>NC_056738.1:247789619-248159619 GCF_019279795.1 Protopterus annectens
ACACACTAACGCTGAAATAATGCACTGCATTTTTGTCTTAAACATACAAAGACTTCTTCACATGTATAAATTCGCAAGCGACACTTCTTATATACCCCTCCCTCTTATAAATCCACCAATAAAAAGTTTTATTAAACTTAAAAAACATTTCTTGTATAATTAAATCAATTAACAAAAGCTAACCTTAATCTGTATAATATATACCAAAACACATATAAATACATATAAATATATCATAAAATACTGTATAACAATCATAAATACTCATTTAAAAATAAAAAGTATATATAAAAAATATATATGTATATTGTATGAATGTTGTTAAAAGTATTTATGATTTTTTTTATTTGTTAATTGTATGACATGTGGATTTATAAGAGGGAGCGGTATATAAGAACTGTCACTTGCTTGTGAATTTATACATCTGAAGCAGTCCTTGTATGTTTAAGATGAAAATGCAGTGCATAATTTGAGTGTTAGCATGTTAAATAAAGTGAGTGACCTTTGGGCTTTGTTGTGTGGTCATTTTTGTATTCGTGACTGGACCTCAGTATTTTATTATATCTTTTTTGTGGTTATTGGTTCCTTGGCACACTACCTCTTTTCCTTGTGGTTTAGTTTTTAGAACATATGCACCACTTACTGCATGACATATGTACAAAAGTTGACAGAGTTGTGGCTGGAGGCACAAACACATGGCCAATATTGACATGTTGCTGTAATAACCTCATACATTTACTGGTGTAACAGGGTTTGTTGTGACATATGTCTTCTGAGGGATATGTAGTCAGTAACTCTTTTGGCTGTCACCATGTACTGACTGCAATCCTCAGACTATGCTACTGCATTTCTAAAGATCGGTCATCTGTGAGTAACACAACACACATAAGACTCCAAACACTTGCCAGTCTGCAGATAGCCTTACAGTTGGGAATTTCCTCTACCACATAACACTATCATGACAGGTATTAAATCATGTAGACCAGCCATATCCACACAATCCCTATTAAACCATTACTTCAAATGTAGAAGAGCAAGACTTACATTATGTACTCATGTCTGGATCATCCCCCTCCTGTTTGTTGGCCTGTCTCCACCGTGTATGTTGTAAGAGGTATATCCCACGACCCTCTGTGATGCTGTTTGCCAAACACCGACATGAAGTCCTGCTCACAGTGAATGAAAAGGGCCAACACCCACATGATGTTCCTAGCTATAGGAGTGTGTTTCCATCCAATTGGCTATGGGAATTTTACCACAGCTGTTCCACATGCAATCAGCTAGTGTGGGACTGCAATTTGTGCACAGGCCATCAGTGATCATGAGCATCACTTACAAAACACAAACTGATGCATACGCAAAGCAAGTGCACTTCTCCACATCCACAAGCGATGGAGTGAGAGAGACAGACAGAGACAAAGTAAGAAAGGAAGGAGGTACGAGAGTAAAAGCTAAGCATGTTTGTGTCACACACTTATCAGTACGGGGTTTTAAACCCCTGCCTAACTATGTATTGCTATTACATTTTCATGCAGTTACTGCATGCACTACAGAGGTTACCTGTTGGAAAGTTGTCCAAAGGTATATCTGAAGGTGAGTGACATCACCAAAAGTGATAAAGGAGGGATAAGGCAGGTGTAGTACATGTTCCTGTCCACAACTGCAGGTGTCAAGGATGACACAGCCACACTCTCTCTCAGGGACTCACACACATTATCACAGTTGGCAGGGTCAGGATTAGAATTCCTAACTAACTAGTTTGCTACACTACATATTACTTAGGTATCACATGCACCACAGTGGTTATCAGGCAATTATATGGGCAAAGGGTATGTCAAGGTGACTGACATCAGAAGGCATGCTTCAGCAGGGCAATGGGAGGTGTAGTGAGTGTGAATAGCTTCAAATCATTAATCTCCACACAAACACAGACACAGGTTTGTCAGTACTGACATGCATGGGTTCATTGCTGCACAGGTGTGCAGTGGTTGACTGTGCCAGAAGGCTGTACAAGGCTAGGCAAAGGGTATACCTTGGCATCAGGCCACATGACAATGGTCTGCAGTGTGGCTTAGGGGTATAGTCTCTGGATTGGCCCACACTGGTGGGTATTGTATTCACCATCCACTCATCTGGGTTACTATTGTGGGTGGCCAGTGCTGTGCAATGCTTGCCATGTATGTGTTCTATATTCCATAACATGGACGGTGTCTGGGATATGCACATGTCCCACATGCATGTTCTGTGACATGTGGAAGTGTACCTGGGGTGTCTGGGGCATGTTGTGTGGACAGATTGTTATCATCTGATGTGGCATTCATGACCTCATGTGGTGAGAACTAGCAATGGAACACAGGTTGATCCTGCACCTACATTGACAGCATGATACAGGTATTCACTGGTGTTAGTGGCATCTGTCCATACAGGTCATGTGTATAAGGCATGGTATTTCCTTTGTGGATTACATTTGCTGACTCTACAGTTGTTGTAAGTATCCAGTGGGGAACATTGCAAAGGACCAGTGTATGCAATTATTTGCTTATTGTAGGGATGGAACAGGGTGCCATGTCCTCTGTAGTCCACTGCAATCACACCATGGCTACTATCCATGGGCAATATGCAGGGAACTACCAACATAGTGGTTGTTGCCTAGCCATGTGTGTTTGTGTATGTGACATGAGTGGAGAGTGTTCTCTGGGTAATAGAAGGGTTGCCTATATTGATCCTCATTCCATAACATCACATGTAGGGGTATGGATTGTCTACACCAGCCTCTCTGCTGTTTGACATCCTTTGTTCTTGTAAGGTGGACATTGTGACATTATAATAGGTCCTCCATATAAGAAATTTGCAAAACCCACCATACAATGAGTCCTGTTATTACACAATCACAGCTACCGCCACACAGGATACTGATGACAAACACACACACACACACACACACACACACACACACACACACACACACACACACACACACAGAGAGTTACACAGTTGCCATGTCTGGGATTAGAACTCCTACCTAACGGGTACATCACACTATAGCATTATGCACTTATAGCATGCACCACAGAGCTTACTGTGCTACTCCTTCCCCAAAGGTGTATTTCAAGGTGAATTACATCAGCAGGCTTGCCAAAGTAGGGCAGTGGAGCGGGCATTGTGTGTGAATGAACCATACTACTTTCATCTGGAAGCACACACACAACACACAGTCACACATAGGTTTACATTTAACAGGAACATGTATACAACTGCTAGATGAATAATGACTTGTACAGTCATGTTACAAAGTTATCACAAGCACCACAGACACTGTAGTGCTGAGGGATACCAGAAGCAAATGTCTACAGTGATTGACATTTGCACATCATGTGGTTTTAGCCAATTGGATGTGTGCTGGGTGGGACAGGCCTCATGATGTGAAGCTCTTTGTTACTGTCTGTCACTGTCTTCCACACATCTATGCATGTGTAAGTTTGGCTTATTACAGTGTGCTGTTCTTGGATATATGTGTGCATTTCTATCCAATGTGTGTGCAAAGCATGACTAGTGTGCAATGTGGAGTGTGTGCACAAACATCTGTGACTTTCAGATATATATAGTCCACTGTTTTTGCCAGACATGAGCTTCATTTGGGAGCATGCCCAGTATGACTTTTCAGTAATTTATCAAACATGAGCTTCATTTCTCTAAGTGTGGGAGCATGCTCAGTATTACCTTCTGTACTGAATGTGTGAATCCATTCCATGTAGTTTGTACTCCAATGCAGGCTTTTGTGTTCTACACCTACAGCTAGCAACCTGTTTCTGCAGGATATCTGTAGATCGGTTGACAATATGTGGTCACAATGGGCAAAGGATAGTGGGTTACTATAAGTAATTGTGTCTGTGCTGTTTCTGCTACATGGTTTTGGTGTTAACAGAGATATTCATACATATGCACTGTTTTACACTGTGATGTTTTATGTCATCAACTACTGACAGGTATACATATTTGCTTGCAGTAATTTCCAGGGGAACACAGGATGAAAGAAGCTGTTTCCACTATTGTGGTCTGCAGCCTACATATTCTTGCACAGTCATGCCATTATGGAGGGGGAGCTGCAGATACTTGCTGATGGGTCTGTGTAAATGGTTCAGCACCTTGGTACTGTGGTGGCTGAGGATCCCATGCTTGTACATCCATCAATGTGACAGTATGGCCATATCCTACTGTGGCCATACCTCACAGCTGTACAGATTCACACAGGTTACCCAGAGGCAGGGCTCATATTTCTGGTCATTACCCCTTCACATTGTGGTTTACGAGCAGGTTTGTAGCTACCCATTCCTATGTTTGCAGGCAGGGATAGTATGTGCACACATCTGAGTTTCAGACTTCGCACACTCCATGGCATCCATGCTTCTACTCCCCTCTGTTATTCTATCCTCTTCTGATCATTATGCAAATGTTATCTGATAAGTATCTCTACAGTTATCACTTCACCCCAGCAATATTTAGGGGTTGGTCCACAGTTCATGCAGAAGGACATGGTGGACATGCTACTGGAATTTGTCATCATGGCCTTGCATTTTGGTTCTGTGGACTATATTATGTTATGTGGGAGTCCATGAGATAACATACATTGGCAGTATGGGTGAGACACAGGCCTTTGACAGAGGACTGTAGGGCATTTGGTAGTGATGCAGGTCATCTGTAGCAGGCCAGTGCATTGTGTCACTCCTGTAATCCCAGGCTGCAAGCCACTATATTCCCCTGGGGTGACAGGTAGGTGTGAAAGGTGTTAATGTCAATAGTTTCAGTCCTTATTGATAAATTGGTGTGGATGCTGACAGGGTGCTGCTTACAGCTAGGAACCCATCTTCATGGGATACCTCTTCAGCATGTTGCATTTTGTGGCTATTCCCATACAGAGGTGGGGGCATATTGTACTCATTCCCAACAGTAAAGATAAGACCTGTGAGGTACCTGTGGCTGATGGTTTTGTGAGCTGGTGCATGTGTGCTGTGGAAGCTACTTGCAGCTGACTCACAGATATACATGGGGCATTCCACTTATGTTGGCTTGTGCAGGGACATCAGCAGTTTCTCAGTACTTCATACCTGTGCCTTTTGTGGTCTGCCAGTGTTTGGCCAGATTGCATCAGTATTCCATACTACACACCCAACTAATGTGCTGCTAACCTGTATGTACATTTCCAAAGGTGTGTCCATTTGACAGTAACATTTTATACACTCTCTGTTTAGGGTACTTCCACCTGTGTACTGTTTGTATGTCTGGGCCCACATTTATGCCATATCCATCTTTCAGATGGTGACAGATATTTCATCTGAACAATTAGTATGGATTACTGCTGGAATGTGTCCTGCTGGAATGCATTGTGTTTGGCACTGCAGTTGTGAGAACTTGGCCCTGTCATCAACAGTACTGGCCATTGGCCACCAGGACACAACCCACCATGCCTACATGCTGACCACTTTCACACAATATACAACAAACACCAACCTAACCCACACAGCCCTGCATATTGTACATGTGCTACAATCTATCCTGCTACTTTGGCCAGCTCAGGTAATCTGTGCTCCACTGTTATTATACCTACACATACATGTTACTACATTTCTACATAGGATCGTGGGGTGGGGGGGCACACCTGACAACTCTACATATTTCTTCTGACTGTACTGGTATTTCAGGTACTCCATTTTATTCTGTATTCTGAGCTATCATGCAGACTAGAGGCATATCAGTGTACTACAGTTCTTAGGTTTTATTGACCTACATTTGAGTTTCAAACTTCTTACCCTTCAGAACTAACATCCTACTGCCTGACCTGTTGTAGTCTGTCTGTGTAGGTCTGGAGGGGGGTTGTTCTCCATAGCCACCAATCAGAGGCCTTAGCACAGCTTTTCTTTGTGTTTGTCTACACCTTTCCTGCTGGGTGAGACTGTTATTGGGTATGTGAGCCTCACTGACATGCATGTGTGTGCCCTATGGACACACATTTAGCCCACCACATGTCCTGCAGTGGGCTTTGTCACCTTGTCTAGTACTGCCTACTATGCTGACAGCAGTATTTGCTAAGGTTTCATGCTGCCAATATAGGTGTCTACTATCTATTGGCATCCCATTCAGCCACTCGATTCACTAACATGCTCACATCCGTACCATACATATAGGTAGCAGAACATTCTACTCCATTCAGCAACTGATATTGAGCGTGACTTACCTTGTGGCTGTGCTAGTAGTGAGGATGGTGCTGGAGGGTTGACTATGTGGGATGCACATAGTACACTCCCTATACATGGTTAAGCACAGGTAGTGTCATGTTTGGCATCCCTTTTATTGTATGTGCGAGTCAGAGTGAGGTGTCATTCCCTGGATTCCTACCGTGTCAGTGTATGTGCTATGTGTTGCCCCTTTGCCAAGGCCTGGGCATACTGGACATGCCTCCCTCTGCCTTCTGGGAAGGGCTCAGGTTGTTCCTCCTCTAAGTCACTCTGTGCCTGTGCAGGCCTTGACAATGGAGGGGGGCTGAGTGCCCCTGCACCATGCTGTTACTGCTGCAGCTGTTTCCACATGATCATATTGTGTAGCATGGCACATACAATGATGATTTGGGTACATGTAGCTGATGAGTAATGCAAGGCTCCACCGGATATGTCCAGGCACCAGTACCTTGACTTGAGCATCCCAAACACATGCTCTATTATGATTCTGGTCTGTGCATGTGCCTCATTATGGAGTTCTTGTTAGGGTGTGTGTGCATTTCTGATGGGTCATCAGTATACATCAGCCATGGCTCAAGTACGTAACCAGCATCCCCCACTAGGTGGCCATATGGGATGTCTCCACTGGCAAATCTCTGGTACAGCTGCATCATATGCCAGATGTGGGAGTCGTGACAGCTTCCAGGGCTGCCAGTACACACATTCATTATAATGCCCTGGGCATCACACACTACCTGGCAGTTGATGGAGGGGAAGCCCTTGCAGTTTATGTAGACTATACCCCATTCATCGGGTGGTCCTTTGATGTGTATGTGCATGCAGTCTATAGCAACCACTACCTCAGGGTATTCTGCTCTTGGTCGAAGAGACGCATATTGTTGGTCAATGCCTCATGAATGTTGAGGAAATATATGTGCTCACCGGCATGTGCTGACATGGCATCCAGGAACTGGTGGAGTTCCCTGGATGCTGATGCCTGTGAGATCCCCATGATATCCCTAGTTGGCCTTTGGAAGGTACCTGTGGCTAGTATTCTTAAGTCTACACATATCTTGGTGTCCACTGGGATGAGTTCCCCTCTGTTGGTTCTGTGTGTGAGGCGTGGCCGGCACAGCTCAAGAATTTGCTGTAGGAGGTCCCTGTCCACCCTATAGCCCTCCACTATTTCCAGCTCATGTAGCCCCTGGTAGGTTACCCTGGGTCTGTACACTCTTCTCCTTCTCCTCACTGTGGGTTGGTCATCAGCATTCTCATCCTCACCACCATCAGCCTCTTCCACATGTTGATTTATGAGAGCAAAAGCAGCCCCTATCATTTTGTTGCTTTCGTTAGATAAAATTTCCCCATTTGTGTACACTGGTGGTGTAGAGTTTGTGGGAAAAAAACAGAAGGAAAGGTGTTTGCATAGTTTATGGTAGTGTGCTGATCTAGGCCGCTGCCTGTGTAATTGGCTGCTTCTGATACATTTCAGCTGCCTGCTATGCTAGTTCTCCTTGATTACTTTCCTTCTGCTGTTTTCCCTTCCCTTTGCCTTCCTGTTTAAGCCCAGAGGCACATCATGCAAACCCAGTGCCAAGATGTGAATGGAGCTGCTATTTCCTGGTTTAATTTTTTTTTTTTTTAAACCCGGTGCATAATGTACACGCCTATTTAGGCAATGTAAAGTTTGCTTGGCAGCTTCAGACACACCCCCTTCCTTAGCTCTTCTAAGCTAAGGGCAAACCCAAGCCACAGAGCTCCAATAAGCTTACAGTATGCCTGACACACCCCTCTATGATGTCAGCTAACTATTAGGCTTGCACCATGGTTTTCCTGCACCTACATGGTTGGGTTCAGGCTAGCCATGAGGGGAAATCTGTGATTCAGTATCATTTGCCTCATTTGCATAGAATTGCCTGCTAATGCCTATTTACAAGTCTGACACTGAGCCTTCCCCCTTAGCAATCATTATTTAATGGTCTTGTTGTCTTATGCCTGCCATTGACTATAATGGCAAAATTGTGATTTTGCAGAAAAAGCTTTTTTCAAGGTTTTAGTTTTATTTTCTGGTCGATCCCATTTGCACACCACTGCCCTATGCTTAAACGGCCGAAATCTGCCAAAAAAAATAAAAATTATTTTTTATTATTTTGAGACTGTTTTCCATGCCAATGGTCATATATTTGGCAATCGGCATGCTTTCCACATTATATACACCCTTTATTTGGAGCTGTCATGGCTCCATTTTATAGTTTGCAGAAATGCACTCGGTTACTAACCGAATACATTTCTGCAGGTTGCACTAATCCTGCACGGACGGCTACCAGCATCCTGGATTGCTAATTCACCTCATTTGCATGGTTTTCACCTGCAAATGGGGTAATTAGCATACAGGAGCTGTGTCCATGCATGAATAGTGCAGGAGCGCTCGTGCACGTCCCGGGAGCTTGTCCCTGGATCTCTCGGTGACCATATTGCCTCCAGCAACTCCTGCACTTTTTCTGCACACCATGCAGAGCTTGCTAAATCCTGGGGATGTAATTGTGAGTGATTATAGATGGTTCTGCAAAAACACGCTGTCACGATTTGTCAGCAGTCTATGAGAGGAATCAAGCATACCTTAGAAGGGACTCTGTTACACCTGGATTTGAAATTATGAGAAATCCTGGCTAGTTGACAAGTGTCCATGGCATGTATATGGCACAATTCACACTGTCACAAATGTATCCCATGTCATCAATGCTATGAATCAGCTATGTATTTACTGTGTGCCTAAAAGGAACACATATTACACATGCATCTTGTATAGCACCTTGATGGAGGTTCCACACCATTAACAACTAATGATTGTGCAACAAAAGAATACTTAGTTATGGCTAATAAGATGTGAGGGAGCTCACTGTGGCAAATGTGGTACACCTGAGTAACTCATCCCTGGAAGATGTATTGTAAGGTACATAAAAAGGGGTGCAGTGTACCCAGTTATTGGTGTGATGAGGGCAGAGAACTATGAAATTATAATGACCTTTGATGTTGATGTCCTGCACATACTTAGGAGTTGTGTTACATACAAGGGAGTAGTCACCACTGTGGGCAAATGCTGGTGAACATTCTGCATACCATCTATCTGAGTACACAGTTCACATACCATTTGGTCAACTCATAGGAGTGTGCTGTCTTATATTATAATTAGCTTGTGTGTTTGCTTTTAAAACTTAACTAATCCCCCAAGATTTTTCTTCATCTACTGTGTCTCCATTGCTCTGTCAGCAGTCCTTTGTTTGTGTTGATACTATCTGTATTATACCAATACCACACTTAGATTTAATGATTGTCTACAGTCTGCAGTCCTCAAGATGTGTAAGTCTTGAAGTCTGATACTTCAGTAATGAACAAGAAAGGGCCTATCACAGAGCCCTGAGCTATAGACCTGATCAGTAGACTCTAGATATAGGTCATTTCACACACTCCAACATATTTATCTGTCATGTATTTGATCCAGTGGTCTACCCACTTGGTGATGCTATTATTTATGGCCACATGTGACAGTTTCTCAGTAATACCTCTGTGTGGATTTGTGTCAAATGCCTTTGCCAGATCAAGTTATGCAGGACGATAGTGTTGTTATCATGCATGTTCTTGTTGACTTTCTTGAGGACATCAAACAGATTTAATAGACATAATGAGGTCTGAACAAACCACACACTGTTGAGATACTACCTGTGTCCTTTTAGAGAAGGATCATGATGACTTCTTAGCCTACCTCACAGATGAGGAGAGTTAGGATGGGTCTATACATGAATGCATCAGGTGATGTTTCCCCCAGTCAGAATGGTGCATGTTGATGTACACCCTTTTGTGGGAAGATAGGCTGTCTGGAGTACCTCTCAACTGTCCAGGTTTTTGCAGAATGTCCAGATTTTTGCCTCTTATTTCTGGATTGTTCCTCATAAAATATGTGGTTTTCTGGAAAATTATTGAAGATTGAAGTCACTAAATAATACTAAATAATTATAAACATTTGTGTTTCAGACTTCATATCCTTCAGAAAATAAATAATCATGCAAAATCTGCCATTCTAGCAACTTTCTAAGCTTATAGGAGCAATATTTAAAATGTGGCCCTATTTTTGGGCCTTTGTCCCCCCATTTTTTCTGGCTTTGTCCGGATTTCTTGCACTGAGAGGTTGAGAGGTATGTCTGGATGCTGTGTTGAAGTATGGATCCAATTGTGTCTGGTAGTTTCATGGTTTAACTCATGCTATAGGCAACCTGTGATGTTGTCAGGCCCCATTGATTCTGTGTTATTAGCTGCAGAGAGTGCACAGATGAGCCGCCTTCCTTAGAATAAAAACTGAGTAATGTTTGCATGCATACTTTGGCTGATGGCCATTTCAACAGGGGATGTGATGTGGCAGACAAACTGCCAGTAAGTGAATTGTCTGTTTCCTCTAGTTGGGTATGTCTGGTGGCATCTACATATAGATCTGTGCTTAGTTGCATATTCCCCTTAAAATTTCACACTTATTGGAATACATAATTTGTGGAAAGACCTCCAAATACAACATTGGTCATTCATCACATTCCACCCTTTGGTACTATGCACACAGTCATACAACTGCATCAATGTCACATATTATATCAATTGTACAACATATGTCTATGTGTTTCATGAGAAAGGTGTGTCTGAGCAGCCTGATGCCATATCAGGACACATTACAAATAAGTTGTTTGTGGCTCATGCAGAACATTTCCTGACACAAATGATAATAGTCACACAACAGTGCTGCTGACCACCTCAACAATCAATGGCTATAGCAACACAACTGCACATACAATGAACTCCTCAAGGTTGCAGTTGAATCAAAACATGTGATAAGCTGGTTGCATATATCACAGTATAACGTGTATGAAACAAGACTTATGTGACCATGTTATCAATACGAATTTATACTGATGTCTGGCACAGAACATTTATTGATGGCATGTAGACACATGTACACCTGTGCCATACTGCAAGTGTCACTGTGACAGCAGAATGTGAACTGTGTAGAAGGCCGATTTGCTCCACTACAACAATGCATGTCTTAATACAACACCAATATACATCAATGTGTATCATACCATGTCAACAGTTCTCAGGAGGCATATTACAGCTGTTATAGAAGGAGTATGTAATGCAAGGGCTGCAATAGCTATCAATATATTAGTTCACATTATACATTGTAATACCCTCTTGTAGCCATACTGAACATCCACACCTGAATATAGCATGTCAGTGACAGCAACATTGTCATGTCAGCTGTTTAAGGTCATAGAACATTATTAGGCTAATGGCCAACATCATATAAAATCCTAGCCATTATTACACCATGTAAAAACAAATCCCTATATCTATATTATGCAAGTAAGACTATTGTGTGTATTTGTATATTTGTTGGATTGCTTCACAACCTGCCACTGTCCATATGGGACATGTGCACAGCCCTATGACAGAATTAGCACCAACCAGACACACAAAGCTGTAGAGTGGGCCTGATGTGAACATTACATCTGTGTAGGCCATGCAATGTCACAGTAGCAATACCACATATGTCTGACTTTAAAACTGCCACAGTGCACTTTGTGGCATATGATAGTATCGTTGTATGCTGAGAACATGTTTTGAGGAGTGTAGGACAAGGATGTGGAGTCACATCCCTGTGTAAAATTGTCTCAAAAATGATAGTTGTGTATATATAGACACACAAGTTGCCTACTATCAGATAGAACACCTATATGTGTAGTTAAAGTAGTTTGCAAAACAGTAGTTGATGTAACTGCCACAACAGAGGTTTGTCTTGAACACTGCCAGAGTGCATGTCTTACAGGATGACATAATCATTGTATGCTACAACAAGATGTTCAGTGGAGGGTTTAACATATGTGTGGACTCGCACCATCATCTTCTTTTGGCTGTTCCCATTAGGGGTCACTACAGTGGATCATCTGTTTCCATTTCTTCCTGTTCTCTGCATCTTGCTCTGTCACACTGACCACCTGCATGTCCTCTCTCACCACATCCATAAACCTTATCTTAGGCCTTCCTCTTTTCCTGTTACCTGGTAGCTTCATACTTAGCATCTTTTTCAAAATATACTCAGCATCCCTCCTCAGCACATGTCCAAACCAATGTAATCTTGCCTCTCTGGCTTTGTCTCCAAACCTTCCAACGTGGGATGACCCTCTAATATACTTATTCCTAATCCTGTCCACCCTCATCACACTGAGTGCAAATCTTAACATCTTTAACTCTGCCACATCCAGCTCTAACTCCTGCCTTTTTGTCAATGCCGCTGTCTCCAACCCATATAACATAGCTGGTCTCACTACCCTCTTGTAGACCTTCCCTTTCACTCTTACTGGTACTCATCTGTCACAAATCAATCCTGACACTCTTCTCCACCCACTCCATCCTGCCTGTGCTCTCTTCTTCACCTCTCTTCCACACTCACCATTACTCTGAACTATTGATCCCAAGTATTTAAACTCATCCACCTTTGCCATCTCTACTCCTTGCATCCTCACCATTTCTCTAGCCTCCCTTTCATTCACACACATATATTCTGTCTTAGTCCTACTGACCTTCATTCCTCTTCTCTCTAGAGCATATATCCATCTCTCCAGGGTCTCCTCCACCTGTTCTCTACTCTCACTACAGATCACAATGTCATCTGCACACATCATAGTCCACAGGGACTCCTGTCTGATCTTGTCTGTCAACCTGTCCATCACCATTGCAAATAAGAAAGGTCTCAGAGCTGATCCTTGATGTAATCCCACCTCCACCTTAAATGCATCCTCCACTCCCACTGCAGACCTCACCGCTGTCACACTACCCTTGTACATATCCTGTACCACTCTTACATACTTGTCAGACACTCCCGACTTCCTCATACAATACCACAACACCTCTCTAGGCAGCCTGTCATATGCTTTCTCTAAGTCTACAAAAACAGAATGCAACTCCTTCTGACCGTCTCTGTACTTCTCCATCAACACTCTCAGAGCAAACATCGCATCTGTAGTGCTCTTTCCCAGCATGGAACCATACTGCTGATCACTAATCATCATGTCCCTTCTTAACCTAGCTTCCACTACTCTTTTCCATAACTTCATGCTGTGACTGATCAATTTAATCACTCTGTAGTTACTACAGCTCTACACATCACCCTTATTCTTAAAAATCGGTACCAAAACACTTTCTCCATTCCTCAGGCATCCTCTCACTTTCTAAGATTTTGTTAAACAATCTGGTTAGGAACTCCACTGCCATTTCACCTAAACACCTCCATGCTTCCACAGGTATGTCATCTGGACCAACAGCCTTTCCATTTTTCATCCTCTTTATAGATATCCTTATTTCCTCCTTGCTAATCCATTGCACTTCATTATTCACTATCCCCACATCATCCAACCTTCTCTCCCTCTCATTCTCTTCATTCATCAACCTCTCAAAGTACTCTTTCCATCTGCTAAACACACTCTCCTCACTTGTGAGTATGTGTGGACTCGCATACCATTCCAAAATTGTCACCATTGTGATGTTGAATGCACATGCAGTTTTCTGCAGTGATAATAGAACCCCTACCTATCTATTAACAAAGCATAGTATTTAATACAAGTACCACTGCACAAGTCTGGCTTTTATGGTGTTAGACAACACTTTATACCTGATGACATTAGTAGTGTCTGGTGAAAAAAGGATTGTAGTAGCAGTGTATTTACTGGTGTAAAATTGTCTTTTGAATGCCAACCAAATGAACAGGCACAAACATATACCAGCTTATCTCAGTAAGAGCAGAACTCCTATCTATTTGCAGAGCACAGTACTTAACGCAAGAGCCACAGCACAAATTTGGCTTCTATAGTGCCAGACAACACTTTATAACTGATGATATCAGCAGTATCTTGTGAGAAAACAATGGTAACAGCAGTGTCCTACACGCTGGTGTAAAATGGTCTCTTAAATGTCAACCAAGTGAGAACAGACACACACCAGTTGACCAGAGTGAGATTAGTACCCCTACCTAACTAAGCGCACAGACTAGAAAACTCAGTATTTAACACAAGTGCTATAGCACAAGTCTAACTTTTACAATGCTGATGGACAATTTATAGTCGATGACATCATCATTGGATGTTTGAGAGAAGATGTTGGTAGGCCTGTATGAAATGGATGGGCAGCCATGTACAACTGTCAAGATATTAAAGTTCTGCATGTTACCAGATTTATGAGCATGCAAAGTGTAGTATTTACTGTTGTGTTTTCAGTGTCTAGGTATACTTTAAGAGACAGTTTTGCAAACTATATGGAAACAGCTGTCTACATTACTACAAGTATTAATCAATCTGAAATTGTATCATAAGTATAAAGATGTACATTATACAATGTACTTCATTGCCACAATCAACAGAACATGCTGTTCTAGGCTAATGGCCCTTGAGCCTTTACAAGCCTAGCCCATAGAAGTGCCCTGGTAAAATACTGCCCAATGTTAGTTCTCAGTGCTTCTATCAAGTAGAGCCACTGGAGTGATCCCTGGGGTGAACTTTCTATTACCCATCCACTCATCAATATTTCTCTTGAAGAGGGTCAGTGAGATGCTCTGCTTAACATGCATGGGAAGTCTATTCCAGAGCATGGGTAGTCTCTGGGTGAGGAACCTGTCCCTCCAGCATGTTCTGTTGATTGTGGCAATAACGTTGGTCTCTGGAGCATGTGGTGTGGAGGGATTGGGATTTCTTTAGATGTAGCATTTCTAACAGAGCTGGGTCAGACATGGCTTTGTAAGTCAAGCAGAGATTGCCTCTAAGTAGGTGATACGAGACAGATAATAGCTGTATCTTTTGAGTCTGTCCATGTAGGACATGTGTTTAATGCCTAGGATCCTCTTTGTAAGGTACTTCTGTGGCCTCTCCAGCTGTTGCAGGTGTCTAGCGAGGTACATGCCAAATGGAGCATTATACTCGATGATTAACCTAATGAGGGAAGAGTACAGAGAGATGATGACCTCTTTCTTACTGGATGCAAAACCCTTAATAATGAGATGTGCCACACAGAAGGACTTTTTGACCACAGTGGCAATGTGGTGGTCGAAGGAGAGGTTGCTGTCAACCTGCGTCCCCAGCTCTCTTATAATGCCTTCAGTGTTCAGTGCACTTCCATTGATGTGGTAATTAGTGGGAACTGGGTTTTTACCAAAGGGGATGATGATGCATTTTTTGGCATTAAGCTTGAGGTCGTGGTTTTGGCACAACTCATTGGTCTCAGTAATGGATTTCTGTAGGATGTCTGCATCACTTGGGGAGTTAATAATGGCTCCCAGCTTGCAGTCGTCTGTGAACATGGTCAGCCAGAGTCCCTCTGTGTTGGCCTGGACTTCTGAGAAGTAAATGCTGAACAGGAGAGGACCCAGAACCGATCTCTGTGGGACTCCACTTGTGACTGGTCAGCAGTCTGACTTGGAGTCCGCTACTTTCACACTGTGGGTTCTATCTGTGAGCCAATTTGCAACCCACCTAGTGATGTAGGGGTTGATGCCCAGCTTGGCGAGTTTATCAATAATTCCTCAGTGAGGAATGGTATCAAAGGCCTTGGCCAGATTGAGGCAGGCTGTATGCACTGCCTTACCTTCATTCACATCCCTGGTGACTGACTCAAAGAAGTCAACCAGGTTGAGCAGGCATGATCTCCCTTTCACAAAGCCAAATTGCATGGGGTCTAGAGTTGGGAGATTTCCTATATCTTTGTTAATCAGGTCCATGATAATTCGCTCCATAGCTTTACATATCAGACTCATCAGGCTAATGGGGTGATAATTCCCAAGGTCTGTAGTCATGCCCCCTTTATGGAGAGGGATGACTGTAGCAGTGTGCCATTCAGTAGGGGCAAAGCCTGAGGTGAGCATTTGTTTTTATTTCTGTAGTGTAATTGATATATTTGGGAACAAGTACTGAGTGATCAAGATTCAAGTTCATGGGTGCAGCAACACATAACTACATTGTAAATATGTGTTTAGTCATTAAAAGATGCTTTCCCTTTGATTGTGTTTTTACATGGACTTTAATGGAATGAAGACTAACTATGCAGTAAACATAAGTAATACCTGCTAATCAGCACTTTTCAAAGTGGACTGCCAAGCAGCTGGTTTGCTATCGATGGCAAACTGTTTGTGCATGCAAAATACACATTTAAGGACTCTTACTTGAACTGGAGAAGTACTTATCCATTATAGCAATGGTAGACACATATAACAGATACTATGGTGCTCATAAATACTTCATATTGGAAATGTTGTGTAATAAATTGGTTAACCTCAAAAAAAAAGTATTTATACTGCTTGCACATAGTTAAGCAATGTGCAAACACAAGCCTCTGCTTCACTGATAAAATTATGAGATTTTTATTGATGTGCTTTCCTACGTGCAAACCCATTAAGCAAATAGGTGCAGCAGTCAGCACTTTGGATAGTACTGAGTATAAGAAACACACTGACTGCTTAGCTGACTGTGTAGCTGCAGGTGTAATTGGAGTGATATATTTATTTTGAGCCCAGATGATACAGTGGTTGAATCCAGCTGTATCTAATAATTTTAAATATGTATTGATAATGTAATGAAATACTCCTTTGTGGTTCCTTAGTACAGCACATTTGAGCAGCTTTGACAGGAGGTGACTAAACCATGCCATAGGAAGTGAAGAGCCATGCACCGTTGCTTCACACTATTGAGTGATGGCAAACTCTTTGCTTCATACTAGTGAGTGATGCCAAACTCTGCGCAAGCACAGAGAAAAAAAGTGAAGGACTTCATTAGGGGATTCTTTTATTTATGTGTGTGGTGTTTGATTCAATTTTTGACCAGATTAAACATGTTAAAAAGGTGTAGATAGGAAAGTGGTAAAGAACAAAGGGAAAGTGATATAGAAATATGCAGAAGGGAGGTAGGAAAGAGCAATAGCTATTCACTTCTTCAACAGTGCAAAATGAAAATATTTATAGAATATTGGCTGAATTTGTACTATCACCCCAAAGAAGAGAGGTGACAATGCAATCATGTTGTATAGCCAATTGGACTGAATCAAGTGTGTTGAGAAGACATGCAAAGTGGAGAGCTGTATATGGGACAATATTTTTTTGTTGGAACAAGTTTCCATTTATGATTTTTTATTTCAGTAAGAGAGGAATGTTGGGTATAGGACGTAGGTATTTCTGGGTCAGGTAAGTAGGGTAAGTGAGGAAGAGGATGCAGACAAACAAGACAAGAGACATTGATGGTGAGGGAAGCAGAAGGTTGGGGGACACCATGATTGGGGATAGAGAGGGGACATCTGATGCTCATGCCCATCAAATATAAGGAAAGTGAGAATCTAGTCCTCACCCATAGAACTGTCACCAGTGTCCCCTTACTCTGCTGGCTGTTGTAGTGCTTGACATTTTTGTTTACACACCATAACAGAGAGCATCCTCTCCATCCAGTGGAGGCATTCTCCAGTGGTGCTCTCCATGACCTCTTGCACCAAGCCTGGCATCTCCTGGCAGGTGACAAGATACCCACCTCTGCCAATACTTCCAGAGAATACCACTGCATCAGTTGCCAGGGTAATGCTACTTAATATGTAATGCCAAGGTACTGCAGGGACAGCAGAGGCAGTAATGCCAGATTGGGTCCCAGATGTGCTGGGTGTCAATGCAGGAGCCAGTGGAGCAAAACCAGGCTGAGCCATAGTGGTTGGCTTACATCCCTGCCTCTTAAACCATTTTGTGAGTTGTCAGAAACTGATGACAGCGAAACATTGTGACCACACATATAAAACTAAAAAAGAGAGATAAGGTTTGAGATAAGAGAAAAAAAAGAGATTATTAGTACCATCATATGTGACATACAATAAATTAGTACAATATTAAGAATTTATTTCTACTTTTACATTTAAGAATACTTTTTAATAACTACAAATTATAACTGATAATTGCTCCAAGTAATCCTTACAATATGCATGTATTGCACATATGCTTGATCAAATTATACAAATGATGAAGTTAACTGCATGGCATGCATGCCACTTCCATTGAAATTATGTAATATTTTTAAAAGATTGTACTATATATTTATTACATGTGGTATTCGACCCCAAAAATGACTGACTACAGTATTACAATTGACTCCGATGGGTGGCTTGTGCTACAGATTGAAGCATGCATGCTTGATTTTATAGTTAAAATATGCAGGTTTAATTTGCTACTGCTATATAGAAGAGGAATACTTTAGATAAAATAATAATGTTGAGCTACATACATACCCCTTGTCTCTCTCAGTCTTTCGTAATGCTCAGCATGGACTTCACTGTTTGCTGTTATGTCCTAGTTGGCTGTAGAATGAAAAGAAGAGAACAAGATAAGAGCATTAAGCAGGGGCAGCTCATGCTATCGGACTGCCGGACTGCAGCCCTCCCACCTAGAAAACACAAAATCTTTAAAACTAAAAAACAAAAACAGAAAAAAAATAAAAAGCACAAGTCCCGACTCCTCTGCGCATGCGCAGAGGCATTTGAAGACCTTAGACTGCCTTTATCAGCAGTCCGGATAGAGACAGACAGGTACCCAGCAATCATTGCTGCAAATGCACCCAGGAATCAGTGCGGTGATGACCGCACAGAAGAGGAGGTCTGAACTGCTTCGGCTGTGGCCAGCCCCAATGAGGACTGAGAGAGGTGAGTTGCTCTCGCGGGACATTCATTGCACGGGCTTGGCTTCATTCAGGAGGTAGGTGTTTTGGTCGGATGGGACATACAGCAGGTAAGTGAAAGGGGGGGGTGTGTGTGTATAAAATTCCCCAGTTACTATCTACTGGTGGCTAGAGAGAGCAAATGGTGAATAGAGATACTCAGGCTTGAATCCTGTACCTTGGATGCAGGTGGCAAGGACATGAATTCCCTATACACCACCATTTCTAAAAAAAATTGCTAATTTTTGCCTCATATTTGTTCTGTTCCTCATAAAATCTGTGGTTTCTGTATCTACATTTTTCCTTGCAAAGTGTGTAGTGGTGCACTGGTAGCATTGCTGCCTAACAGCTACAGATTCTCTGGTTTGATTCTTGGCTGGGGTGCCTTCTGTGTGGTGTCTGCTTGTTCTCCCATCTTGCAAAGATGTGTCTGGCATTTCTCTCTGCCCTGCTGAAAATTGTCTTTTGTTCCAAGTCAGGCTAGTTTCCTGGTTAAATGTTTAAAAAATAACAGGCATTTGAATTTCAGACTTCATATTCTTCAGAAAGTACATGGTAACAAAATTGTTCTAGCAGTTGTCTAAGTTTATAACACGGATATTTGAAATGTGTCCCTATTTTTGGGACTGTATTCCCCCATTAGTGGCTTTGTCCAGGTATTTTGTGCTAAGGTTGAGAGTTATCTATGGTGAGAACTGTATTCATTGAATGTTTGGGGCCTGTATTCCCCCCCATTACTGGCTTTGTCCACATGTTTTTTGCTAAGAGGTTGAGAGCTATAGTGAGAACTGAATTCACTGAATATGTTTGGGGGCTGTATCCCCCCCATTATTGGCTTTATTCAGGTGTTTTGTGCCAAGAGGTTGACAGCTATGCTGAGAACTGAATTCACTAAATGGTAGCCATTTAAGTTTGTCTTCTTCTCTTTTACAAAACAGCTGATTTGGCATAGTGGTATGTTTCTCTGACTGTTTTGCACAGGGTCCCCTGGGTTAAAGACGTGGCAGTGAAATGTATGGTGGTAACACAGCATTTTATTCTAGCAACTTTCCAACATTATACAAGCAATGTTTAAAATGTGTCCCTGTTTTTTGGGCTTTTGCTCCCCCCCCCACCCAATAAAATTTGTCTTTTTTCAGATTTCTTCTGCTGCAAAGTTCAGAGATACAACTGCGTGTCGAGTAGATTTTACAAGGAGCTGAGAGCTGCAAGGGAACAAAACTTTAGTGCTGCTTAATCTGAGTCTGCTTGCATTAATAGCACAACAGGTACTGTACTTGCTTTTGATGAAGAAGGCTGTGGGTTCTATTCCCCCAGTAGATAGATGTATTGCTGATACTGTACTGTGTTGTAAAGTAGGTGGATGCTGCAGTCCTTTTTGGCAAAGATACATAGTAACTATGAACCTGAACCTGTTATCAATTTGCCATACAGTCCCTATTGCAATATTACTAGCTTATTTTTTTTAATGCATGCAACATAGGCCATTTATTCCTCAAGGGCAACAGGCACTTTATTTGTAGACGAATAAACAGTGACATATAAAGTTGTTTGCTAGCAGCAACCTCTTCATTGTTACAGATTTCTTTAATGTGGAATTATTTAGATGACTTTTACTACTTTAGAGATTGTGCATATTTACTGATACTGGTGGACTGTAGAAGGTTGAGTAGACTTTTATGATGGAAATGTTCTGAATTGGGTAGTTTTGTCATTGGTGCATGCATTTTGTTTCATTGTTTACTGGAAAAATGTTCAAAACAATACATTTAAAATGCCGTCTAACAACTGTACTGTATTGTACAAGGAATATAATTTAGTAGAATCAGGAAGGTGTATCATGGAGCACATGTAGGTTTCATGTGCAAGGGGCCTATGATTTGAAAACAGCCCAAAGTTAATCTTTATCTGCCACTGGCAAAATGTATTTTTTTAATGTGGGTTTCAATGCTGTTTCATTGAATGTGAGTTTCAAGGGCAGAGAAGATTTTAATGCTAAGCCTGTTTTCATTGTGAGACTGCATTGCTTTGTTTAGCAGATGTCTTAGTGTTTGTGCTGTAAAATGCAAAATACAACTTTCAAATGAAATCCAAATCATCATAGAAGTAATGATGTTTATAGTAAATGGAGTGAAATAGACAAGTAATGGATCATTGGAATGGCTGCAGGGGGGAGGGCTCCATTCGACCATGATTTTGTGAGGGGGAAGGGTGGCAAACTCAAAGACAGCCCCAGCTGAACTATACCTCCCAACTGTCCAGATTTCTGATTTTCACAGAATGAATAGATTTTTGCTTCTTATTTTTGGTTTGTTCCTCATAATATTTGTGGTTTTCTGGAAAATCGTTTAGGAATTAAGTCACTAAATAATGACACACTGAGTTTCAGACTTCATAACCTTCAGAAAAATGCATGCTAAAGGAAGACCTGTTATTCTATCAACTGTCTCAGTTTATACAAGAGCAATTTTTAGTACTGTTTATATGTTCCCCCAATACATTTGGCCTTGTCCAGATTTATTGCATTAACAGGTTGAGAGGTACATGCAAATAAATTGCTTTATAGAATTAGGCATAGCCAAACCTCTCAACTGTCCCCGTATTTGGGTCAAAATGTTGTTCTTCCCCTAATAATCCCTCTGCAAAATAGCAATTTTGGAAGAAAACATGGAGGGTTTACAATTAAGAAATAACTGTAATAATCAGAGTTATAGATTACTTTTATTTCAGAAATGCATGTAGATTCTTTTATTTTGTCAGCTGCTCAAGTTAGCAGTACTATTATTAAAAAAGTGTCATAGGTTCATAGGTTCATACTAGGCTATCTGCCCTAGGGCATTTATAAGCCTAGCCAGAGTATGTTTGGCTTTCGCCACCCATTTTAAATTAATTTTGCTATGCCCTTTTTCGAGGTAAGTATACTGTGCCTCTGTCTAACAGTGACACAGAAGTGATACCCGGGGTAAACCTACGATCTCCCATCCACTCATCAAGATTCCTCTTGAAGAGAGTCAATGAGGGACTCTGCCTAACCTGGACTGGGATTTTATTCCAGAGTGAAGGGAGCCTCTGGGTTATGAATCTGTCCCTCCAGCATGTCCTATTTATTTCAGTGCTGAGGTTCAAGTCTCTCGAGCATGTAGCTCGATGGGATTTGGATTTTTTGAGGTGCAGCATGTCCCTTAATTCCGGGTTGGACATGGCTTTATACATCAGGCACAGGTCGCCTCTGAGCAGGTGGTATGCCACTGAGTAGAGCTGGAGTTTCTTTAACCGGGCAGCATATGGCATCTGTTTGAGCCCTTTGATCCTCTTGGTGAGGTAGTTTTGGGGTCTTTCCAGTTGTTGCAGGTGTTTGGTAAGGTACATCCCAAAAGGGGCATTGTACTCGATTATGGGCCTGATGAGGGATGAGTAAAGAGGCACAATGACCTCCCCTAATCTAGATGTGAATCCCTTCATGATTAGGTGGGCTATATAAAATGTTTTTCTAACCACTTTGGCCACGTGGTTGTCAAATAAGAGACTGCTATCAACTTGGGTCCCCAGGTCCCTAATTACTTCTTCTGTACTTAATGGATTACCACCTATGTGGTAATTTGTGGGCACTTTGTTTTTGCCAAAGGGGATGACTATACACTTTTTAGCATTTAGCTTGAGGCCATGGCTCTGGCACCAGTTGTCTGTTTCTATGAGGCCCTTTTGGAGGATGCTTGTGTTGGCTGGAGAATCGATTATGGCGCCCAGTTTGCAGTCATCTGCAAACTTGGTCAGCCACAGTCCTTCCGTGTTGGCATGTACCTCCGTGAAATATATACAGAACAAGAGAGGTCCCAGGACTGAGCCTTGTGGGATGCCACTTGTAACTGGTTTGGAGTCTGACATGGCTCCAGCAATTCTAACCATGTGGGTTCTGTCCTTGAGTCAGTTTGCAACCCATCTAGTGACATAGGGGTTTATATTTAAGCTGGTGAGCTTATCTATAATGCCCGAGTGGGGTATTGTATCGAAGGCTTTTGCGAGGTCCAGGTAGGCTGTGTGGACCACCTTCCCTTCGTCAATGGCCTTGGTGACTGTTTCAAAGAAGTTGACCAGGTTTAAGAGGCAGGATCTGCCCTTAACAAAGCCAAACTGGGTAGGATCCAGTGTCTGTAGGTCTCCAATATCTTTATTTATGAGGTCCATGATGATCCTTTCCATAGCTTTGCAGACCAAGCTAGTCAGGCTTATGGGGCGATAGTTTCCAGGGTCCGTTGAGGCACCACCTTTGTGGAGAGGGACCACTGTTGCTGTACGCCACTCCTTGGGTACATATCCTGTAGTAAGGCTGAGATTGAACAGTAGTTTTATGTTTGAGTTTAGCTCTTCTTGGAGTTCATGTAGGACGCAGCCCGGGACACCATCTGGTCCCATTGATGCTGTGTTTTTTTGCTTTGGAGAGGGTGGCTCTTACCTGAGCATCTGAGATGTCAGGGGGGCAGCACTCTGCTGGGAGAGATATTTGCCCTTTTGGTGGGGACAGGGGGGAGAAGTTTGCGCTGAACCTGTCAGCTAGGATGTTGGCAATGTCTGCGGGTTCGGTGTATTTTTTGTCATTTTGGACTAATTCTGAGCATATCTGGGAATTCCCATCCAGGTTCCTAACATAACTAAAGAAAGCCTTGTGATTATCCTTAGTGTCCTGTGCAATTTTTCTCTCGAAGGTGGCCTTAGACGATTTTATGAGTGCCCTTAGTTTTTTGCTAATACTGATCAGAGATGCCTTCCCTTTTTGGGATTTTGCTCTATCATGTAGTAGCTTCCTCCTTCTATTGTATAGTTTGTTTATGGCTGGGTCCACCAGACAGGACGTCTGCCTTTGGAGGATTGGGTCTTGGTTTTATTTGGGATTGCATGATCCATGCATTCCAGAAGGTGTTCATAGAATGCATTTATAAAGGATTCTGTGGTCTGGGCCATCTTTTCCACAGGCCTGGGGGCTTTGAAGGATTCCACCTCAGTTTTGAGGAGTGTGAAATTTGCTTTAGAGAAGTTTTTCACTGTGGTTTTCTGGGCAGGGGTTGGGGTTGGGATGTGAATATTCAGTGAGATTAGTTTATGGTCTGATCTTACCAGTGAGGGATACACTTCTGGTCTGGAGCATAGAGTCCCCATGTTGGTGATGATCAGGTCCAGTATGTTTTCCCCTCTTGTGGGAGTAGTAACAAGTTGTTCCATAGCATTTGAGTTTATGAATTCGAGGAACCTTTGGGCTAGGGTGTTGGAGCTAGAGTAATGCTCCCAGTCTATGTTTGGGTAGTTGAAGTCCCCCAATATAATGGTGTTTGAGAGACCTTCATATTTTCCAGTGTTCTCAGGAAGGCTGAGTGGGGTTCCTGAGTTTGGGAGGGTTTTCTGTAGCAGGTTATAAACTGGAAGGCAGTTTTACCCACTGTTAGTTGCACATGGATAGTCTCTGATGCTTCGTGCTTTGCCACCAACCTGGAGGTATGGGTATCTTTGATGAATATCGATACTCCCCCTCCTTTTGTGGTTCGGTCCAAGTTTTGGGGCCGAAAAGCATGGTATGAGGTATAACCTGGTAGTGCTGCGGTGCTCTCAGGAGCCCTGAACCAGGTTTCTGTTACTGCACAGATATCAATGTTCTCCATGCTAAGGAGAGTTTCAAGTGCATGCATCTTGAGGTTTAGACTTCTGGCATTGAGTAGCATTACTCTTAGTTTCTTATCCCTTGTGATACCTATGGATGTGGGTTTGTCTTTTGAGCCTTGCCTAAAAAGGGCTCTATGGGGGTAGCAAGAGCCTTTGCCAATATCCGAAAGCCCAGGGGTGACAGGTACAAGCCATCCCTAGCGAAGCATCGTGGCTTGTCGAGCATATCATCCCAAGCTGACAGGCATTGGATCCCCTTTGAATGACACCAATACTTAAGCCAATTGTTGAAATTGATCATCTTGTCTTCATATTGTGGCTTCATTCGATGAATGTCCCGCTAGAGCAACTCACCTCTCTCAGTCCTTACTGGGTCTGGCCACAGCCGAAGCACTCCAGACCTCCTCTTCTCTGAGGTCATCACCGCACTGATTCCTGGGTGCATCCGAATTTGGCTCAAAATGTTGCTCTTCCCCTAATAATCCCTCTGCAAAATAGCAGTTTTGGAAGAAAACATGGAGGGTTTACAATTATGAAATAACTGTAATAATCAGAGTTATAGATTACTTTTATTTCAGAAATGAATGTAGATTCTTTTATTTTGTCAGCTGCTCAAGTTAGCAGTACTATTATTAAAAAAGTGTCCCTTCTTTGACAGGTTCCCAGCTGTATTGTGCGGCTATTTTATATTTTTGCATCACATTTTTGGTCCATTTTTCATAAAATTATTTTTTTGGCAAATTAGTGGTAAATCATTAAAGACTGAAGTTAGAAAATGACAGACATTTGAGTTTCAGATTTCATATCCTTCAGAAAATTCATACTAATGCAAGATCTGCTATTCTATTATCTTTCTAAGTTTATAAGAGCAATATTTAAACATTGTCCTTATTTTTGGGCCTTTGTCCCACTTCTATGTATGGCTTTGCTCTGAGGGTGAGAGGTATGACAAATGTGTCAGGGCCATCACAGTCAGCCAGAGAAATTTCAAATTGTGACATACGTGTTGCACCCCACTCCCCCATGTAGTGACTCTGGATGTGTCCAAGCAAGGCAAGGAGCAGTTATGCAGTGTAACTGTGCAGGGTATCCCCCCATCCAAGGTAGACACAAGTACTACAGTGGCTTTTCATCTGTTCTTGATTTTGCAGAATGGTCTGGTTTCTGTCATATTTTTGTACTGTTGATTTATGCTTATTACTCAGAAAGTGCCTGTTGCTCTGTGTTTTAAGTAGCAATGCTTTAATGACCATCAGGTAAGCTTGTCTGAGATCATAACATGCAAGTAAGCTTTAATAAGCATACTGTTAAAGAATTGCCAAAACTGAAGCCTTTCTGTTGTTGCCATGCAGAGAATACTTAACTAGATAATGTATAAGCATTGAGTATTGAAATGCATATGACTGTATTTGTAATAAAGGACAGGATTACATTATTTTAAGAAGCTCTTTATACTTGTTGGAGACTTCCAGTGATCTCTGAGGGCTTTACCCGAAAACTAAACAGAATTCCATTCATGTGTGGTCCATAACCTGTACAGTAATCCTTTAAGCAATGTATCTTGAGCTTGTTTGCTTTTCATTTTTTACTTTGATCATGTTTTCCCCATGAAACAAGTAGATAGTTGTCAGGCAGCAGGTCTTTTTTGGATAAGAAACATTTTTACAAGTGGGGGCATCACAGAGATTGCTAGCTACTTTCAGCATGTTACTTGGTACTTTAATAAAGCTGAATATAAATTATAATTAGAACTGCAGTGCAAGGAGAAGCGGTTTGAGTTGAGTGCTGCTTGTTTTTCTTATACTTGATTTTGACTGATATTCCAGTAATGTATTTAAACAGTAATTTATTTTTTCATGCCTCACAACCTTTTTGTTTCCATCTAGATATTAAGTAAGCTGTCAAGCAGCCAATGCATTGAAACGTTTTTATTCTTTTACACTTCATTTGTCTTGATTGGACTGTCATAATGAGGGTTTGGCACTCAGGGCAGCATATTTAATTAAAGTTTAGTTTTTGTGGTTTTGAGCATAGCCCCTCCACTTTCTAGTTGTCCGCACCCCTTCCCATTGACCCCACCCATTCGGCTATCTCCTGCAGCCCCCCTTTGATTTGAAGTCACCAGCCACCACTGGCATTAAGCATACCAGTCTTGCCTATACACAGCTTTTTATCTAATTTAATGTCTCTTTATCTGTATACTTACACAACTGTGGGATGTCAGCAGTCCTAAACTCATCCATCCATTGGTTGAGTGCATCCCACTTGCAACTTTTCAGGTCATTAAAGTGATGCCTGCACTGTTCTCCAGTGCATGGAATGCAGTTGCACTGGAGACAGCCTTGGCCAGATTATTCCAAGCCTCAGATTTGTACTGACATTCATTACAAGGAGTCCAAAAAAGTTCTGGACTCCTCTACACCCCACCTTAGAGGCCTACATTTGGCACCTTTCCTTCTACCTCCAGACAAGTTCACTTAGGACAAACAGCAACAGTTAAAAGTGCTTTCCCATCAGTTTGTGTTATCCCATTTAATGCTAGTGTGCATATCTGAACAACTATGCCAAAAGAATTTGTGCAATGTTAAATGGACAGCAACAGTGCCAAACAGAGATGAAAGCAGTTTTTGAAATAGGAAGGTTAATCTAACAGTTGGCATTACTTGATGGGTTGATTGCTGCTGTAACTATTAGTTGATTTAACTTAACTTTACAGATGTATATTGGGGGTATAAATCATATGACCTGACACATTTTTTGTGGCTTTGGCACTAAGTGCATTAATTTCTAGAATGTGGGATTCAAACCTATGCAACATAGACAAAATGTATTCTTCCACATAGGTGATTTTTTTTTCATATTTTATAAAAGTGATTGGACAGGCATTACTCTGGCTCTATAACTCTATAATTGCACAACCATAATTGTGCTGATACCCGCAGTTATACATGTAATATATCACTGATATCCTGTGTATGCTCAGTGCACATGCTATAGATATTTCTTGTTATGTGCAAGTATTTTTATATTGTTAATTTTTATATAAAGTAAACTGGAACATCAGTAAGAAAAGTCTGGGCTTTCCTGCATTACAACCCAGGCTCACCTATACTATAACCCTTAATTTACAACTGCTGCCACAGGAACAACTAGACAACAGCTGTAAATTTTCACATTCGTTGCTCTGTATTTATGCTGACTACCGCTTAGCAGCATGTTTGCACAGTGGCAAACCTTACAGGATACAATGTATCCATTTTCAAATTGTCTGTTGTCTGCTTCCTGTCTGCAGGTGTTCTGTCTGCTTCTTGTGTAAGCTATTAGACTGTGTTTGCATGAAGGTGAGTGATGTATGACATTACAGGCAAAGCTCACCTTGTTTACCTTTCTAAGCTGTGTTTATTAGACAGATATGGGACTTGAACCATGATCTACAGATAGTATAAACTGCGTGGTTCATCATGTTTACCAGGTGTGCTACATACACACTTGATTTGTAACTGTAATTTATGCAGTCTTTATCATACAAGTAACTTGATATTAAATTTCATATACTTTATCTGTTTCACCATGTTTGCACTAAGCCACAAGTCATGTAAATATTAATATTAAAAAAAATAAAAATATAAACAATAGTACAAAATATATTTTACCACACAGTACAGATTTTCACACAAATCTGGCTTCGAACTGTCACACCAATGAAACTACAACACAGAATAAATGTGTCTTATCTCTCTTTGCCACAGAAACAGCTTTGCAGCAGGAATACAAATCATTGTGCATATAAGCAAGTCCCATTTCATCCACAATATTAGCAAGACATATAACACGTACACTCTCAGTTGTTTGTACATGTGGTAATTACACATTTAGTGTAATGACTGATCACACAACCATTTATGAGTATTGTTTGCACGACTGCAGCTCTGTCTTCTCTATGTATCATGTTCATTCTTCTCTTATCTGAGCAGTAATCTCAGACATGCAGTCTAGAAGGCATTTTGTATCATTGTCCTTAAAATGTATAAAAATATTAAATGACAATAATATCCAGTTTTCAGCAAAGGCAGGGAAGTTTGGATATTAATGAACAGAAACTGAGAAATGTGTGCTACTTACATCCATTTAAAAACTTGATACAATTACTTCTACACTTTGTAAGTGTAACCTGGGTGACAAATCCACTGCAGATAAGAAAGTCTGAATTGCTGTTGTGTTTTCCTTCTCCCTACCAGTAATCATTCTCAGTTGCAATCCATTATCAACTAACACTGAGTCAGTACCTGTGTTATGTTTGCACCTACTACACAGAGTCAAATGTTTGGAATTCAGCAATTCTAATGAGTTCCTATCTCATTTGCATATTAACCTTGCTCACAGGCCTGAATCTACACTATAAAAAGGTTAAATGCCATGAATACCTCTATATTGAATGATAGTATACCCATCAAACCAGTTTTACAGGTTAGATTGTAGATTAATTCTTTGTTGCACATGGGGAGCTGAATTTTTGTGCGCACATTGGTTAGGAGATTGTTTTTTATTAACATTTTTAACCATTATTAGTATTAATATCTGATATAAGGAATACACAGTATTTATTTAAGTTCAGATAGTTTTTATATGAATTTTTAAGCTTTTTAACACATTCCCCTGGATTTATGAAAGCCTGCACAGAGTACAAGAAGAGTGTAGGAGCTCACGCCGGCAATATGTCTGTCGTGCGATCCAGGAATAGCCGGCAGGGACATGCACGAGAACTATTAAAGCTACTCTTGCACGGGCAGCATCATGGTATGCAAATTACCTCATTTGCTGGTGAAAGCCATGCAAATGAGGTAAATTTGCGATCCAGGAAACACTAACCTGTCCGTGGAAGATTAGTGTTAGCTGCAGAAATGTACTCCGTTGGTAATGGAGTACATTTCTGCAAATAGCTAAACGGAGCTATGACAGCTCCAAATAAAGAATGCATACAGTTGAGGAAGCATGCCAATGGCCAGATATAAGGCCACTGGCATTATAAAATGTTTAAAAATAAAACAATTTAACTTTTTTCCCCCGATCTCCGATGTTTAAGCATAGAGCAGCACCGCGCAAACGTGCGGTGCTTATAAAAACAAGAAAATAATTAAAAAAAAACAAAAATAGGCATTTTCACTAAAATGCTTATTCTGCCATGCAAGTGAATGGCAGTCTGAAGACAACATGGCCACTGAGCAGTGGATGCTAAGGGGGGAAGCGCAGTGTGAGAGATGTAACCATGCACTACTAGGCAATCCTATTCAAATGAGGGTAAGGATAGTGAATCCCAATTTTCCCCAGCATGTGGGGCATATCCTAAGAGTGTAAGAGTAGGAGTAGGTGAGTAGAAGACTAGACTATGTGTGACATCATGAGGGGGTGTGTGAGACAGGCTGTAACATAAATGGAGCACAGTGGCTTGTGTTTGCCCTGAGTTGCTCAGGATTGCAAGAGGTGTGCCTACAGTTGTCCTATTTGAAAACCTCAAACCAAAGGTGCACACTGTTAAAAGATAGGAAATTCCTTGCAAACATGCACACAGTGTGTGCACTTGTGTGTGCTCATGTGCGTGTGTGTGCGTATGTTTGGTCTTGTTTGCGCGGTGCTGCCCCCGGCGGAAACAGAAAGGCAAAAGGAAGGAAAAGAAGTAGTAGGAAGTTAACCAAGGAGAACTAGCAGAACTGCCATGTGAAATATATCAGAATCAGCCAATTGCACAGGCAGCAGACTAGCCCAGCCCAGCCCAGCACTTTTAACTCTGCAAACACCATTCCCCCCCTGCTTTTTCTCAAGAACTCTGCAACACTGCAGTATACAAAGAGGGAAAGCTTAAAAAGCTTAAGTCAGACAAAATGTTAGGGGCTGCTCTTGCTATCAAAAACCAACATGTGCAAGGTGCTGAGGGTGGTGATGTTGTGAATGATGCTGAGCAACCCACAGTGAGGAGAAGGAGAAGAGTGTACAGACCCAGGGCAATCTACCAGGGGCTACATGAGCTGGAGATAGTGGAGCACTATAGGGTGGACAGTGACCTCCTACAGCAAATTGTTGAGCTGTGCTGGCCATGCCTCACACACAGAATCAACAGAGGAGAACCCATCCCAGTGGATACCAAGGTATGCATTGGCCTAATAATACTAGCTACAGGCACCTTCCAAAGACCAACTGGTGATATGATGGGGATTTCACAGGCATCAGCATCCAGGGTACTCCACCAGTTCCTGGATGCCATGGCAGCACATGTTGGTGACCATGTATGTTTCCCCAATTCCCGTGAGGCATTGGACAGCAATATGTGTCTTTTCCACCAAATAGCAGAATACCCTGAGGTAGTGGGTGCAATAGACTGCACGCACACATGCATCAAAGCACCACCCGGTGAGCAGGGTAGGATCTACATCAACCGCAAGGGCTTCCCCTCCATCAACTGCCAGGTAACGTGCGATTCCCAGGGCAAAATAATGAATGTGTGTGCTGGCTGCCCTGGAAGCTATCACGATTCCCACATCTGGCATCTGACGCAGCTGTACCAGAGATTTGCCAATGGGGACATCCCTAATGGTCACTTAGTGGGGGATGCTGGATATGCACTGGAGCCGTGGCTGATGACACCCATCAAAAATGCACACACACCTAAACAAGAACTCCATAATGAGGCACACGCACAAACAAGAAACATAATTGAGCATGTGTTTGGGATGCTCAAGTCATGGTTCCGGTGCCTGGACACATCTGGTGGAGCCTTGCAGTACTCACCAACTACATGTACCCAAATTGTTATGGTATGTGCCATGCTACACACTATAATCCTGTGGAAACAGCTGCAGCAGGAAAAGCATGGGACAGGGCCAAACAGCCCCCCACCATTGCCAAGGCCTGCACAGGCACAGTGTGACTCGGAGGAAGAACAACCTGAGCCTGCCCCAGTAGGCAGAAGGAGGCGTGCCCAGTATGCCCTGGCCTTGGCAAAGAGGCAATGCATAGCACATACACTGACTCAGTAGGAACCCTGGAAATGACACCTTTCTCTGACCCACACATACAGTAAAAGGGATGACTAACTTGACACTACCTGTTTTCAAACGTGTATAGGGAGTGCACTATGTGCATCTGACAGAGGCAGCCCTGCAGCACCACCTGAGGCATGAGTGCCCTATTTTAAGCAATATAAAGCACTGCTAAGTGCATTTTACCAATACTGAGCATATTTAAATCCAATTGCGCATAACTGAGCACCGCGCTAACTAGTGCAATGTCGGGCAACATCGAGCAATGTCCGGCAAAGTTGAGCAAAGTCAGGTAAACATGCTCACACCTGTTTTACTGTTCCTTAACCAGTCAGGTCTCCCAGGAAGAAAATAAAAAGCAGTGACAGGGTTTGAACTCAGGATACTGTGCACTATAGCCAACGTACTGAACCACTAAGCCATGACAGCATTTTACTGGCACAGACACAACTTAAGTCACTCACACATACCAGTTGGGGGGGGTCACATACCTAATAGTCACAGCCAGCAGGACAATTGTAGACAAATGGAAGCACAAACAAATGCTGTATCATGCCCTCTGAAGAGGCATTTGGGTAACTGCCCACCAGGCCTATGCAGACAGATAACAGCAGGCCAGGCAGTGTGATATGGGTTGGGTAGGCTATGAAGACACAAACTAATATGCGTGTAATTGGAAGCTAAGGTCTGTAGTACAGTGGTATGCCTCAAGCCAGTATTATAGGCAACAGTACAGACTGAAATGGAGTACCTAACATAGCAGTGCAGGCCTAGCAAATGTGTATAAGTGTCAGGTGTACCCCTCATTCTATGTACACCCACAGTAACAATCAGGTGTGCCCCCCAGGTAGAAATGTACAAATAATAGCTGTCCCCCCTCTATGTAGAAATGTTGATAAGTCTATGCAAATTGACTCATGGAAGCCCTGCAGACACAGCATGCTTCATGTCAATGTACAACACAAAGGTGAGCCCTAAAGTAAAAACCAACTTCATTTTTCACACACACATATAGTATATATGCCCATAGTGGGCATGCTCACACACTTAAACAAATTTTGCAAATTTCAGTCAACAACATACTGAAGGGTCATACTGGGAATGCTCACACACTTAGGCCATATCTGAATACAGCAGTGGGCCACACATGTCTGGCCATTACAGTTCTTACTCCAGACACGCCACTATTCACCAATCCTGCCTTGCGCACACAGTGATATGAAAACATACCCATATAATATATTGGACCCCTGTCATAATCAAACTATGTAATACAAGTACTTAAGTTGTTCAAAGAAAGTTAAAATACAAAGAAGATCAATAAATCTCCGATTAGTATCATCATGAAACAATGAGCACTCCTAACATTATCCAAGCCAAGCACTGCCAAAAATATTGCCAAAGATTCCATAGAGAACCATGAAGCTTTCTTTAGCTATGTCATAAATATCAATGTAAACTCATATATGTTCTGAGTTAGTGCAAAGTGTAAATGAATAAATGTACACGACTGACATTGCCAACATCTTGTCAGACAGGTTCATACATATTTACCCCACTCTCACTGACAAAATGTCCCATTACCATACCTGGAGATTGTGAAAACCCACAAATCACATATACAATGGTTAAACAGCTCTATCCAAACCTAAAAACACGGTGTCTATGGGATGACTTAGTGTCACTGACTGTGTCATATGTGAACTCGAAAACAAACAGACCCTGCACTTGAACAGTCTGTTGAGACTCACCCTCTGTACAGGATATGAAACTGTTGAATGGGTTACAGCAAGATTTGGCACACTCCACAAGTGTTGGTGCACAACAGACCATGGAAACTATTGTCTTATAAGCCTAAGAAGCCTGATCTACAAGGCCATGGAGTCCATCATTATGGAACTCATAAACAGAGCTATTGGGAGCCTACAGACACCCAACCCTACCCATTTTGGTTTGGTCAGGGGCAGATCATGGTCCCTAAACCTGCTAGAGAGTTTGCAAGGCAGTTACTTAGGACATACATCAATGAAATGAGCTCCACACGGCCTACACAGACCTTGAAAAGACCTTTTCCAACATCCTACACATGTGTCGTATCCACAAAATCAACAACCTGTGCATAAACACATATGTCATCTGATGGATTGCCAACTGGGGCACAGACAGATCCCACAAGGTAAGAATTGTGGTCTCCCTGTTGGACTGTAAGCTGGTAACCACTGCTGTCCCCCATGGCTCAGTCGTGGGACCCTTCCTGTCTGGTGTATACTATTCAGAAGTACAGTCAAACACACGAGGGCTATGGTTATCAAAGTTTGTGGATGACTGCGAAAAGGTTGTCATAATCAATGTTTGGGACAACAGAGACATCCTTAAAAAGGGTCTCAGACAGATGTGGTGTCAAAATTATGGCCTCGAGCTACAGTCATACAAATACCACATAGGTGCCAACACCCTAAATATGGAGGTAATAATAAGGGGTTTATGGAAACGTGGATAGTCATCTCTAATTTCAGAAACACATTCACAAAGTGGTTAGAAAATCATGCTGTGTGTTCCCACAAATTGTCAAAGTTTTTGCATGTAGGTCAAAGGAGGTTCTCTCTACTCATCAGTCATCAGACCCATCAGAGAGTACCACGACACACTTGCAATGAATCTGATGAGGCACCTTCAGCAGCTGGAAAGATCACTGAAGTACCTCAACAAGAGGATTACTGGCCTCAAACATTGGCCCCATGCAACAAGACTGAAGTAACTCAATCTGTACTCTGTTGCATACCGTCTACTCAGACAATCTCTGCCCAACAGACAGGTCCATGTCCAATGCAGAACTGATGTACATGCTCTATCTGAAGTAAACCCAAGCTCACTGTGCCACATGCTCTAGGGATATAATCATCACAACAATAAATAGAACATGTTGGAGGGATACATTACTAACTCACAGATTTCCCTTGCTTTGGAACAGGCTCCCAACCTACATTAAGCTGAGTCCCTCACTGACACTCTTCCAGAGGAGCCTTGATGAGTGTATGTGAAACTGAAGTGTCACACCATGGATCACTTCATCAGGTCTACTACACAGAGGCATTGGGAACTAACCCCAGGTGTGGTGATAGCTGCACACTCTGGCCATACTAATATATGCCTTCAGGCAGATAGCCTATTACATACCTATGTACCTATATATGTAGGGGGAACACAGTATAATAAGCCAAAGATGGATGGGCAGAGATGTGTGTAAGAGGGTGACCATGACAGGGAGCCATCCAGGACTGTCCCACCCAGCACACATCCCAATGGCACAAAAGACATGAGGTGCACATCTTACCCACTGTACATAATAGCCACCAGTATCTGTAAGCATTACAGTGTATGTGGTGCATGTGCCTGCTGTGCAACATGACTGTACAATGAAGTACACATCTACTATCTGTAGACATGTACCTGTCACACAGGTTCAGAGGTATGTAGTAGACTATCTTCACAAAGGCATATATTAGCCTAGGCAAGTTGTGCAGCTTTCACCACCCCATTGGTTAGTCTCCTAAGCCCTAGTTCTAATAGTTAGTACCCTAAGCCCCTTTCTAGTGGGGCTGCTGATGTGATCCCTAGCATGAATTGTCTGTTTCCCATCCACTCATCAAGGTTCCTATTGAAGAGTGTCAGTGAGGGGCTCTGTCTGATGTACATTGGGACTCTGTTCCACAGTAAGGCAAGTCTCTGGGGTGGTACTCTATCCCACCAGCATGTTGTACTCATTGTTGTGATGAGGTTCATATTCCTGGAGTGTGTAGTGCGACTCAATTTTGTTTTCCTTAGATGGAGCATGTTCAATAGTTATGTGTTGGACATGGCTCTGTATGTTAGGCAGAGTTTGCCTCTGAGTATTAGCCACCAAAGCGGATCAAGGGACTCAAACAGATGCCCTACGCAGTTAGGCTAAAGAAACTCCAGCTCTACTCAGTTGCTTACCGCCTACTCAGAGGCGATCTGTGCCTGACGTATAAAGCCATGTCCAATCCAGAATTAATGAACGTGCTCCACCTCAGGAAATCCAAATCCCTTAGAGCTACACGCTCCAGGGACTTAAACCTCAGCACAGAAAAAAATAGGACATGCTGGAGGGACAGATTCATATCCCAGAGGCTCCCCTCACTCTGGAACAAAATCCCAATCCAAGTTAGGCAGAGCCCCTCAATGATCCTCTTCAAGAGAAATCTTGATGAGTGGATGGGAGATCATAGGTTTACCCCTGGGATCTCTTCTATGTCCCTACTAGACAGAGGCACAGTAAACTAACCTTAAAAGGGTTATCTTCTGTGACCTACTATACAGAGGCACAGTCAAATAATCTAAAAGGGTGGTGAAAGCCAAACACACTCTGGTTAGGCTTATAAATGCCCTAGGGCAGATAGCCTAGTATCAACCTATGAACCTATGAGTAGGTGGTACGCAACAGAGAACAGATTTATTTTTCCAGTTGTGTTGCATAACACAACTGTTTGAGGCCAGTAATCCTCTTAGTGAGGTACCTCCATGGTCTCTCCAGCTGCTAGATATGCCTAGTCGAGTTCATCCAAAATGGTGCATTGTACTCAATGATGGGTCTGATGACTTAAGAGTAGAGGGCCACCACTACCTCTTTTGATCCTGATGCAAACCCTTTGTTGATTAGGTGGGCCACATAGAATTTCCTAATCACTTTAGCAACATGGTTGTCAAAGGAAAGATGACTATCTACTTGTGTCCTCAGATCCCTTATTACCTTGTCAGTTTTTAGGGGGTAACACCTATGTGGTAGTTTGTGGGTACTTTGTTTTCCCCAAAGGGGATTACTATGCATTCTTTCACATTGAGCTTGAGGCCATGATTCTGACACCATACATCTGTTTCACAGAGTCCCTTCTGGAGAATATTTGTGTCATCCAGGGAATCTATTATGGCAAACACTTTACAGTTCCCAGCAAACTTAGTCAACCACAACCCTCCTGTGTTGGCATGTACTTCTGAGAATTATATACCAAACAGGAGGGACCCCAGAACTGAACCCTGGGAGACACCAGTTGTTACCGGTTTACAGTCTGACATGTAGCCAGCAACTCTTAATTTGTGGGATCTATCTGTGAGTCAGTTTGCAATCCATCTTGTGATGTATGGATTTATGCCCAGATTAGTGAGTTCATTGATGATACCTGACTGGGGAATGGTGTCAAAGGCCTTAGCAAGGTAAAGGTAGGCTGTGTGGAGCTCCTTTCAATCATGTATAGCCTGGGTAACTGTCTCAAAGAAATCCACCTAGTTCAGGAGGCATGATCTGCATTTGACAAAGCCAAACTGGGTGTGCTCAACTGTGTGAAGGTTCCCAATGTCTTTATTGTTGACTTCCATTATGATTGGCTCCATTGCCTTGCAGATCAGACTCGTCAGGCTCAAAGAGCGGGAATGCCAAGGGTCTGGTGTGGCCCCACCCCTGTGGAGTGGGAAGAACATTGCTGTGCAACATTCGATGGGTACATATCCTGTAGAGAGGATGTAGTGAGAGGTGTAGGTATCCTTGATGAATATGGATACATCCCCACCCTATGTGCTATGATCCAGGTTCTGATGCTGGAAGGTATGGAATGAGTAGTATCCTGGTAGTGCTGGTGTGCTCTCTGGAGCCTTGAACTAGGTTTCTGTTACTGCACAAATATCAATATTCTCCATACTGAGAAGTGCCTGGAGTGTGTGCATTTGGAGGCTGAGACTTCTGGCAATGAGTAGCATTTATCTTACTTTGTGGTTATTTGTGTTGGTTATGGGGTTTGGTTTGTCCTGAAGTCAACACCTCATTGGTCCGATTCGACCATAAGTTAATTACCCTAGATACCCACATGATGCCCCCACCCCACATTAAAGAAACCATGGTAAAATATTTCTCCAAAGACAACTTCATGCTTCTTAAGACAAAAGTGGTGAACTTCATGACACCCATGCAGATGGACAATACAGTTACGACTACTGAATCCTACACAATTGCACTTTATAAGCACTTACATGAGTGCATGGATCGTGCTATCCCAAACATAACCAAGACTCTATCCTCCAAAAAAAGGAAGCCAATCTTGTGGTCCCCTGCCATAAACAAACTGTACAACACAAGGAAGAAACTGCTGCAAAAGAGAGTAAAATCCCATGAGTGTAGGAGCTCCTTGGTCAGCCTCAGTAGGAAGCTGCAATACCTGATAAAATCCTCCAAAGCTAGTTACGAAAACAAAATTGCCACTGATTATAAAGACAACCACAAAGCATTCTATAGCTATGACAATAATCTCAATGGCAACACTCAGCTCTGCTCTGAGTTACAGCACAATGGCACTAAATATACAGACCCAACTGATATTGCCAACATCCTGGCAGATAAGTTCAGGGCTAACTTTACCCCCCTCTCACCCACTAAAGAGCCCATCTCTATACCGGAAGAATGCAAAGTTCCTGTAATCACAGCTACACAGGTAAAAACCACACTCTCCAAAGCCAGGAACACAGCATCCATGGGACCAGACAACATCCCAGGCTGCGTTTTACATGAACTACAGAACAAACTGGCACCCCACCTAAGTATCATGGCCAATCATAGCCTCACCTCAGGCTTTGTGCCTGCTGAATAGGGCACAGTGACGGTTATCACACTCCACTAGGGGGGAGCCACCATGGACCCCGGGAACTACAGCCCCAGTAGCCTGATGAGCCTGGTCTGCAAGGCCATAGAACGTATCATCATGGAACTTATAAACAAAGACATTGGTAATCTCCAAACTCTGGACTCCACCCAGTTCGGGTTTGTAAAAGGCAGATCATGTCTCCTAAACCTGATAGACTTCTTTGAAGCAGTCACCAAAGCCATAGACAAGGATAAGGTGGTTCACACAGCCTATTTAGATCTTGCCAAGGCTTTCGACGCCATCCCCCACTCTGGAATTATAGATAAACTCACTAAACTAGGTATAAATCCATATGTCACAAGATGGGTTGCCAACTGGCTCACTGACAGAACCTACACTGTGAAAGTAGCAGACTCCAAATTCGACTTCAGACCAGTGACAAGTGGAGTACCACTGGGTTTAGTCCTGGGTCCTCTCCTGTTTGGTATCTACTTCTCTGAAGTACAGGCTAACACAGAAGGTCTTTTGCTAACAAAGTTTGCAGATGATTGCAAACTAGGAGCCATAATCAAAACTCCTAACTATGTGAACATCATACAAAAGGGCCTCACTGAGACAGATGCCTGGTGTCAAAGCCATGGCCTCAAGCTCAATGCCAAAAGGTGCATTGTCATCCCCTTTGGTAAAAACTCTGTACCCATGAACTACAACATAGGTGGTAGTATACTTAACACTGAAAGTGTGATAAGAGACCTTGGGACACAGGTGGACAGTAGTCTCTCCTTTGATAATCACATCACCCCAGTAGTTAGGAAATCCTTCTATGTGGCACACCTCATCACAAAAGGTTTCTCATCTAGGAAAAAAGAGATTATTGTTCCCCTCTACTCATCACTCATTAGACCCATTATAGAGTACAACTCCCCTTTTGGCATGTACCTCACAAGACATTTACAACAACTGGAAAGGCTGCAGAAATACCTCACAAAGAGGATTATCGGCCTCAAACAGGTGCCCTACACAGACAGTCTCAAAAAATCCAGCTTTACTCCATTGCATATTGCCTACTCAGAGGTGATCTCTGCCTAACATACAAAGCTATGTCAAACCCAGAGCTGTTGGACATGCTCCACTTAAAGAGATCACAATCCCTCCGAGCTACACACCCTAGGGACCTAAACCTTGTCACCACAATAAACAGAACATACAGGAGGGATAGATTCCTGTCCCAGAGACTTCCCATACTCTGGAATAAACTACCTATATATATCAAAGTTCCTCATTAGCACTCTTCAAGAAAACTCTTGATGATTGGATGGGAAATAGGAAATTCACCCCGGGGATCACCTCTGTGGCTCTGCTCAACAGTGGCACATGAAAATAATTTTCTTGGGTGGAAAAAGCCAGGGTACCTTTTTAGGCTGTGCTTGCATAGTTCCCAGGGCTGATAGCCTAGTACCTACCTATGAACCTATGGACCTTTGAGCCTTGCCTAAAAAAATGTAATATGGGGACAGCAAGAGCCTTGGCCAGTATTCAGAAGCATAGGGGTGACAGGTGCAAACCATATCTAGCGAAGCAACAAGGCATGTCTATCATGTCATCCCAGGCAGACAGAGACTGGATACCCTTTGAATGGCACCAGAAGCTCAGCCAATTGTTGAAGTTTATCATCTTTCTGTTATATTGCAGTATCATGTAGGTGAAGGTAAGATGCTACTCAAGGTCAGGGTCATACCAGCCTGGGCTACATGATCATACAGCTATTTTATATCTCTTGTCATGTTATCCTGGGAGGTATGTCTAAGATCATTCACACTGACATGTACAAAGACCATGTCATATATGTACCTGTTCTGGAGTGATCTAAGTGCTTGTGTTATGTGGCAGATCATAGCACCTGACAGACAACTGACAGTAACCTTCCCCTTGTCCAGCCTAGTGAGTGGAACATCTATGTGCCTGACTATGGAGTCACCTATTACTAGTGTGTTGGGTATGTTGTTTTGCCTTAGGGCCTGTTGTGAGGCACACTGCTTTGGTGTATTATGTGTTTTTTGGCATGTGCTTGGAGGTGCATGCTGCTTGCTTGTCTGCTTAGACACTCACTCTTTTTCAGATTAATATTTGTATTCTCCGAGTATGGTAATGTGTATTTATGTATGTGTCTTGCTGGTGCTTATATTGTGGGTCTATGTGAGACAGTTGGTGTTGTGCTTGTATGACCCTACTCCTCTTGGCTGTATTGTCCATTATTGGGTTAACAGAGCTTAGCCACCAGTTTGACCCTGCGTGTGCCAGCATGTGGTGCATCAACCCATATATGATATGGTCATGGCCTATGCATACAATACACTCATAATACACCTAGTATGATAAGCCTGCTGAGGTTAGCAAATGTGAAAAAAAACTTTTGGGCAAACTATCAGCGAGTAATGTCTGTATTGCACCCTGTAACTTCATTTTGCTTGCTGAAGTGTAAAGAAGTACTTAGTTTGGATTAAGAACCCCGCACTTGCCAACTGTGTATGTGTGTGTCTGTCTCTCCCTGGGGAGAGAGCGACCTTTTTAGAGACTACTCACACCCCTTAAAAGTGATATACTCATCTTTGTCAATTCTGATGATGTCATCATCCTACAAATACACCTGTGGGAAAATGAAATCCCAGTAATGCATATAGTGTGTTGCGTAAATGTGTACTGCTGTAGTATCAAAGTTGAGTAAGGTAGGGGTTTGAATACTGTACTTGCCAACTGTGAGTGTGTGTGTCTCCCTGAGGAAAGAGCAACCTTTTTGGAGACTACCCACACCCCTTAAAAGTGATATACTCATCTTTGTCAAGTCTGATGATGTCACAATCCTACAAATACACCTGTGGGAAAAGAAAATCCCATTAATGTGTATAGTGCATTGTGTAAATGCATACTGCTGTAGTATCATAAGGTAGGGGGTATGAATCCTGCACTTGCCAACTCAGTTTCTGAATATACTGAATTACTAAAGAAGGGTGAAAAGCTAGGCTATTTTTCAGCAACGGATGTTAAGAAGAAATTCAGTATAGAAGGTTGTAGAATGGCTTTCTTCTACTGCCTTCCAAAGATACATAAAAATTTAACACAACCCCCTGGGAGACCAATTGTCTCAGGGTGCAATTATTTTTTACATAATACAGGTCTTTTATTTACATAGTTTTTTGTTACCCACAGTTAAAACCTTGCCTTCCTATATTTGCGATGTTTTTGACTTTGTAGACAAAACTAAGAATGTTAGGTGGAATGATCATATGTAGTGGGTGACTCTTGATGTTAAGAGCGTCTATACGAACATCAGACATGAGTTCGGTATGGAGGCTGTTAAATTTTTTCTGGGTGATTACCCAGTTACTGAATATATTATAGAACATATTCATTTTTGCTTAACACATAATTTTTTTGAATTTAATAACAGTCTATACAGACAAAAACAAGGGACAGCCATGGGGGCTGCCTTTGCCCCCATGTATGCAAATTTGGCTACGGGCCTTTTTGAATGTGAGTATTTGTACAGAAATTATTTTTTTCGCAAACATGACATTAGATATTATAGGTTTATAGATGATTTAATTTTTTTGATACAGGATGGTGAGGCATTAGTTGAGAATTTTATCTCAGAATTACATAGAAATACATTTTCATTAGAATTTGATGGTTTTAGAATGGGTACAACTATTTCCTTTTTGGATATTGTATTGAATATTAAAGATGGTAATAGTTTGGAAACATCACTCAACAGAAAATTTGATGAAGGCACACAATATGTATCTGGTAATAGTTGCCATCCTCCTCATAGACTAGAGGTTTTGCCCTTTGGTGAAATACTGAGGATTTCCAGATTATGCAATAATGAGTGTGCCTTTAAGAGAGAACTAGATATAACTGTGGGGATGTTTAAACAGAGGGGGTATAGTAATGAATTGGTTGAAAGAATTTATAAAAAGTATTTTGATAATAGCTGCAGGAAGATAAGAAATAATAGACATAAAATATGCACTACTGCGTCCAGTTTTGAAATCAATAGGCAATGTGACATTTTGTATTTTGTCACTACTTATGGATGTTTTAGTGCTGAAATTGTGAGATTGGTTAAATATTATTGGGAATATTTTATTTCCCTTAGTAATGTGTCTTTGTGGTTAGATGTGAAGTTAGGGTTTTCTTATAAAAGATTTAAGAATATTCAAAATTTTCTGGTGAAAAGTAAATTCTTTTTGCCTTCTGTGAGTTTAGAACGGAGCATATTGTCTAGTGGAACTTTTAAGTGTGGCAAATGTAAGGCATATAATTTTATAGTTAGAAGTTTTACTTATATAAATAATGTTATTTTTAATACATGTATTTTTTTTACTTGTAATTCTGAAGGTGTTATTTATGCACTCAAATGCCCATGTAATCAATTTTATATTGGTGAAACCAAAAGGGCATTTAAAGTTAGATTAATGGAACATGCCAGAGACATTATTAACAACAAAGAAGAAAGTTCTGTGGCCATGCATTTTAAAAAAATTTCATGATGGTAAATATTAGGGGCTCCAAGACACAGTCTTGGAAAAAATAAATGTGTCTTGTTTTGATGCTCTCAATATTAAACAATATTTATTATCTAAAGAAGCCACTTATATTTTAAAGTTTGGTACAGTGTACCCTCAGGGTTTAAATGAAGATTTGAACTGGAGGGTACTAATTTAATTTTATGAATTTACTTCTGATTGTTGTTAATTAATTAATTACTCAATTAGTCATTGAGAGTGTATATAATGTTTATGTTTTTTAAGTTCTTTACTCCTTGAAGGCTACGGCCGAAACGTTAGAGGAATAAAGCATATTTTCTGCAGACGTATGGATCTCTTTGTGGTTGTTTTTCACTTTCCTTGCTTGGTGCTTGTCGTTGCATTTGGTCCCATGGCCAGTGATCCACAACTCTATCTGCTGGGTGTTTTCTGAGAAACTGTGGATGGTACTCAAATGTCTTTAGATAATTTCCTAGCCAACTCTTCGGACCGCACAGAACATGGCTCCATACAGAGAAATGTGGCTGGGAACATGTTTACAGCTTGGGAGAGATGGGGGGATGACAGAAATAAATGTCACCCTAATCCCTTTAATAATATGGATCGGAAGTTACCTGTCTCTCTTAACTCAGAAAGTAAGTCTTTATTTGATGAATTAGAAAAATGTATGTGGAAAGAGACTGCTACATTCTTCAATCTTTCTGGTCTACAGAAGTATGTTGATCTAGATATAACACCTCGGGGGTTGAGGGCATACAAGGATGTGACTACCCCGTTTGATTTAGAAAAAGACACGGATATTGCTTTCCATAAACAGTGGGTAGCAGCTGCACACAAATTTGCATCTGAATGGGTGCACATACTTATTGAACGGGACAGAGTTAAACAAAAAGAACTGGGCATTGAAATAAAGAAACTCTGTGAAAATGTATTAGTGTGTACTTCTGCCCCTATAGTGGATGACTACTTGAGCAATATCAATACCAAATTAAGGGAATATGAAACCTTATTGCTGGAAAGAAAGAAGGATAAATTACTGAGAGATTTACGTGACTATGAGAACGGGAAGGCTTTCCTTTCGAGAGCCAATAGAAAGAAGCCACATAATCACGTTCGCTTTCAGAAAGAGAATAGGGATATGCGTAATTATAACTCTTCCTTCATGGCATCAGAAGGGGGTAATACCTCTTATGAAGAGGAGGGGGACTTAAATCATGAATTTCCTGCATTGCCAGTAGCACAACATCCAAACCGGCTTCAACAGACTTTTCGTTGTGAAACCATCAACCCGCGAGGAGGCCAACAGGGGAGAAAACGCCAACGAGAAGTTCAGGGACCAATGCAGAAAGAACAATATCCACAAGGGGTTACAAAAGAGGTAAATGGTGACTATTCTTCTTTACCCTCTGTGCAGAATTTGTTATCAATTTATCTGGACATTCATTTACTGATATTGAACTTTCAGTTCTCAATCGTGGACTTACATTTATTCCGACAGTTATTCCACGTCCACATGATATGAAATGTGATGTTTTTAGGTTCTGTAGAAAACTCCATCTAAAAAGATTTGTTTGTAATATGAATAATAATATGAACGCAGATTCATCTATTGATAGCCTTGATTCATCTGTAGACAGTTTTCATACATGTAATTCGGATAATATATATATAATGCATATTACAAGTTGGACTAATCTCGCTGGAGGTCCTCATCCCGCCCCCACCTGAAATAAAAAAGACCACAGTGAAAAACTTCTCAAAAGCCGACTTCACACTTCTAAAAACTAGTGTGGTCTCCTTTAAGGCCCCTGAGCCAGTGGTAAACATTACTCAAACCGCTGAATCACTTACAAATGCCTTCTACCAGCACCTACAGGACTGCATGGATCAGGCAATCCCAAACAAAACTAAGACTCTTTGTACCAAAGGCAAGCGTCCAGTCTGGTGGACCCCAGCCATAAACAAGCTCTACAACAAAAGGAGGAAGCTACTACAAGATAGAGCAAAATCCTGGAAAGGTAAGACACCTTTGATCATTATAAGTAAAAAGCTAAGAGCTCTCATAAAATCATCCAAGGCAAATTTTGAGAGAAAAATCACCAAGGACTCAAAAGACAATCATAAGGCCTTCTTTAGCTATGTTAGAAACCTAGGAGGAAACTCCCAGATATGCTCAGAATTAATTCAAAATGATGTGAAGATTACTGAACCTACACACATTGCCAACATACTGGCTGACAGGTTCAGTGCAAACTTCTCCCCCCCGCCTAAAAGGAGAGATAACTATTCCAGAGGATTGTAGCCCCCAAACATCTCCAACGCCCAGGTCAGAGCTGCTCTCTCCATAGCTTTTTAACACAGCATCCATGGGACCGGATGGTGTCCCTGGCTGTGTGCTCCACGAACTCAATGAGGAATTAAACCCGCAGTTAGGACAGCTGTTTAATCTTAGCCTCACCTCAGGATACGTACCCAAGGAGTGGCGCACGGCGCCTGTGGTCCCACTTCACAAGGGCGGTGCCTCCACCGACCCTGGAAATTACCGTCCCATTAGATTGACAAGCCTTATCTGCAAAGCCATGGAGAGGATCATAATGGAACTCATAAATAAAGACATAGGGAACTTGCAGACTTTGGATCCAACCCAGTTTGGCTTTGTCAAAGGCAGGTCATGCCTTTTAAACTTGGTTGACTTTTTCAAGACAGTCACCAAGGCCATTGATGAGGGAAAGGCAGTCCATACAGCCTACCTTGACCTGGCAAAGGCCTTCACACAATACCCCACTCAGGTATCATCGAAAAACTCATCAGCTTGAATGTAAACCCATACATCACAAGATGGGTTGCAAACTGGCTAAATGACAGAACCCACAGGGTCAGAGTTGCTGGAGCCATGTCAGACTCAAAGCCTGTCACAAGTGGTGTCCCACAGGGCTCAGTCCTGGGTCCACTCTTGTTCGGCATCTACTTTTCTGAAGTACAAGCAAACGCAGGAGGGTTATGGCTGACAAAGTTTGCAGATGACTGCAAACTGGGCACCATAGTCGAAAACACATCTGACACAGATATCCTTCAGAAGGGCCTCACAGAAACGGATAACTGGTGCCAGAGCCATGGCCTAAATTTAAATGCCAAGAAATGCATAGTCATACCCTTCGGGAAAAACAAGGTTACCCCTAGCTACCATATAGGTGGCAATCCACTGAGCACAGAAGAAGTTATTAGGGATCTGGGGACCCAGGTTGACAGTAGCCTTTCTATTGACACTCATGTTGCTAAATTAGTTCGGAAAACCTTCTACATTGCCCACCTGATCATGAAGGGATTCACATCTAGATCAAGGGAGGTCATCGCCCCTGTACTCATCACTCATTAGACCTATGATTGAGTACAATGCCCCATTCGAATGTATCTGACCCGACACCTGCAGCAGCTGGAAAGGCCCCAAAAGTTCCTCACCAAAAGGATAAAGGGTCTCAAAAATATGTCTTATGCTGCCCGACTGAAAGAACTCCAGCTCTATTCAGTCTCATACCGCTTGCTCAGAGGTGACCTGTGCCTGACATATAAGGCCATGTCAAACCCTGATTTGATGAATATGCTTCATCTCAAAAAATCTAGATCCCTCAGAACCACAAGGGCGGAGACTTAAACCTTGACATGGTTATTAATAGAACGTGCTGGAGGGACAGATTCATCACCCAGAGACTCCCTATGCTGTGGAACAAAATCCCGGTACATGTGAGGCAGAGCACCTCGCTGGCCTTGTTCAAGAGGAATCTTGACCAATGGATGGGAGATCGCAGATATACCCCAGGGATTACTTCAGTGTCACTGCTTGACAGAGGCACAGCAAAATAATAGGCATAGTTTTATTCAAACTAAAGGGGTGGCGAAAGCCAAATAACTATGGGCTAGGCTTATAAATGCCCTTGGGCAGATAGCCTAGTATGAACCTATGAACCTATGAACCCATGATACTGAATGCATTAGACAAAATAGTCATTTTATGCCACCAGTTTTAAATAATGATGTTGTACATTTGTCCAACTTGTTGAATTTTTCTATTGAAGACGCATATGCTAAATGATTGTAATGTTTATGAAAAGACAGAATTTACTGTGTACAATGACTCAGTTTTTGAATATACTGAATTACTAAAGAAGAGTGAAAGGCTAGGCTATTTTTCCGCAACGGATGTTAAGAAGGAATTCAGTATAGAAGGTTGTAGAATGGCTTTATTCTACTGCCTTCCAAAGATACATAAAAATTTAACACAACCCCCTGGGAGACCAATTGCCTCAGGGTGCAATTATTTTTTACATAATATAGGTATTTTTTACATAGTTTTTTGTTATCTACAGTTAAAACGTTGTCTTCCTATATTTGTGATGTTTTTGACTTTGTAATCAAAATTAAGAATGTTAGGTGGAATGATCGTATGTACTGAGTGACTCTTGATGTTAAGAGCCTCTATACGAACATCAGACATGAGTTCGGTATGGAGGCTGTTAAATTTTTTCTGGGTGATTACCCATTTACTGAATATATTATAAAACTTATTCATTTTTGCTTAACACATAATGTTTTTGAATTTAATAACAGTCAATACAGACAAAAACAAGGGACAGCCATGGGGGCAGCCTTTGCCTCCATGTATGCAAATTTGGCCATGGGCATTTTTGAATCTGAGTATTTGTACAGAAATTATTTTTTTTGCAAACATGCCATTAGATATTATAGGTTTATAGATGATTTAATTTTTTTGATACAGGATGGTGAGGCATTAGTTGAGAATTTTATCTCAGAATTACATAGAAATAGATTTTCATTAGAATTTGATGGTTTTAGAATGGGTACAGCTATTTCCTTTTTGGATATTGTATTGAATATTAAAGATGGTAATAGTTTGGTAACATCAGTCAACAGAAAATTTGATGAAGGCACACAATATGTATCTGGTAATAGTTGCCATCCTCCTCATAGACTAGAGGTTTTGCCCTTTGGTGAAATACTGAGGATTTCCAGATTATGCAATAATGAGTGTGCCTTTAAGAGAGAACTAGATATAACTGTGGGGATGTTTAAACAGAGGGGGTATAGTAATGAATTGGTTGAAAAGTTATAAAAAGTTTTTTGATAATAGCTGCTTGAAGATAAGAAATAATAGACATAAAATATGCACTACTGCGTCCAGTTTTGAAATCAATAAGCAATGTGACATTTTGTATTTTGTCACTACTTATGGATGTTTTAGTGCTGAAATTGTGAGATTGGTTAAATGTTATTGGGAATATATTTTCCCTTAGTAATGTGTCTTTGTGGTTAGATGTGAAGTTAGGGTTTTCTTATAAAAGAGGTAAGAATATTCAAAATTTCTGGTGAAAAGTAAATTCTTTTTGCCTTCTGTGAGTTAAGAACGGAGCATATTGTCTAGTGGAACTTTTAAGTGTGGCAAATGTAAGGCATGTAATTTTATAGTTAGAAGTATTTCTTATATAAATAATGTTATTTTTAATACATGTAATTTTTTACTTGTAATTCTGAAGGTGTTATTTATGCACTCAAATGCCCATGTAATAAATTTTATATTGGTGAAACCAGAAGGGCATTTAAAGTTAGATTAATGGAACATGCCAGAGACATTATTAACAACAAAGAAGAAAGTTCCGTGACCATGCATTTTAAAAAAAAAATTCATGATGGTAAAAATGAGGGGCTCCAAGGCACAGTCTTTGAAAAAATAAATGTGTCTTGTTTTGAATATTAAACAACATTTATTATCTAAAGAAGCCACTTATATTTTAAAGTTTGGTACAGTGTACCCTCAGGGTTTAAATGAAGATTTGAACAGGAGGGTACTAATTTAATTTTATGAATTTACTTCTGATTGTTGTTAATTAATTAATTACTCAATTAGTCATTGAGAGTGTATATAAGGTTTATGTTTTTTAAGTTCTTTACTCCTTGAAGGCTACGGCCGAGACGTCAGAGAAATAAAGCATATTTTCTGCAGACTTGTGGATCTCTTTGTGGTTGTTTTTCAATGTCTGTATTGCACCCTGTAACTCCATTTTGCTTGCTGAAGTGTAAAGAAATACTTAGTTTGGATTAAGAACCCCGCACTTGCCAACTGTGTATGTGTGTGTCTGTCTCTCTTTTGGGAGAGAGCAACCTTTTTAGAGACTACTCACACCCCTTAAAAGTGATATATTCATCTTTGTCAAGTCTGATGATGTCACCATCCTACAAATACACCTGTGGGAAAATGAAATCCCATTAATGTGTATAGCGCAATTGTGTAAATGCATACTGCTCTATTGTCATAAGGTAGGGGTTTGAATCCTGCACTTGCCAACTGTGAGTGTGTTTGTTTCCCTGAGGAGGGTGCAACCTTTTTGGAGACTACTCACACCCCTTAAAAGTGGTATACTCATCTTTGTCAAGTCTGAGGATTTCACCATCTTACAAATATACCTGTGGGAAGGTGAAATCTCAGTAATGTGTATAGCGTGTCGTGTAATTGTGTACTACTGTAGTGTCATAATGTAGTTAGGTAGGGGGTTGAATTCTGTACTTGCTAACTGTGGATGTGTGTGTCTCCCTGAGGAGGGAGCAACCTTTTTGGAGACTACTCACACCCCTTAAAAGGGATATACTCATCTTTGTCAAGTCTGATGATGTCACCATCCTACAAATATACCTGTGGGAAAATGAAATCCCAGTAATGTGTGTAGCATCTCGTGTAAATGCATAGTGCTGTAATATCATAATGTAGTTTGGTATGAGTTTGAATTCTACACTTGCGAAGTGTGTGACACTGTTGGTCAATGTGGAGTGGGTTTTAATTTTTCTAGTGTATGACATATCACAATGACAACTGTATGTGCATAACACATGTAAGGTAACTGTGGGGCAAAGCCATATACATACATGTGACCTCAATTATTTCATAGGGCGGTACTCTGCTTTCTCCATGAAAGCATCTGTTATCTTTGCCAGAGCATGCTGGCGCTTTCCAGACCTTAGGTCACTTCTTTATGCTTGTGACAAGCTTAGCCACTGCAGTGATCCCTGGGCTATGTCTTCTGTTTCACATCCACTCATCACGGTTTCTATTGAAGAGTGTGAGTGAGTGTATATGCTTGAGGTATATTTGAATCCTGTTCCAAAGCAAGCAAAGTCTGGCAAAGATGACTAATCCTTATAGGTGTGCAACAACCTCTGTGGATCTGCATGCAAACCCTTTATTGCTTATGTGCTCCACAGAGGGATTTCCAAATCCCTTTGGTAATGTGATTATCAAAAGAGAGATGACTAAACACATGCCTCTATGTATACATTAGTACCTGTTTCACATTTTGTGGGCTACTACCTATGTGGTACTCTGGGGATACTTTATTTTCTAAAAGTGGATAACTATGCTTTCTTTGGCTTATAGCTTTACAGCATGAGTTTGACACCAGGTATCTGTCTCTATGATACCCTTTTGGAGGATGTATGTGTCATCTGGAGAATAAAGTATAGCCCACAGTATGCATTTTCATCAAATGTGGGCAGCCATATCCCTACTGTGTTTGCTTGTACCTAAGAAAGCTATATGCCAAACAGGAGTGGTCCCAGGACTGAGTGCAGGTGAATACTACGTGTTACTGGCATAGAATTGTACACTGAAGCTGCAAATGTTACTGTGTGTCCTACATCTGTGTGTCAGTTGTCATTCCATCATCTAACAATCGTTTATGGTCAGTCTGTTGAGGTTAGGTATAATACCAGAATGTGGGATGGGTATGAGTTGCTGGTGAGCTATAGCTTGGCTGTGTGGACCTCCTATAGCCTTGTTAACTGGCTTGAAGTCTATTAGGTGTAGGAGCCATGATCTGGCCTTTAAAGAACCTAAGTGGGTATGGTGCAGTGTTTGCAGGTTCATAATGTCTCTGTTAATGAGTTCCATAATGCTCTATAGCATTTCAGATAACAGTTGTCTGGCTTATAGGGTGAGAGTTTCCAGGATCTGTTGTAGCTCTATCCTTAATCAATTTATATTAACATTTGCACTGGGTGTGATGAGGGTGGACAGGATTAGGAATAAGTATATTAGAAGGTCAGCCCAGGTTTGAAGGTTAGTAGACCAAACCAGATAGGCAGGATTACGTTGGTTTGTACATGTGCTGAGGAGAGATGCAGATTATATTGTGAAGTTGATGCTAAGGATGAAGCCACCAGGTAACAGGAAAAGAGGAATGCCTAAGATGAGGTTTATGGCTGTGGTGAGAGAGGAAATGCAGGTGGATGGTGTGACAGTGCAAGATGCAGAGGGCAGTAAGAAATGGAAACAGATGATCTACTGTGGCAACCCCTAATGGGAGCATCCGAAAGGAGAAGAAAAAGAAGATGTTGTAGCTCAGCCCCTGTGGACTGTGAACACCATTACCATGCGTCATTCCTCAAGTATGTAACCTGTATAGAGGCTGCATCTGAACAAAGTGTTTAGGTGAGTGGTGACTTCATATGTCAGCTTGTGTATGACACAGCCAGGGACACTGTCCAGTACCATTGCCACTATGGTTTGGACTTTGGTAAAGAGATGTTTTAACTAGAGTGTCTGTGAATCATCAGGTTTTACATTCTTCAGGTCTGGAAATGTGGCCCTTGTGTAATGACAGGGTGGTGAAATCTGCATTCATACTGTCTGATAAGAAATTGGTAATGTCAGTCAGATAAGTGTACTTTGTGACCATTTACATTAACTGTGACCCGATCTGAGATTTCCCCTGTAAATTATAAACAACACTAAAGAGAACTTTAGTGTTGTCTTTGGAATCCTTGCCATTTTATATTTTGAAGCTTGCCTTGTATGTTTAATGAGGGCTTGTATTTTCCCAATGATACTGACCAGAGAGGCTATCCCTTCTTGGTATGTAACTCTTTTTTGGTACAACTTCGCACCTTCTATTATATATTTAGTTTATGGCAGGGGTCCATGATACTAATGCACTTTTACTGTATAAGTGAGAATTTCTTGCGTTTGTGATAGCATGGTCCATGCAACCCTGTAGGTGAACAGTGTGCATTACTTAAGGATTATGCAGCTGGGACAGTGTTAACCTTAGTAATGCAAACCAATGACAGATAGCAACAACAGCATCACCCACAGCACAATGTCAACCCATATCATACACACACAAGTGTACTCAAGTTCCAAAATGTGTGTAGTACAATACATACTGGCCACCAATAGAAACTATGGAGTGTTAACACTGGCCAATACAGGGGCATGTCACCCTGCCCATGTGTCCAATATGCATGTACATGCAGACAGTGCACCTCCACCATGTTGACAAATGGACACCTGCAAACCTGTGTTGTACACACCCCACACTTACTGTCCACTGTATAACGTATGCTGACACAACTACACACATCAGCCAAGTGGCACATGGGCAAACAAAACACAATTGGAATAAACACTGGTGAAAACAATACAACATTGCTAAATACAGCTTTAATGCATCATGCCTGTTCAGCTAAACCATCAAGGATATTATTACACTTTACTGCTGACAACATGCTACACATCCAACCATTGCTATACTTTATTAAAGTCATCCAGTGCATCAGCACCATGTATGCCTGTTCCTGCATCAATGTTACAGATGACAGGAGGTGGCACAGGTTTCATCATATGAACAGGGTGTGTTGTTGGTTTGCTTGAGGCCTACACTGAGCCATACAATTGACATGTGTGTGTGAGTGTGTGTGTGAGGGCCATGAGTACTGTTATGGGCCAATGTTGATGTCATGTGTGCGGGTATGTGTTTGCCCTAGGTTTCTGGTTTATATGTGTGTGTCTGCATTCACACAGTTCCACCATGTGGCTGCCATATATGGGGATTTGTGAGACAGCTACAGACTGTACCTGGCAGGCTTTACAGATCACTGTCTCTGGCCATGGATACAGAACCTGTGCTTGGCAGGGGTGCTACAGACAGTATCAGGTATTAATCCAGATTGGGTACTATCCAAAGAGGTTAACAAATGTCCACTGGATCCAGGTCCCTGCTGGGACTGGCCAAAGCCACGTGCATGTGGTCTGCTAGGACGGTCTGTTGACAGCCTCCCCAACATTGCTGGGGCTGGTACTGGCACTACTGGAGCAGCTGTGACTTGCTGGACATCCACGGTGACTTTCAGCTGGTGATGTTGCTGGCATACATCCATGTCGATGTCTCACCCATCCCACACTGTCCTGACACATGGACATGACATTGTGGAGGACATCCAATGTTTCACCCCAACGTCTATCCATGACCTCAGTGTAATTATGTATGGAACCTGCTAGGTCATGGATACTGTCATTTACAGAGGTGTAATGAACCTTCTGTGCCCTTAGCCCCTGTCTGGTGTACTGCTCCATTCATGTCTGTGCCTCCATGACAGCCTGAAACATGGGTGTGGTAGAAAGAGGTGTGGCAAGTCTGCCAGGGGCATGATGACCAGCAGTGCTCTGACAAGAACCCCTGGGCATCTGCCTATGTGGTACCATTCCAGACATCTGGCTATGGCTGCTGTGTCCTGATACATGTGCCATAGATACCACACTGTCCTGGCCAGTGCCAACCATACACTGTCCCTCAGCTAAGGGCAATGGTGATGATGGACATACAGGCAGTATGACTGTGTGCATGGATGGGGTGGAGACTTGTGTACTGTCAACTGATGGCCCAATAACAGACCCTGACATGCCTGCCTGTGCCTCAACACACCTATATTCATGATCACTGTCTGTCTCAGTGATATCAGGTTCCCTGCTGTACTAAAAAAAAAATAAAAAGACCAATGGTTAGACCACAGCTGAAGATAAAAATGGAATAATCCACGTCAGGAAATAAATCACTTGCAGCTTCACAGTAGTGCCCTTTATAAAACCAAAAGTTGTAACTGAGATGTAGTAGTCAAGGTAGGAAACGGTTCACTTACAGTTTCACACCACTTTATTAAACAAGAGTAAGCGCTTTCACGATCTAAGTCAGCTGATCGCTTCTTCAGACTCATAAAAACAGTTAAAACATTGGTATTTAAAATATTGTTCAACCAATGAAAACACATATAGAACTATGACATAGACTAATTAAAATTGCATACATCAGTACATTAATCTGCCTTATATTCTGCATAAGATGAAATAAAATATAAATATAACAGACACATGTTATGTAATAATCCATATTACTTAATGTTTTAGTGGTCTGGATTGTTTTATTGTCGGATCCTGACTTGAGAGAATTCTTAGAAGATAGACCCAGCTTTTCTTTTAGAAATAAGAGGTCCTTAAAAAGGCAACTCTGTTATAAATCCGGAAACAATGAAAGAATGATCCTATCTGATAGGCAGGGGACTTTTCCTTGCAGAAATTGTACAACATGTGATTATTTATATAATAAATCTACATATAAACATCCTACACTAGGATTTATAATTGATATAGATTTTTATGCTGACTGCAGAACACAAAATTTGGTTTATTTCAGCTTCTGCACTGTCTGTCATGCCTTTCATATAGGCAAAACCAATAGGTGTCTAAAGGAATGTATCCTTGAACACCTTAGAGATATAAGAAATAAAAAAGACACAAGTGCTTTAGCAAAACATGTGGAAGAAGAAGATTGGAAACATATTTTTAATTTCATGGTTTTAGAAATAATAAATAAAAGTAAGAGTGGAGGTGATATAAGGAATAAGGTAGAGGAAGCAGAACAAAGATGGATTTTATTACTTCAGGCAGATAGGTCTCCTGGATTGAGCAATGCTGTTTCCTTGAAACCTTTTTTAAAATCCTGACGTGGATTATTCCATTTTTATCTTCAGCTGTGGTCTAACCATTGGTCTTTTCATTTTTTTCGCTTAAGGTGTATACCAGGCATTTATCCAGCTTTTGTTTTCTTTCCCGTGTTCCCTGCTGTACTGAACCAGCCCCACCTCACCACCCGTGAGAGAAAAACAGGAAACACACTTTAAGACCTGAACATGACTTCAGACCACATGCACACATGCACACACACAAAACTACACTCCTCCCAAAAGCAGACATACACAACACCAGCAATCACAGAACATACACAATAGCAGGTGATGGTGGGGTACAGTATCGCAAGCAAAACAGTCATATCACACATGTCAGCATGCAGGACGTGTTACTGAACAGTATGCAGTGCAAGTGTAGTCAGTCCTTGTTACTAACAGTATACATGGCTTTTATTATTAGGTGATGGCCCTCCCCCTGGAACACAATGCATACATGGACACAACATTGCTGTGCAGGTATTCATAACCCTGTGATGTACTGTGCACCATAACTCACAGGTGTACATACCATTGCTGGATGTGTATCTGTGTGTCAGATAGGTATCCAATGCTGATTACAGCCTCTTTGGCTTTAGCAAATAATTGTGGACACATTTTTAGCACATACATGATGAGTATTCACACAACATCATCAGTGACGCATGGATAATTGATGGAATACCATTTGGCCACATACCCAATGTACGGTACTTAAGGTGAGTGTAGATCATATTGTGGACATGCCAGTCTCATCCATGACATGGCATGCTAAAACACAACTGCATATTTAAGCACTACACATACCCGATATATGTCATATGACCTAGCCACTCAATAGTATCACAAGACATATATGTGTCAGTTGTGCAAATGGTGACTGGTATGCATACTGCTTAGAGGTGCATATGTGTGCACAGATGCATTGTTATGGTGTGTAGCAATGACAGCTATGTGTAGTACTGTGGTTACAATAACTGGGTGGGGTATAGTGCCATAGGCCATCATCATGAAGCATCAAGTGGTCACTCAAGGCTACAAATGTTTCACAAACAGGCACAAATCATGCTGTGCCGGAACTGTACTACCTTGGCTAAATTCACCATTTCACAACCAGTTGTTACATGAGTTTGTAAGGAGGCCAATAAGGAGCATTCCCTGACATGAATGTGTAGTGTGTTGCAGAGTGTTTAAATGCCACAGGATAGGCCTCTACCCCTCAGGTATATTATGTGCAATCTGTGGATGAGATTTTGGATACTGGAGTGTGTCTTTACAGAGGGTTTGGGAATCCTTTATGTGTAGCATGTTAAAATGCTCTGTGTATGACATAGATATGTATGTTATGTGCATGTTGAGTATCAACTGTGCCTATCCAATGGTCACTACAGTCTAACCATATTTGTTTGAGATGGTCTGGGTATTGCATGTGTTTGAGGCAGCTAATCACATTAGTGAGATGTGCATGCTCTTACACCAAACATGCACACCATGCATTATTGGTAGATGTGTTACATGTGTACATGGCCTACACCTTAACTATGACATGCACTTTTTATTTACAATAATAAATGTAGAACACACTCACCAGCATCTGTCCACTGCCTTGATGTCACCCCAGAGGTACCTACATAGAGGTGAGACAGTTTGTCAGTGGCCACAACTGTGGCATTGCTACTGTGTGTTTGCAATCTTACAGTACAACAGTTTACATTCACAGGGCTACAGATTATGTTTTAAATGATCAGTATTGAACAAAAACAGGCTCCACATCTTTGAACTCCACATCTCACATATGCATGACCTACCAATACAGATAAGAGTAGTCTACAGATATGCCATGTTACCTGCATGCTTCATGTGTGCTTGCTGGGTGGCTCCAACCTCCATCATGGTGTATGTCTGCTGCTATTGTTGTTGGGCAGGTGCCACCAGGCTCATGAGCAGCTCCTCCACTCTGGTGAGGGGGGGTGGATGTTAACACCACCCCCTGTTGCAAGCTGTTCTCAATGCACATCAGTGGCACGCTGATGGACATGTCTGAGAAGATCACTGCAGTGGTGGCGTACCTGCTCATATGTGCAGTTATGCAGGTCTACCTCATTGACCCTGCGGACAAGATCTTGCCATATTGCAGTACGCTCGTGCTGGTCCTGGCTGGATCGTGAAAACATTAGACGGTAGTGCTGAATCATACTGCTAGTGATGATATCATCTTCAGCCCTACTGTAACTTGGGTTCCTGTGGTGGGCCATAATCCCTGGAAGATATAAATACAAAAATATGTCTGAGCAAGTCATATGGCACATTTAACATTATACAGTACAGATATCACTGAACTGCCATATACAGCAACATATAAGCTAACCGTGAGTGAAACATTGGAACTGCCACTTATCACTGCTCACCCCACAACTGCTTGAAAGTGCCTTGCTCACTCTCTATCTAATGAACCATGTCCTGCACAGCAACAAAATAAAATCACTATATAAGACTATACAAGAGTACCTTTCACACTGTATGCAACATGATGCACCACCTAGTCACAGCAGATATACATCAAGCTGATGTGTAAAGAAATATATCATCCATCACAATCAGTGTAAGGTCCAGTAAATGTATTACTATTATACCACACAACTTGTTAATGCCAAATCTGTTGCCAAATATGTGCACAATTGGGAATATAGGTCACATACTGCTGTAGTACACTATAAATGTTGCTAGATATGCAGTTATATATATTACCACACATATGTCAAAGGACATGTTACAGACATACCCACACACATCAGACATAATTACAGGACACAAAGATATGACAACCCAGATAAGCTTTCAGTGTGTACTATACAGGACTGTGTGTCAGTACTTACACAACCTTAATCTTGAGAAATGTAATCTGTGATGAATACAGGGACCACACAAAACAGTGGATGCAAGCAATGTGGACTTACACCATACTTTGCTGTAGAGGCCCAGAGCTTCAGTTAGTACTACAGTACACACAGGATTTGTATTCAACATTAACCTATTTAAAACCAAGGGACTTAATCACACTGTATGTAATATCCCATGTTCTGCCTAGCAACAGAATACACAACTTTTGCTAGGATCAAAGCAAGGACTAATAATACCATAACATAAACAGTTTCCCACTAAACTATCCCACAGATACGTATCTTTGACATAGTCACAAACATATCGACCATCACAGTCAGTCAACAGTACAATCTATTGCAACAAGTAGATGTAGGTGTATATGAGTACATATCTATATATATATATATATATATATATATATATATATATATATATATATATATATATGCACATATACATTTCACCTTTCATAATGAGAATATCAATTATACAAAGGATGTAAGGTGTACAGTAATGTAATAAAATCTTACGGTCTTGGGATAAATGCATTGAAGGTGTTCACAGCCCAGGTAGCTTTAGCAAGCCTTACTGGCTTCAGCATTGCAAAGTGAACAAACCACCCACAGTGTTTAACCACCACATGTCATATACCAGCACTATATGCTGTCTTGTTTATCACACACTAAAACCTACATACAAATATGCGCATACTAACCTTCACCAACATATATATCCCCTCCCTTCGCAAACAGTTGCAATATGTTCCCTGCTCTATGCACATATACAGATGTGAATATATATGACACATATATATTTCTCCATATTTGTGTGGCATAGACACACATGGTCCACACTGTTGTAAGTCCCTGGACCTCACAGCTGAACTGTTGGGCCTTGCTGCAACACAAACAGGTGTCACATATGAACACAGACTAACATTGGGGGGTATATATGGCAACAGATGCTAGATAAGCATACTAGACTGCTACAGCAGTTGCCAATGCTAAGTTACACTTTAATATGAATATCATGCATGTGTTGTTGTGTCACACCCATGTTTATATAATGTCAGCGCTAATCCCCCCAACAGCCATTGGCTACACTACTGTACAGAACACAGATAAAATGGATCAGATCTTTGACATTTAATGCTGAGCTACACATTTCACAGGTATGTCCCACTGCCCACAGGTACACACAGTATTGTCCATAGCAGTAGTTAAGCAGAACATCTGTGCAGAAAGAAGTACTGCTGCCACATATGAATGTTTCACATTATGTAGACTATTCTTCAATAACATATACTACATGCCAGTAAATAAGTATGTGTCACATACCTTTCCTTTGTATAATTTGGTAATATTTATTTTTCCTTTCTCTCTCTCTCTCTCTCTCTCTCTCTCTGTCAGTCTCTGCAATAGAGTGATTAAGGTTGTCGGCAGAGATTGCAGCCTGCTTTTGTAGGATTTTTCACATGAGCATGTGATGGCCTCTGCACCAATTAGTGCCCACTATTTGCTAATTGCATGCAGCCTGCTGTGTAGTAATTGCAGTAATCACTGTCATAGCAACCCAGTACTATAAATTGCTGACTCATGTAGGCGTGGCCCTTTTCGCTTTCCAAGACGGAAATCATCCTTGTTTGGTGTGGACATCTTTATTTAAGACAGAAGGTTGGTATAGTTCTTATATCAGAAACCAGGGGTGTAGCCAGAGATTTACATTTTGTGCTCAGACCTAATGTTGCTGCTTCCAGTACCCACTTGTCAGTGTAGAAATGTACTCACCCCTCAAATGCTACCCCAAGATACATGGAAAGATGTACTTTCTTTTCAACTGTTACAATTAACTGCCATACAAAGCTGGTTATAGAGATGTTTTCCTTTGGCACAAGAATTGTTTGTGAACTGCTATACTGTGAATATTCATTTCCTCAGTTCTAAACAGGTTGTGCTTTTTTAGTGCTGACATTAGCACGAGCTGCTCAGAAAAAACTGGACACATTTCAGTACAATGAGTATACTTACCTACATCCTTGGTAGACCCTGCACACACAGGTATATTCTACATTTGGGTAGGGTTGCAGAAGTACAGAGAGCGTAAGTAGTATTGTGTGGATTTTATCTTGTTGGACTTAACAGGGTTGCTGTGTACATGTTAGTTTATCAAGGCATGTAGTCTGTCTGCAAAACTCCCAACTGTGGACCTAGCCACATGATAGCCAGAGAATAACCTGTTATTTTTTTGTCTGTGCACCACACAGGTCTTTTCAGCAATAAAGTAATGGCATTCTTACAGTTAGTTGCTACCAGTACATGGCTACATCCATTTGTATTTCAGTGTTGTATTCCTACATAAGGGTATGCTTCCAAAACTCCTTCCAAATCTATTTGCACAGTGTGTAACAGCAGAAAGGCTTATATGCCTCTGTGTTTCTGCCTCTGGCAGACCTCTCAACCAATCAGGTACATATTTGAACAGAATCAGGGAAAAGTCAAGAAAAAGTCAGGGACAATCAGGGACACCTTTAAAATATTAGTGCCATTAAGTTGAAACATTGAGAGAATCAGAGCATATGAATAAATACACCTTTTCTGAAGTAAAAGAAGTGTCTAACTCTTAATTCTTGTCATTATTCATTAAGTGTAATTCACCACCTTTCTGCCCAAAGTCAATAATTTTAGGAGGGATTCAGAGGGACAGAGCTAAAATTTGGGTCAAAATCAGGGATGTCCCTGAAAATTAGGGACAGTTGAGAGGTATGGCCTCTGCCCTAAACAGATATGCCAGTGTTTGTCCTGCTGTGATACCATGTGGGGTTGTAAAGTGATGGTGTAACATTATTTCCTGCTAGAATGGCTGCTTTTCTTATCACAGTCATGTAATGTAATCCCACAACAACTGTTGGTCAACATCCACAGAACAAGTTGTGTGGTATGGTATTCCTAATTTTCCTTTACATTCATTCATTCTGATGCATGATATAATTATTTATGCACCACCGTGATGTATATTTACTGTGGCTTAGTGGTACTTCATGTTGTGTAGTGTGTGCAAGGTCGGGGGTTTGAAACTTACAGAGGTGTTTTATTTTGTTCCTGAGCAAAACAAGGGCCCTCACATACAGAGTGACTAAGGCACTTTTAAGCAGTTGTAAGCGGGTTTGTGTGGGTTTGTGCAATGCTGCGCATTGCTTAGCCAAGCACAAACAAGCGCAAACCTGCTCAAACCCAGGCAAACCCGCTAACTACTGCTCAATAGTGCTTACTCCCGCTCACCCTGTGCTAATTTCTTTGAAAGAAAAGAAAAATCGGGAAATAGGAAAGTGGTGAAAAAGGGGCACAAAGAGGGAAAGAGAGTATGGAAAATAGCTCGGGATGTGCAGGACGGGTGTAGTGAAGGTCTATAGCTGCCCATTTCTTCAACAACAACAGCTGTGCATATGCAATAAATTTGGAGGTAGATATGAACCCTTCAACTCCTAAGAGAGGGGTGAGGACAACAAAGTATGTTGTAATGCCAATTTAATAACATTTCATGTGTCCAGTGGACATGTGTGCAAAATGGGAAGCTATGTATGGGGTGTAATTTTATTTTTGGGACGAGATTGCCCTTTTTTTTAGGTGAGAGTGGAATGTGGGGTAGGGGAAGTAGGTATATTTGGGGAGGTACGTTGGGGAGGTAAACAGACAAGACAAACAAGACACATACAGGGACGGTATATGACACATATGGTGGGTGAACACCTTTGACGGGGAGGAATGTTTAGAAATCGCAAGCCCATGAGCCCCCAGATGGAAACAGTGGGATTGAGGTCCCCACCCATGGGCAGTCACCACTGCATCTTCACGGCCCAGAAGGTAGCTGTGCTGGGGGCTGCGTAGGAGGGGCAGGCTGACCCGTGAGTTGCGCCACCCAAGCCTCAAGCTGGCGTATAGGTTCTGCAACAGAACGTTCAATCTCTCTATGCATCATAGCCCGGACCCTACGAAGGGTGATAAGTGCCTCTCCATCCATGCTTGAACGGGGGGGGGCAAGCCCCGTCCCCTGAAGTGCTTCCACCCAAAGGTGGCACAGGGCCAATGGAGGAGGAGGTCCCAGGCTGGGCACCAGATTTGCTGGTGCCAGGTGCCATGGCCAGCTGAGGTGGAACAGGTGGGTCCGCTGGGACCAGCCTTCCCATATGAACTATGTTTTGGAGAGTATAATAAATATATGGGTTAGTAACAGTCAACAGCATTGCCAGTTAGTTATAACAGCATGCAGAAGTATTCCCATTAACCCAACACACAAGATTTTCAACAGCTGAAAAGCAAGCATGACCCATGCTTATATATAACAATAGTGGACATTACAACACCATGCAGGTTGAATTGATGGCAACAGGCCACCAATATTGTGGTATTTTAACAGGGCACATGCATAGAAATAAATGCAAATATTTATAAACCAATAGGACATATGTCCCAACAAATGTTTTGAGATTAGACATACCGATTGAGATGTGGAATTGCATTTTTTATGCACATAGAGTAGGGTGGAAAAAGATAGCTCAGTTATCAACTTATATATCCTTCTTGTTTTCACTACATTCCTATTAACTGCATTCTACATTCCTATTAACTGGCTCCACAAAGTCTGCTCTTCAATTTTTCACTTAGAACTGCTCTATCTCTCAAATTAAACACCATATTCTCATTCTAAGGCCCTTCGCTGGTCCAAATAAGTAATCTTACAAGTTAGCACTAATAAACCATAAGCACTACTTACTCTTATACTCTCTATGATTACCCTGTCCCCTATTGGTCCGTTTTAATTCAGTTCCCTATATTACTCTAGCATGTCCAAAGGTCAGTCAATGGTTTCCTCTCCAGTCCAGCTGGTGAATCTGGGAATTTTCAGGCAATGTTACAACTGTCTCATGTACTCGGACAACCCTCTCCTCCTCCAAACAGGTTCAAATATATGTGAGAGATGCAACCATATAGCCAAACTGGAGGCTGAGCTCTCTCATCTCAAAACTGGTATAACCAGTCAGGAGGAGAAGGTAACTTCACACAACACAATTCCAGTATCACATAGTCCCACCACAACAGCGAACCAAACACATAAAAACACAAAAACATACTCGGAGGCTCTAAATAAAAATCTACCTAAGCAACAGAGACCTCCAAAGCAGACATCCAAGCAAACGCTATCCCAAAACAAAACACGTACAACACATAGCACACAAAGTCAATGTGGCCAAGCAGTCACAGCCCTTAAGGCTGAATAACACACCTGATACCCTTGTAATAGGTGACTCTATTGTCAGACACACTGACGTCCCGCTCACCAGGCTGAATAAAGAGAAGGTCACAGTGAGCTGCCTGTCGGGTGCTAGGATCAGCCACATAACGCAAGCACTCAGGTCACTCCAAAGCAAATACAAATATGACTCAGTCATTGTACATGCTGGCGTGAATGACCTGAGACGTACCTCCCTCGACTACATGAAAAGAGACATAGAGGAGCTCTCTGATCATGTAGCCCAGGCCGGTATGACCCTGACCTTGAGCAGCATCTTACCCTCACCTAGAATGATGCCACAGTATAAAGACAAAATGATCGATTTTAACAATAGGCTAACATTTTGGTGTCATTCAAAGGGGATCCAGTGTCTGTCAGCCTGGGATGACATGCTCGACAAGCCACATTGCTTCGCTAGGGACGGCTTGCACCTGTCACCCCTGGGCTTTTGGATATTGGAAAAGGCTCTTGTCATCCCCATAGTGCCTTTTTTAGGCAAGGTTCAAAAGTCAAACCCACCTCCATAGACAGCACAAGGAACAAGAAACTAAGGGTAATGCTGCTAAACGCCAGAAGTCTTAACCTCAAGATGCATGCACTCGAAGCTCTCCTCACTATGGAGAACATTGATATCTGTGCAGTGACAGAAACCTGGTTCAAGGCTCCAGAGAGCACCCCAGTACTACCAGGTTATACCTCATATCATGCTTTTCGGCCCCAAAACCTGGACCGAGCCACAAAAGGAGGGGGAGTTTCCATATTTATCAAGGATATCCATACCTCCAGGTTAGTGGCAGTGCACGAAGTATCGGAGACCATCCATGTGCAACTGACAGTGGGCAAGACTGCTTTTTAGTTTACAGCATCCTACAGACCACCCTCTCAAAGTCAGGAATCCCACTCGGCTTTCCTGCAAACATTGGAGAACACTAAGATCTCTCTGATCACTATTATATTGGGTAACTTCAACTACCCAAACATAGACTGGGAGCATTACTCAAGCCCCAGCACCTTAGTTCAAAGGTTCCTGGAATTTACAAACTCAAATGCTATGGAACAACTAGTCACCACTCCCACAAGAGGGGAAAAAATACTAGACCTGATCATTACCAACATGGGGACTCTATGCTCCGTACCAGAAGTATATCCCTCATTGGTAAGATCAGACCATAAATTAATTTCACTGGATATCCACATCCCGACCCCACCCCCAGCCCAGAAAACCACAGTGAAAAACTTCTCAAAAGTGAACTTCACACTTCTCAAAACTGAAGTGGAATCCTTCAAGGCCCTAGGGCCAGTGGAAACTACTGCCCAAACTGCAGAATCCTATATAAATGCATTCTACGGACATCTCCAGGAATGCATGGATCATGCTATCCCAAACAAAATCAAGACCCAATCATCCAAAGGCAGGCGTCCAGTCTGGTGGACCCCAGCCATAAATAAACTGTATAACAGAAGGAGGAAGCTATGACATGATAGAGCAAAATCCCTAAAAGGGAAGGCATCTCTGATCAGTAGTAGCAAAAAATTACGATCCCTCATAAAATCCTCCAAGGCCAACTTCGAGAGAAAAATTGCACAGGACACTAAAGACAATCATAAGGCTTTTTTCAGTTATGTTAGGAACCTGGGATGCAACTCCCAGACTTGTTCTGAGTTGATTCTAAACGACAAAAAATACACTGAACCCACAGACATCACCAATATCCTGGCAGACAGGTTCAGTGCAAACTCCCCCCCCCCCAAAAGAGCAAGTATCTATCCCAGCAGAGTGCAGCCTCCCAAACATCTCTGATGCTCAGGTGAAGGCCGCCCTCTCCAAAGCAAAAAACACTGCTTCCATGGGACCAGATGGCGTCCCGGGTTGCGTCCTACATGAACTCCAAGAAGAACTAATCCCTCAAGTAAAACTGCTGCACAATCTCAGCCTCACTACAAGATATGTGCCCAATGAATGGCGTACAGCAACAGTGGTCCCACTCCACAAAGGTGGCACCTCTGCGGACCCTGGAAACTATTGCCCCATAAGCCTGACTAGCCTAGTATGCAAGGCTATGAAGAGGATAATCATGGAACTCATAAACAAAGACATTGGGGACCTACAGACACTAGATCCTACCCAATTTGGCTTCATCAAGGGCAGATCCTGCCTTTTGAACCTGGTCAACTTCTTTGAAACAGTCGCCAAGGCCATAGATGAAGAGAAGGTAGTCCACACAGCCTATCTGGACCTCACAAAGGCATTTGACACAATACCCCACTCGGGCATCATAGATAAGCTATCCAGCCTAAATATAAACCCCTATGTCACAAGATGAGTTGCAAACTGGCTCAATGACAGAACCCACAGAGTCAGAGTTGCTGGAGTCATTTCAGACTCGAAACCGGTCACAAGTGGCATCCCACAAGGTTCTGTCCTGGGACCTCTCTTGTTCGGTATTTACTTTTCTGAGGTACAGGCCAACGTGGGAGGACTATGGCTCACCAAGTTCACAGATGACTGCAAACTGGGTGCCATAATCGACTCTCCAGCTGACACAAACATCCTTCAAAAAGGTCTCGCAGAGATGGATAACTGGTGCCAGAGCCATGGTCTAAAGCTAAATGCCAAAAAGTGTATAGTCATACCCTTTGGCAAAAACAATGTGCCCATAAATTACCACATAGGTGGTAACCCATTAAGTACAGAGAAAGTAATTAGGGATCTGGGGACCCAAGTTGATAGCAATCTCTCCTTTGACAACCACATTGCCAAAGTGGTTAGAAAGACATTCTACATAGCCCACCTCATCATGAAAGGATTCACATCTAGATCAAGAGAAGTAATCGTGCCCCTTTATTCATCCCTCATCAGGCCCATCATAGAATACAATGCCCCCTTTGGGATGTACCTTACCCGACACCTGCAGCAATTAGAAAGACCACAAAAGTACCTCACCAGGAGGATCAAGGGACTCAAACAGATTCCATATGCTGCTCGGTTAAAAAAAACTCCAGCTATACTCAGTTGCATACCGCCTACTTCGAGGCGATCTATACCTGACATATAAAGCTATGTCCAACCCAGAATTAATGGACATGCTCCACCTCAGTAAATCTAAATCCCTCAGCACAGAAATAAATAGAACATGCTGGAGGGACAGATTCATAACCCAGAGGCTCCCTTCGCTCTGGAATAGAATTCCAGTTCATGTTAGGCAGAGCACCTCACTGACTCTCTTCAAGAAGAATCTTGATGAGTGGATGGGGGATCATAGGTTTGTTCCGGGGATTACTTCCATGTCACTATTAGACAGAGGCACAGTAAACTAAACTTTAAAAGGGCACAGTATACTCAAATCAAGGGGTGGCATAAGCCAAACACAATCGGGCTAGGCTTATAAATGCCCCAGGGCAGATAGCCTAGTATGAACCTATGAACCTATGAACCTATATGTCCCTTACATTTATTTTTTTTTTATTTATTTTATTTTATTTTATTTTACATTTGTTGACCAGGCTAGTCTAGCTGGATGCATGTCTTTTTTCAGTAGAGGCCCGGCGAGAAAAGCTCCAACATAATGAGAAGACAATAATACATTTACATTCAGAGAAAATAGGATTAACATAAGTATAAAAAGAAAACAGCAGGCAATACATGTTAATAAATTAACAGTCATATAATAAGGAGCCTAGTTTAAAACATGGTTGCATTGTGAAGCCGAGAGGTTGAGATTATAATCTCTGAAGTAGTGATGAGACTAAGGTGGTATAAGATTATCGGGTTTAGCCTGGTTTAGGACAAGGACATAACCAGTGTGACTTAAGGAATTCTTTGAGATTATTTTTGAATTGATTCAGTGAGGTCATAAGTCTTAGGTTACTTGGAAGGGAATTCCAAGGTTTTCCTATGGAGTTGGCATAGAGAGCATCTCCACCCGAGTTTTTAGATTTAATGGTTTGTATCTGAACACTATTAGCTGAACGAAGGCAGTTTAGGTTAGAGTAGGGGGTTAGTATTTTGCTCAGAGAGGGGGTTCTATCAGGTTGGTTGATTATTTTAAATGCTTCAGTAAGTTGGTTGAATTTGAGAAGATTGGGCAGTTCCAACCAGCCAAGTTTCTTTAGGTTAAGGCAATGGTGAGTACGATAAGGTGTTCCTGTTATAAATCTGGCAATGTGATTATAGGCAACAGTGAGCATGTTGAGCTCACGCTTATTGAGGAAAGAAAGTACTGGGGAGGCGTACAAGAGGGTGGAGAGGAGATGAGTGCGAGCAATGGTTAGTTTGGCATGAGGGGTCAAAAAGTTCTTTATACGGTACATTGAACCGAGTTTCTTGTTTACTGTCTTAATGGATTGGCTAATGTGCATGTCAAATTTAAGCTTGTGGTCGATAGTAACACCTAATAGTTTGGTGTTGGAGACAGGGTCTATGATGGTGCCATTGGTGGATTCTACATGGAAGGTCATATTGTTAGGAATTGGAAGTTCTTTTCCAAAGGGAGTGGATACTGAGGGGAAAAATAACAGCAGCTTGTTTTTTGTTGGATTAAGTATAAGTTTCAATTCAGAGAACCATTTTTCAACTTTAGCAAAACAGTGTTGGGTTTTTGCTTGGAGTTGGGGGAGAGAGACGTCAGAGCAGATCAGGGTGGAGTCATCTGCATATTGGATGCAGGTGGCTTTGGGTATGACTGAGTGAAGATTATTAATGAAGACGGAGAATTGAAGGGGACCTAGTATAGAGCCCTGAGGGATGCCAATGGTGTTGGGGAGCAGGTCAGATAGCCTGTTTTGCCATTGGACAGCTTGTTGCCTACCAGTGAGGTAGGCTTTGAACCAACTTAGGGCTAGGTTGTCAAGATGTAGGCTTTCCAGGGTGTGGAGCAGAAGCTGGTGATTGACCATGTCGAAGGCTTTCGATAGGTCTAGAAAGAGAGCAGATGAAATTAATTTATTATTGCGGTTATTGTTGACTGAGTCAACAAAGGAGAGGAGGGCAGTGGTAGTACTATGATAGGGCCAAAAGCCATGTTGGGAATTGGAGAAAAGACTGTTAAGGGTTAGGTAGTTTAGGAGTTGCTTGTGAACACACCGCTCCATGATTTTAGCTATTGGAGACAAAATTGCTATCGGTCTGTAGTTGGATGTTTCCATGGAGGTACCTCCTTTATGAAGAGGGATGATATATGAGATTTTCCAAATAGAAGGGATGGTAGCTTCGTTTATAGTTCTGTTAATCAAGACTGATATGGGATAGGCAATAACGTCTGACGCAATTTGTAGGTATTCCGCTGGGAGGTGATCCGCCGCTAGGGTGGTTGGTTTTAGTTTTTTTAAAAGGGAACGGATATAGGAGGTAGATACTGGTTCTAATTTAAAGGAAAGTGGAGCTGAGTCATTAGTATGAGTGAGCGATGAGGAAGTAGTAGTTAGCTGGCTAGCTAGGGACTGGTTAGTCTCGGTAAAAAAGGAGTTGAAGGCGTTGGCTATTTCTACTGGATCTTTCCCAATAAGTTTCTCAGGGGTGGGGGTAGTAGATTTACCAGGATGAAGGAGGTTATTGAATCCAGCCCAGAACTTCTTTGGGTTATTCTGGTGTTTGTCCTGGAGGTGGCAGAAATATTGTTTTTTATCTTGAGTAATAGCTGTTTTAGTAGAGTTTCTAAGCTGTTGAAATTTAATGCGATCTAGGGGAGTTTTAGTAGCTCTCCATTTATCCCAGGCCTGGTCTCGGAGTTTAATTTTAGTTTTAGTTTCTCTAGTGAGCCAAGGTGCTATCCTTTCTTTGGATCTGATTTGCCGATTAGGGGCATGAGAGTCAAGTATGTACATGTATTATTACACTGCCCACTGTCCTTATATTGTGCAATTGGATTTTGCTAGATCATTATATACATGAGCTGTATCTTACATACAAACTGTCCAAGATGCAGATGTTACTGCAACATATGTTGAGAGGTGCTCACACACACTACTGCTAAGATGGTACACTGACAGCTCTACTTTCATATAATTATCCAGATATGTTCAGGTGAAAGTATCAGTTATATGTTAACAGCTCCCTACATTTCTGGCAGCACTCTGACATTTCTGGGGAACACAATACCAAGCTACTCATGTGCCAGATTAACATGTACATGCTGGCCATGAACCAACAGTTGAGGACTGTACATATGCATACAAGCTATTGGCACTCCCTTCATCCACGTTATATGGGCCTAACCAAGTGTGGGTTGACACTGCTTAATACAACACTACTATTTGTAGAATGTAACAGTACAACAACATATCAAAGAAAATGACACAGATGCACTCCATGAATCATACATTTATTAAAGGATTACTACACCTTTATTTATTGGGTTAGAAGACTTTTTGAAGGCTTTCTCATTTATTTTATATAACAGTTCATGTAGAATAATTACTAACCTGCCTCATGACACAGCCTTTGCAGCCTATCTTCATGGGCTTGCAGGTTCATAGCCCAGTCACCTGCAGCTGTGAAGTAAATGTAGTGATATTGAGACATACCTATCCATAGTATAGACAAGCATAGCAATTCTTAACTACTTAATACAATGGCTACTTACTCAGTACTGGGACATTAGGCATCATACGGGATTCCTGGATCCACTGGTCCAGTTCATCCCCCCTATGATGCTTCAGGTCAGAATAATGGTGCCTGACCTGCTCACCAGTCCGAGGAACACCAGTGGCACTGGTGAGATCATGGGCAAGACTGTTCCAGGCCTCCATTTTATATTGGGTACCCTGGTACTGGCCCCGCAGGAGTCTTTCCTCATGTTTGTGGATGAGGAGCCAAACCATAATTTTGGACTCCTGGATGCCCCAGCATTGAGCTCTAAATCGAGTGCCTTCACGAACACCAGCCATGTTGACTGCAGAAGGAAGCTACAACCAGTTATAGCAAGTATTCCCGCCTGTGGAGCTTAAATATGCCTCATTTCCTGCACTTATTTGTGATTGGCCCGTTTTGGAAAAACACAGCTGTAGGCATGCCTGCTTAGCTGATGTTAGCAATGTTTAAAATTCCTTTGATAGATATGTGTCTGTTGAAAGTGCATGTTGGCGAAATGCTGTCATGGCTTAGTGGTTAAGAACTGTGACTGTAGTGCACAGTATCCTGAGTTCAATCCCTATCACTGCTTTTTATTTTCCTGCTGGGCAGACCTGACTGGTTAAGGAACAGTAAAGCAGGTGTGAGCATGTTTACCCGACTTTGCTCAACTTTGTCTGACTTTGCCCAATGTTGCTCGACATTGCTCAACGTTGCCCGACATTGCTCAGCATTGCCCGACGTTGCCTGACATTGCCCAACGTTGCACTAGTTAGCGCAGTGCGCAGCTACACGCAATTGTATTTAAATATACTCAATACTGGTAAAATTTGCTTAGCAGTTCTTTATATTGCTTAAAATAGGGTACTCTTGCCTCAGAATGCATAAGAATTTCACCTTCATATATATATAATTCATTCACTAGTACATTTAACATTTCAATAATTTTTTACAAAACTTATACATAAAAAATGTCAGGAAATATTTTTGTATACAGATTTCCCACAGAAAATGGAACGTGCAGTAGTGGGACTCAAACCAGGAATGCCTCCTCTTTGTGCAAAGGCTCTAACCACTACGCTATTGCTATGTTGTTTAACTTACATATATTTTTTTATTATCCTCTTCTGGTGTCTAAGCTGCTAACTGTAGCTAGGCAATGGGCAAACCCACGCAAAACCTGCACAACTACGGGCAGCTATATCGGAAGAAAAAAATTATTTTTATTTTTAATTTTGTAAGTTGTTTAACATATAGGGGAGTGTAGTGTTACATTCTACACATGTGAGTGGACACGCTCATGTAACTGGAAGTTGCGACATTTCTTCATTGAAGGGGCGTGGATTTTTGGACTGCTTGGTAGTTCGTCATGCCCCCTACACTCACCCACACTCTGTGTAAGCTTTAGAGTTGAGGCAGCACGCCCTCATTAATATGCATGGAGTGCTGCCATCATACTCTTAAACTGGCGCTTCCGTGTAAGACTAATCTAGTCTTACACGGAAGATTAGTAAATCCGGGAGGGTTATTTATGATGTAAATCAAGGATATAGATCTCTGATTATTTTAAAACGGTGTTATTAGCAGACATGGTTCTTTCTTTTCAAAACTGCATGGTGTCAATTAACCTTAATAGTTTTTAGCATCCTGTTGGTGCCCTATAGTTATTTAATTCAATAGAATGAGGTTAGAATTATTCTGATGAAGTCCACAATTTGATGTGGATGAAAGTGCTTAATCTAACCGCTGTTGTGTTAATAAAGTGAGTTTTGTTTATGTTATCGGACCGAGGCACTTATTTTTAACAGAGGGAGATTGTACTTGTGTTTCTGCATCGCTCAGTTGTTTTTAGTGTTATTTAGTTGGAGGAACGTTTGGACATATATCTTTTTTTACTATAAAAAGGTAACCATGTAGCTAGGGAACCTAAAGGTGAGGAGAGTTGTGTATGTGGACAACACAGAAGAAGATTGCTATTACTTTGGATTTATCTGAGAGAAGACTTCTGCTCATAAGATATGATTGATTTTTTCAATTACATAATAGATTTGCTCACATTACTAAGAAAATATTTTATACATATATGCATTAGCAAATGCAACTTTGATCTGTATGCATTTCTTAGAAGTTTACTGATGGCATAGGCATCAGATACACAGCCTTATTAACTTTCATCCCAGATGTTATTGTTAAAACTTTCTTTTACGCTGTTCTGTTTTATTTCAGTGAAATGTAAATGTCCTATAATGTCAATGACACAAGGGTGTTAGCTTTCTAAGATGGCCCATAGTCATCTCTAGGGGAGTGCTTAGCACATGTAGAGGTGACTGGAAATTGTATAAAAACTCTTCTGTAGCAAAAGTGTACACAGTTTGTGAGAATTTGATGGAAAACACATATAACAATTGACTGATATGTTACTCCTTGCTTTGTCATTTGCCTGTTATTTTGGGGATGGGGGAGCCAAGTTCCATTTGTGTGTTGCCACAACCAAAAACTTATTTAAAGAGGTTTGCTCATTAGTCCTTGTTTTGGATCAAACATTTGTTTGTGTGCAGCTGTAATATGTTACAACCCATAACCTTTTATATTTTAATACATGAAATGTTGTGTTTCTACAGTGGGTAATATTAAAAATAATAATAATAATAATAATAATAATAATAAATAATAATAATAAGTGTGTATATAAGCAGGATTTTTACTTATGTGATATTTATGTGTAGTATCCTTCTGTTTTTGTTTTCTCTCACCTAGGATTATGACACACAAGCATCACAATCCCTGCAAAGCCCCTTTCAGTGACTCTGAGAATGATGTAATTGCCCAAGCACTTAGGTGACATGATGCTTTTCTCCTTGAGAGAGGACTTGGGGGTATGTCTGACAGAACTCAGATTTGGAACCAGATAGTGAATAACATCAATACTGTGGGGGGGGGTGCAGCAGGACTAATGATCAGGTGCATCATAGGGCCACTGGTATAATTTCATCAGCCTGGAGGAAGCAGCTGCAGGGGCTGTGGAGAGCTGGCTACTAGGGAGGACCTGCTACAGAGCCACGACTGATGCCAAATGAAGAGTTCCTGTCCACTATTAGGAATCCAGAGAGCTCAGTGGAAAGTGTACAAAAGCATGTTATTTATGTTGGTATTGCTGTTTCAGGGAGGAGAAGTATGACCGAAGTGGTGCTTCCAGGTAAGATTATATATGTTAGTTTTTAACAACTTCTTGTGTAGTAAAATTCTGAAAGTAATAGTTAAGTTAATTTTTGGGAGGAACCTATTTATAAACTGATGCAGTTAGCAACACATTCTGGTACACATGGGCTTGGGGTGGACATGACAGCCAAGTTTCAGTTAAAATTATTGTTAACAGACATATAAAGGCAAAGAAATGGTCCCACTCTGTTACTGGTATTGTGGTGATGATGTCCACACCTTTTGCTTACCTTCCTTCAAGGCCATTCTCCATAGCAAGTGTGGAGCCATCTGCATATGGTAAGCCAAACATTTTTTTTGAGTACTGATGAGCATTTGAGAGAAACATGCATTTATCTGTATGTGTGAGGTGGATGTCAAGAGTGTGTGTCTGTTAGTGTACTGTCTGATAGTGGCACCAGTGTTAGTTTGTTAGGATATTAAATTGTAGTATGTAGGTATATAGGTATTCATTTCTTTCCTCTATTTGTTGTTTATTATCACAGGTGATCCTAACAGTGGAAATGTAGGACTCCTACCACCTGATGTCAGAGTATTGGCAGACACTGGTGATGATGATGGTGGCCACACACAGGCACAGTCATGGGGGTGCAGAGGTTGAATCTGAGGTTGACATTCAGTCATCACCTGTATTTCCATCAGACACAGCCAGTAGGCCTATGGATACCTATTTCAGTGATCCCTCAAATATTGGACAGGTGGAGGGGGAGACCCTTGATCAGGTTAGTGTGATTACTGTAGCTTCAATGCCTGTTGACTCTGGTCATAGTCAAATTGTGGGTGAGGTTCCATGCAGGAGGGTTGTTAGGGATGTTTGAAGGAGGACTGCTGTGGACTCTCCAGCTGATCCTGGTGTGTCTTTCTGTGCCACTTGACATATGTTTAGGGCTGACATGGAGGCACAGGGATATTCCAATAGAGACTCCGAGGAAATGCCTAGAGTTGAATATGTGGCACAACCTGACATGCATGACTGACTCCGCTGTGTTACTGATTCAATGAATCAGATGAAAGACACATTGGTTCAGGCAGTGTCTGTGATGAAACATCTGCTGGGATGGGGACAGCATCAACATGGACATAGGTCAGCCACATCATCTGACGTTAGTCAACATGGTCATGCTCTATCTCGCTCCCACTGTGGCACTACTTTCACTGCTCCATCATTGTCCTGAGTGTACTTGTGAGGAGAGCTCTTCCACCAGACATCAGTCATGTTCAGGTAGCAGCAGTGGATCTGACCGTGGACATGGACATGCCAGTACAACTCTTTTCAGAGCCAGTTCTCGCGGTCGGGGATGACGACGATGAACTATCACCCTCATCATCCACAGCTCACACCTGTTAAACATACCAGGATGTAGAGCTAGCACAGAGCTTGGCTGTGTTCTTGCAGACACTCACACACACATTTTACCTTTAGTGCCCATACAGACAAACACACACACACACACACACACACACACACACACACACACACACACACACACACACACACACACACACACACACACACACACACAAAACAGTTACATGGTCAGTCATGAGGCGTACAGCTCATTCTGTCTCTGTCGCCATTTGCTACTTTATCCAAATGTCTGCCTGTCTGTCTGTCTTGCTCACACACACCCACTACCATGGATGATACCTGTGCCATATCCTTGATTTTCTATCTTTTGGATTCAGGGATACATAATTCTTTTGTCTGATGCTCAGTGCACATACCTGAGTTAGTGCTTGGTGTATCTGCATTTGTGATGCTATTTTGCAAATTGTACTGCTTTCTTACAGGTTTTTATAATGTGTACATCCCTCTCAAATTCTTAGACCAACAATGCTGGACCAAGACATAAATAACAGTGGGAAAAGTCCCAACAAAAGGGAATATTTTGAACTATTTTGGCCTTACAAACTTAGAAAGTTGATAGACTAACAGGTTTTTCATTACCATATGATTTTTCTTAAGGATATGCAGTCTGAAACTGAATGTGTTTCATTATTTTCTAACTTCAATCTTTAATGATTTCTCAGTACTAAACTATGAGGCCAAACTGTGGAAATCCTGTAAATATCTGTATATCTCAGAGGTATGAATGTGTGAATCTTTGATGCATGAGTCCTATTAGATGATGGAGGCCTCATGTAGTGACATAAGTCGGCACTGTCACATATTGTTATTGCTGTAAAAGTCACCCACCTTATACTTACATTAGTAAGTAACAGTATGCAAGAATATGCCATTCATTTGTGTTCTTAGGCATTTATTTTTCTATTCCAGGTTCAACATTTACCTTGAAAGTCTAGCAGTTACAAGATTTTTAATTTGGGGCTGACTCTGTCTGAATCTAGCTGTACATGCCCATTAAATGTGTAAATATAAGTTGCAAGTGTTGCCTGGCATCAATGCTATTGTATGTATGTGCATAAGATGAAGGTTTTAGTCCCTTAGGTGGTGAGCATGTGTGCTATCCATTGCCTGTTTGCCCATGCAAGGGCATATTGTGCATGCCTATGTCTGCCTACACCCATAGTGGTTGGTGACTCTCCCTCTGACTCTGTCCTGTGGCTGTGGTGACCTTGCCCTTGGTGGTGGGATGTGTGGCCCTTCCCCTTGGTGTTCCTGCTGAAGTTCTTTTCTCAGGAAAATATTGTGAAGCATGGCACAGATGGTGAAAATTTCAGCACATGTAGAGAGATTGCACTGCAGGGCTCCCCCTAATGTATCTAGGCACCAAAACCATAACTTCAGCAGCCCAAACACATGCTCTATGGTATTTCTTGTTTGAGCATCTGCCTCACTATAGCGTTCTTCAGTTGGTGTGTGTGCATTTCTAATGGAAGTCATCAGCCACAGCTCAAGTGCATAATCTGCACCCCCCCCCATTATATGATCCTGTGGGATATCTCCCTCTATAAAACATCTGATACAGTTGAGAGTTGTGCCAGATATGTGAGTCATGGTAACTGCCTGGGTTGCCAGCACACACATTCAGGATGATTCCCTTCAATTACAAACAACCTGGCTGTTAATTGAGTGGAAGACCTTTCTATTTATATTCATCCTTCCCTGCACCCCAGGTGATGCTTTAATTTTGACATGTGTACAGTCCATGCACCAAAGTCTTCAGGATAGTGTGCTATAGGGTAGAACTCCTGCATAGTTGTGGCTCTGTCCTGAGTTGTATGGGGAAAATATATGTAGTCACTGGCATGTTGTATCATAGCATTCAGGAACTGATGTAGGATCCTAGATGTTGATCCCTGTGACGCCCCTGTCATGTCCCCTGTTGGTCTCTGTAAGGTTCCTATAGCTAATATTCTAACTAATACACATACCTTAGTCTCCATCAGTATTGGTTCACTTTGGTTCGCCCTTGGTCTCAGAAGAGGAAGACAGAGGTTACAAAGTGCCTGTAGTGTGTCTCTTTCCACCCTGTAGCACCCTACAATTTCCACCTCATACAGATTGTGAAAAGTTAAATCGGGTCTAAACACTCTTCTACTTCTTGGCCATGATCTATCAGCAGCAGCAGCATAGACTTTGGCCTGTTGCACATCGATATGAATAAAAGCAACCGTAGCCCCTAACATTATTTCCATGTAGACTAACTTCCATGGCTGTATTCTAATAGGTTTTGGAATTCATAGGGAAAACCAGCACTGAATCTACACAATTGCTTTATAGCTTGTTGAATAGCTCCTCCATCTTGGATTGGTTGATTAGCATACAATTCCACTATTTATGCTGTAATTAGCATGCAATGGTGTTTACTGTTTTTGTGCAGCTCTACACGGCCTGTAAAGCCACTTACTGAATACAAAGCAGTGCATGTAGAGACACTTGCTGAATACAAATCAGTGTTCTATTGTATGTGTGTTACACTATGAGGTGCAAATAGTTTTAATGGACTGTGTAGGCTTTATTGAATCTGCACTGTGCAGCAGCTTATTTGTTTGCTTGTTTATTCAATTTTGGTTTACCACCATAACTCCAGAGATAATGTTCCAGTTTTTAGGACTAGCACAGGACAGAAAAACAAAAAAGAGAGAGAGAGGGAGAGATTATGGGCAGGATTCACGAAGCCTCCGTGTAAGAGTTAGCAAGTCTTATACGGAGGCTGCAGTTAAACGGGGTGATGTCAGCATGCCATGCATATTCATGAGGGCATGCTGAATCACACCCTAGGCTAACACGGTCCATGTAGCAAAGTAGGGGGCGTGTCCGCAAGGTGAGTCTTGCAAAGTGACACGCCCCTAGAAGAATCACAGTCCCGAAAGGAAACTCCCACGAGCGAGTCCGCGGAAATGTCAAGAAAAACAACACCACACATGCCCCCAAGGACTATAAACCCAAATGAAATGTAAAACGTAAAAATGAACAGTTTAATTTTTTTTATATAATTTCAAAAATGTTTGCCCGTAATTGCGCTTGTTTGCGAGGGTGTGCCCTTCACTCAGCCACAGTTAGCAGTCATTGAAAAAGCATATAAGATCTAAACATGCAAATTAAGCCAAATAGCAATAGTGTAGCGGTAGAGACGTCAGCCAAAGAGGAGGTAATCACGGTTCGAGCCCCAACAACATCATTTTTTGATTTTTAGTGAAATAAGCACAAAACAATCCCCTGACATATATGTATATATATATATATATATATATATATATATATATATAAAACTATAATTTAAGTAAAATGTAATGAAATGGGCCATGTTTTTATGAAGAAATCTGACACAATAAAAAAAAAATATTTTATAAGTGCCCATAGCTGAGCAGCGCTCTAACAAGCTGAGTATGTTTGCCCGTAGGTAACCAGTGGTTTAACAGGTGTAATATGGGTGCCCGGAGTTGAGCAGCACTTTAACATGCTGAAACCGTGTGCCTGTACTTGCGCAACATTTCTCATAGTGTAATATGTGTGCTCATAGCCAAATAACATGTTAACCAGCGTAACCCGTTTGCACGGAGCTGCGCAGCGCTCCAACCGGCTTACCAGCGGGCAACGTTGATCAACCTGTATCAAAGCCGCCTTTACACAGACACACCTCCTAGCCTGTCTAGACAGTAGTAAAATTAAAAAAAAAGCAATGCCCGGGCTCAAACCCAGGATACTGCGCATCATAGTCAAAGTACTGAACCACTAAGCCATGACAGCTGCACTGAAAAATGCAGTATTAGCATATATATATAGGAATGAATGGAAATAGAATCATGACAAAGCAGGTTTTTTTAAGCTGATACAATTCCAAAATGGCCAATCACAGATAAGTACGGGAAAAACAGCATATATAAGCCCCATAGGCGGGAATACACAGCATAACTGATTGTGGAACCTATTTGCAGTCAGGATGGCAGGTGTAGGAGAGGGTAGTCACTTCCGAGCACAGAGGTGGGGTGTTGAGGAGTCCAAATACATGGTTTGGCTCCTAGTCCACGATCATGAGGCTCAACTCATGCAGGGCCAGGTTCTGTGGGGAGCGTACAAGGGAAAAACAGCATATATAAGCCCCATAGGCGGGAATACACAGCATAACTGATTGTGGAACCTATTTGCAGTCAGGATGGCAGGTGTAGGAGAGGGTAGTCACTTCCGAGCACAGAGGTGGGGTGTTGAGGAGTCCAAATACATGGTTTGGCTCCTAGTCCACGATCATGAGGCTCAACTCATGCAGGGCCAGGTTCTGTGGGGAGCGTACAAGGCAGAGGCATGGAACCGGTTGGCACATGATCTCACCAGTGCCACAGGCATACCAAGTACTGGTGAACAGGTCCATCACCACCATGCGGACCTGAAGAGACGAAAGCAGGACCAACTGAACCGTTGGATAGAGGAGGCCTGGCAAATGCCCAACACCCCACTACTGAGTAAGTATCCATGTAATTATGTATGTAAGGAATTATCCTAGCTGATATTATGGAGATGTATGTTCCAATATTACTTCATTTATATTACAGCTGCAGGTGTGCGTTCTGTGAATTGGCGAGCCTATGGTGATAGGCTGGAGTGGTTGCGCCACCAGGCAGGTTAGTAATTATTTTTCTGTAATTGTTATACAATATAAGTGAGACAGCTTGTAAAAGAGTTCAGTGTAGTTCCATATTAATAAAGTTCAAATAACACTAGAAGAAAGATTCTGCTAGTACTGTATGATTAGATAAGTGATGCAGCCTGTAATCCAGAAATAAAAATTAAACACGTCTGAAATAGAGATTTCCCACCTGTATTGTAATATCTGATAACCTGCTGCAGCCTGAAAATTAGTGGTAAACAAGCTAAAGACAATAGACATGTGTCAAATACATCCCCTTTGAAAATCTGCCATATGAAACAAGTGAGTCTGTTGGAAAGGATTGTTGTAACCAAGTATGACATGTTAATAACGCCTAGAATAAAGTACCATCTTGAATTGTAAAACTAAAACAAGTGAGAGTGTGAGAAAGAGGTATGAATCGACAAAGAAAGCTGTTATAACTTCTGAATAAAGTATACTGCAGTCAGTGCATAATGAAATGAATGAGACAGCCACAACCAAACAGTGAGATGTTTGAAATAAAGTACTGAAGCTGGAATGTGTCTGTCCCACAATTTGGATATGTTGCTGTACCCTTGCAATATGGAGATAGTATGGTTGTATGAAATAATTAACATCCACAGTTGTCTAGAGCCATATAAATCAAATGTAGCAGGATGCTGTACCTGAACACAGCCAGATATGAACATGTATGAATAAAAATGCAATGTATATTAATGTAGCAGTAACAGTCCCATCACCAACATTCCTAAGGTTACATATAGGAAACTGTACTAAGACCTGTAGGGTATATATATCTGCAGCTACTAGAGATGTACAGCATATGTATAGGTAGTTGAAGTTGTTAATGAAATATTTCTTCACCCTACCCAATATTCACAAATAATGCCATTCCAAAACAAACTGGGTATGTGTATTCGCAATTAATTCCTATGGACATTTGTCCTGTTGGTTCAATCATATTTGCACGTATGTTGCTGCATGTGCCCTGTTCACATATCCAAACCTGATGGCCTGTTGCCATCAATCAACCCTGCATGCTGTTGGATTGTGTACTGTTGTTCAAAATATGCATGTGTTATGCTTGCTATTCAATGTTTGGAATTCATGGGTGTTTGGTTAATGGGAATACTAATGCATGCTGTTACAACTAATTTTGAATGGTATTGTTTGTTACTAACCCAAAATGTCATAAAATATTGCTAAACATAGAACAACAGGGAAGGTGGGTTCCAGCGGACCCACCTCTCCCACCTCAACTGGCGAGTGCACCTGGCACTAGTGCCCAGGCCAGAACCTCCTCCGGTGGCCCTGAGCCACTTTCAGGTGGAAGCACTGCAGGGGATGGGGCTCATCCCCCTCTGCAAGCGTGGCCGGAGGAGACCGTCCACTCACCTTCCAAAGTGTCCGGTCTGTGGTGCATAGCGAGATCAGGCATTCTGTGCTTGAACCCCTATGCCAGCTTGAGGCTCGGGTGGAGCAACTCACGGGTGTGCCTGCTGCCCGTCCTACACAGCCCCCAGCACAGCCCCATCCTGGGCTGTGAAGACACAGTGGCAACTGCCCATGGGTGGGGATCTCAGTTCCACTGTTGCCATCTGTGAGCTCATGGGCTCGCGATATCTAAACATCCGTCCCCGTCAATTGTGTCACCCCCCACATGTGTCATACTCTGCCCCTGTATGCATCTTGTTTGTCTTGTCTGTTAACCTCCCCTACCAACCTCCCCAAATATACCTACTTCCTGGTCCTCACATTCCACTCTCACCTGAAAAAAAAATAAAAAAAGAGCACTCTGTTCCCGCAAAAAAATTACGCCCCATAAATACCTGCCCATTTTGCAGACATGTCTGCTGGACATGTGAACTGGTAATTAAAATTGGCTGTACAACATATTTTGTTGTCCTCACCCCTCTCTCAGGGGTGGAAGGTTTCAAATTTCACAGCAAATTACACACATATGCACAGCTGTTGCTGATAAAGAAATGGGCAGCTATGGTCCTTTCCTACATCCTTCCTGCAAATCCCGAGCTTGTTTTCCTACTGTCCTACCCTCTTTGTGCCCCCTTTTTCACCACTTTCCTATCTCCCCATTTTCTTTTCTATCAAAGAAATTAGCACGGGTTTGCGCGAGAGTAAGCACTTTTAAGCAGTTGTAAGCGGGTGTGCGCTTGTGTGCACTTAGCTAAGCGTGTGTGCGCGAAGCTAAGCCACACTGCGCATGCGTGAGCTCCTCGCAAACCAGCGCTAACCCACTTACAACTGCTTAAAAGTGCCTTAGTCACTCTGAATGACAAGGCCTGTAGTTTGCTCAGCAGCAAAATAAAATTCCTTTGTCAGTCTTGAACCCAGGACCTTTGAAACACTAGTCTGCATGACTTACCACTAAGCCATGACTGATATACAAGAACTTTGTGCTGAAAGCAATATATCATGAAATAGTAGGACTGAATGTAAAGGGAATATAGGAAGGCTATTACACAAAGCTTTTCTTGTATCTTTACTGGCAATTCTTGTGGATTTGTATAACATTAGTGTGAGAAGAGAAACAGCCATGCTAGTCGGTTGCTAGTAGGTAATAATGTGACAGTAGCACCTTGCAAACCACACACACTATCAGAGCAGGATAAACACTGCCATATTTGAATAGGTAAGAGGCCAGACCTCGCAACTGTGACTGATTTACAGGGATGTCCCTGATATGAAAACAAATGTTAACTGTGCCCCACTGACTCCCTGTGAAATGTACTAACAGTAGGCAGAAAGGTGTTTTATCCCACATAATGGTAACTGTCAATTACTGAAAGTATGCACTACTTGCATGTCAGAAATCGTGTAGTAATACATATGCTCAAAATACCCCACAGTCACAACTGTAGAATATCTGAAATATATCACGGGTGTATCCCACTGATATGTACCATTCCCTGAGGCTGATAAAAGATACACCTGAGAGCATCTGAGGCCTGCAAGTGTCACAAACTCACAGGCATATCATTCTGTCTGCTGTCACACACTCTGTGAATAGCTGTAGAATAGCTTCCACAAGCACACCCACATGTAGGTGTACAACCCACAAATATCAAAGGATGTATCCAACTAATAAAATAAGGACAGTATAGCAGTTTACAAGCACTGCATGTGTCTGCTATCCATAACTGTTAGTACAAAGTACAAGGCCCCAGTACTGCTCAGCAGCAAAATAAAATACCCTTGTAGGTGTCAAGCCCCACACCTTGTCCAGACCGGACTGCATGCAGTACCACCAAACCACAACAAACATATAAGGAATTGCTGCTGAAAGAAATATAGCAAGCATTACAAGGAGTGAATGTAAATGGAAAATAGGAAAGCCATAGCAACACATTCCAGTAAAGACACCTAGCAGGCATTCAAGGAGTGAATGTAAAGGCCAAATAGTGAAGCCATAGCAACAAATTGCAAGAGCCACTGCTGTATACCAGTTACTCCACAAGTCCCACAGGAATGCACATACTCCCATTTAAACAGTATTAGTATTATTAGGTGTCAGTTAACATACACACTGAAAAGAATAAACTGGTGGAAGCAATAGTCAGGTTTCAGTACAACATGCATTTCAATGCCTACAACACAGCCTGAAATATGAGAGACATACCAACCTTTACACTCACAGAACAGTGTCCACAGCATACCAGCATGGTCCCCACCTTGAAAATCTGAAAGGGCTACGCCTACCTAACCTATCATTTTATAGCACTGTCCTGAAATCACAGTGAGAACTGCAATTACCACACAGCAGGCTGCATGCAATTAGTAAATGCTGCTAACAATTGGTGCAGAGGCCATCACATGCACATGTGCATATACCTACAAAAGCAGCCTGTACTTCCAGTCCACACATGCAATACTTTCATTGCAACATCCGGAGGGAGAGACAGGCAGAGAGAGAGAGAGAGAGAGAGAGAGAAAAAACAGAAAAACAGAAAAAGAGACACAGAGAGAGGCACCAAAAGAAAAAAAACAATAAAAACCAGCAAGCTAACCAGCAGCAGGCCACCAAGCAGCAAGCCATCACAAACAGCAGTGACAAACAAAGGTAATGTAAACTAATAATCTAATAGTCTACATACTGTGAACCCTCCATATGTTAGCAGTCTATATCTATATATATATATATATATATATATATATATATATATATATATATATATATATATATATATGAAGATGTGCATAGGGCAGGGGACATACTGCAGCTGTTAGTAAAGGCTGGACATACATATGTATGTGAAGGTTGCTATGTGCACATATCAATGTAGGTTGTAGTGCAACGTACAATGTAGGTTGTACAGTAATGGATGTTTAGCAGTATGTTAGTGTGTGTATTCGTATGTGTAAATAAAAAGGTATATATATATATATATATATATATATATATATATATATATATATATATATTATTTGTATATGTATGTATATTTTTTATATATATATATATATATATATATATATATATATATATATATATAATATGCATATATGTATACATAGATAGAGAGGGATGTATAAATAGATAGACATATATAGATAGATAGATAGATAGATAGAGTATGTATATACATATATATGTAATAGACACATACATATATAGATATATATATAAAGATACATACACATATACAGACAGATATGAATGTCTACAGATATGTATGTATATGAATATCTCTCTCTCTCTATATATATATATATATATATATATATATATATATATATATATATATATATATATATATATATATATATATATATATACATACATATATATATATATATATATATATATATATATATATATATATATATATATATATGTATATATATACTGAGAGAGGCACATGTGTGCAGATGTATTGCAACAGGTGCCTGGTGACAAAGACATGGACTGAACACCAGTGTGGATACTGGAGTACCATACCCCATTCCAAAACACTTACACCACTAACCACCACATATGTGGTTGCCTGACTACTACTGGATGTGTCAGCAGGGAACATGGGAAACAAGTGTACAATAGCCTCCCCTTTGATATTCACAGTGGCACACTAGTTTTGTAATACCTGTACATGGTACATGTCAGCAGAAATGGTGTGTCAGCTAGGGAAATGCAGGTCGCTATACCCCTCTACACCTCACAATGTCCTACATGGTATGTACCTCCCATGACAACTACAGAAAGGGAGAAGGACACAGTCATACCTAACAAACAGTGATAATGCCCTCAAACACATTACCTATGCAGAGTGACTGACAAAACCATAGACAGAGTGTCTCTCATACTGCCTACACAGAGGTTACCACTGCTGGATATACATAGTTAAGTCACACCCATAACAGTTGTCCAACAACCATGGTAACACCTCACAATATCCCCAGCCTAAATGACCTATGTCTGTCATCCTTGGCACAGCAGTAAAGAGCACATGGTGGAGGTACAGGTTCCTACCCACAAATAAGCCATACCCTGGAGTAAACCACCCAGCATTAAGAAGCAAGGCTCCCCATTAGTAGATGTCAGACATACCCCTGTTGAATGTTATGCAGATAGGTAATATGCCATATGAGTCACCCTGTGCAACTGTTTGACAGGAGCAAGTACAATCACATTACATGTGTCCCAAGGAGCAGGGTAGCATAACAGTATGCTGCTGTAGGCCCCGGGCCAATAGCATACTACCTACCTATGACACAATGCACACACACATGCACTCATTGCAATACCAACTATGTGAGGTGGAATGAGTGTGCCACTGACTGTGTGCAGGGTCTGTAATGGTGTGATTGCTCAGCATGACTTTGTGTCTGTCATGGTAGTGTGTGTCCTTGGTGTGATGCCAGAGAAAGATGTGTCAGGTATTGGGATACAAACATACTACATTGCCATATGTTGTGCTGTGGTTCCCTGTATGTGAATGCGGTGTAGGTAGGGTTATGGCAACAAAGACTAGGGTGCATTACCAGTGAAATTGGTACTGTGCATTGCATGCATTGCATGGGTTGACAATGTTCCCCATACATTACCTTGATACAAACCCCCAGTGTGAGGTTGTGCATTGGACCTCAAACAGTGTGCCGACTGCTGGAGTATTCTAGTTTGTTGTATGGAGTGTGCCAGGCACTGTCACACAGTTGTTGGCTGAGCACTGATATGTGGTCATTTACATGTGTATCCCCCAATAGACAGACAGATGCTATATATGGCAGTTCAGTGATATCACTACAGTAGAGTATTATGTGTGCCATATCACTTGCTCACATATTTTTCTTTTCCTTCCAGGGCGATGGTGCACCAGCGCAACCCCACGTACTCTGCTGCAGGGGAAGAGGAGATACACCAGAGCCTGGTGCGGGATTTTGCCACACTCTTTTCCCGCACCAGCCAGAACCAGCAGGAGAGGGCTGCACTGTGGCAAGACTTTGTCCGTTGGGTAAATGACATAGGCATGCATAACCGGACATATGAGCAGGTATGCCATCACTGTAGTGATTTAATTAGAAATGTCCGTCAGTGTGCATCTGATATCCACTGGCAACAGCTTGCCACAGGTGGTGGGGCAGCTATACACCACCCCCACCAGACTGGAGGGGCTCCTCCTAAGTGTTGTGGCTCCAGCCCAACAACAACAACATCCGCACACATATGTAATGATGGAGGCTGGAGCCACCCAGCATGAGGACTTGGAGCGTGCAGGTAACATGCCATATCTATGGTTGACTGTTCTCTACACTGGTAGTTTATGCATGTGTGAGGTGTGTACTGTGTTTGTAGCTGTTATCCTGGCAATTATTGTGCAAGAGTGATATTCTCAGTATCAGCAGTAGACCTGTGAAAGCCAACTGTTGTACTACTGAACTGTATCATACTCACAGTATCAATGGCACAGTTGTGCCCACTGACAATAAATGTCTTATTTGTGCAGGTCCCTCTGGTGTAACAGCAAGGCAGCCAATCCATGCTGGTGAGTGTGTAATAACAATACCTTTAATACTAATGATAATAATAGTAATAATAACCTCAAACAGTATTGCTATGTGTTTGATTGCAGGTGTGTTTGTGTCTGTGTGTTTGTATCTCATGTACTGAGGAGTGTGCATGTGTGCATGTGTGCATGTGCCCATGTGCATCTGTGGTAACATTGTGTACACATTGTAAACTGTGTTTCCTGTCTTCCTCTCACAGGTTCTGGTGTTGCTCTGGTGGTGTGCAGCACGGAACATGAATCTGCTACTGGGGATAGTGATAATAATGATACCTGTGTAATGGCACAGGGAGGTGTGCCAGGGTCCGTTGTTAGTCAGCCAATCGACAGTACACAGCTGTCAACCCCATCAATGCACACAGTCATCCTGCCAATGCATCCATTGTCACCAATGTCCCTAGGTGATGGACAGCATACAGTGGGCATTGACCAGGGTAATGTGGTATCAGTGGCACATGCATCCCCTCACAGCATCCATGGCCAGAGTCCTGACATGGTACCACACAGGCAGATTTCCAGGGGTTCTCGTGGGAGCATCCATGGTCGTACTGCCCCTGTCAGATGTGCCCACAGAGGTCTTTCAACCTCAGCTATGTTCCGGGCTGTAATGCAGGCACAGAAACCTATGGAACGGTACACCAGACAGGGTCTGAGGGAGCTGAGAGCACATCGCACTGCTATGAATGACACTATGTGTGACATTGCAGCTGCCATCCATAATTTCACTGAGGTCATTGACAGATGTTGGGGGGACACATTAGATCTGTTCCACAACTACATGTCCATGAGCCAGGGCAATGCAGGGCGGTTGAGGTGTCAATGTAGACATATGCCAGCAACAGCAGCAGCTGGCAGTCATCGCGGATGACAACAAACCCGTGGCCGCTGCCATAGTGCCAGTACAAGCCCCAGCAATGCTGGGTCTGTGCTGTCATCAGACCTCCCTAGGAGACCACGTGCATGTGGCTCTGGACAGTCCCAGCAGGGACATGTCTCCAGTCATCAACCAACTGCTTCTGATGACAGTACCCAGTCTGGCTTAGTACCTGATACTGTCCGTAGCACCCTTGCCAGGCACAGTTACCATGTCCGTGGCCAGAGACAGTGACCTGTATGACCTGGCAGGTATAGTCTGTGGCTGTCCACAAACACCCATATATGGCAGCCACAAGGTGGAACTGTGTGCATGCATACACACATGCATAATGCTAACACCTAGGGCTAACACATACACTCACACACTGCATCAACACTGCCCCATCTTGTACTGTTGTCCCTCACTAACACACACATACATACATGTCAATTGGTTGTATCAGTGGCAGACTCAGGCATACCGAGTACACACCCTGTGCATATGATGAAACTGTGCCACCTCCTGCAATCTGTAACATTGATGCAGGAACAGGTTAACATGGTGCTGATGCACAGGGTGACTACATAGAAGTGTAGTAATATTATCATGCTGTCAACAGTACAGTGTAATGATATCATTGTGGGTATATCCCAGCATGCCTGATGCATTAACAGTATGATTGTCATTGTATTGTTTGGTACACCCCTATTAATTACCATAGTGTAATGTCTGCACATATTTGCATTCTGGTGGTAAGGCTGTAAACAGAAGGCCACCTACATAGGTAGCACAGGGGATAAGAAAATGGAAGTAATGATACTCAATGATGGGCATGTAAACCGCAAGATGCATGCAGTCCAAACTCTACTCTGCATGGAGAATGTTGATATCTGTGCAGTAATAGACAACAGGTTCAAGAGTCCCAAGAGCACCCTAGCACTACCAGGTTACACCTCATACCATGCTTGACAGCCCCAAAACACAGAACTAACTATGACAGGAGGGTGAGTCTAATTAAATGTCAAGGATACTGTGGTGGCAGGACAGGTAGCATACATCCGACTAAGTTGGGAACTGCTGATTGAGGGCTCAGTGTCTGTTATTCTAAATGTGTATTAGTTCTGGTTTAAGCACTTGGGCTTCAGGCCAGTTATTTTACATTATGAAGGTTCATGGTCTGCACTCTTGTGGGAGGAAAGGCTGGACTCTGCCCGTCTGAGCTGGGAATTTCTGGCTAAAGGCTTATAGTGCCTGCATATTTGAACTGTTTCTTACTGAAATTGGTACACCTTGTTTGCTGTAGCATAGACTAGATCCAGGCCTGCTGAATTTAGCTTTGTTTGTATGCTTGTTTGCTTGTTATTTCCCTGAAACACTAATTCCACCTGAAACGCTCTGTGGATCCCTAGTGACATCTGCATTGCTTACTGTACTTATTTCCTTGTTTCACTTGACAGAAAGTTACTGTTTTGTCATTTTTGCATTTAAGTTACCTGTAACACATTGCATTTGAGTTACCTGGCTCACTAAAGCATTTATATATGCCAGCACTAACAAATTAAAAGCACTACACCCTCACAAACTCACCTTGAGTACCTTGTTCCCCACTGGCCCTTTTTGCTGTTAATTATAAAGGGATTTCCAATACTATTCTAGCATGTCCAAAGGTCAGTTGTCAATCTCCTCTCTGGTCCAGCTGGTGAATCTGGGAATCTTGAGGCAATGTTACAACTGCCTCATGTACACAGACAACCCTCTCCTCCTCCCAACAAATTCCAACACATGTGAGAGATGCAACCATATAGCCAAACTGGAGGCTAAGCTCACTCAACTCAGTACTGGCGAAACCTGTCAGGAGGAGAAGGAAACCACAGTCACTACAATTATAGTCTCACATAGGCCAACCACAACAGCAATCCAAACGCATAAACACATGAAAACATACTCGGGGTCTCTAAATAAAATCTGCCTAAGCAGCAGACACCTCCAAAGCAGACACACAAGCAACCACTACCCCAGAACAGAACACGTGCAACACATAGCTCACAAAGCCAGTGTGCCGAACAGTCACAGCCCTTAGGGCTAAACAACACACCTGATACACTTGTAATAGGTGCCTCTATTGTCAGGTACACTGACGTCCTGCTCACCAGGCTGAACAAGGAGAAGGTCATGGTGAGATGCCTGTCGGGCGCTATGATCTGCTACATAACACAAGCACACAGGTCACTCCAAGGCATGTACAAATATGACTCAGTCATTGTCCATGCCAGTGTGAATGACCTGAGACGTACCTCCCTGGACTACATGATAAGCGACATAGAGGAGCTCTCTGAGCATGTGGCCCAGGCTGGTATGACCCTGACCTTGAGTAGCATCTTACCCTCACCAAGAATGATGCCACAATATGAAGACAAGATGATCAATTTCAACAATTGGCCTAAGTTTTGGTGTCATTCAAAGGGGATTCAATGCCTGTCAGCCTGGGATGACATGCTCGACAAGCCACGATGCTTTGCTAGGGATGGCTTTCACCTGTCACCCATGGGCTTTCGGATAATGGCAAAGGCTCTTGCTACCCCCATAGTGCCTATTTTAGGCAAGGTTCAAAAGACAAAACCACCTCCATAGGTATCACAAGGGATAGGAAACTAATAGTAATGCTACTCAATGCCAGCAGTGTAAACCTCAAGATGCATGCACTGGAAACTGTCCTTACCATGGAGACCATCAATATCCATGCAGTAACAGAATCTTGGTTCAAGGCTCTCAAGAGCACCCCAGCACTGCCAGGTTATACCTCATACCATGCTTGTCTGCCCCAAAACTTGCACCGAACCAGAACAGGAGGGGGACTATCAATATTTATCAAAGATACACACACCTCCAGGTTGGTGGCACAGCACGAAGCATCAGAGACTATCCATGTGCAACTAACAGTGGGTAAAACTGCCTTCCAGTTCATAGCCTGGCACACACCACACTCCCAAACCCAGGAACCCCACTTGGCCTTCCTGAGAACACTGGAAATATGAAGGTCTCTCCAAACACCATTATATTAGTGGACTGCAACTACCCAAACATAGACTGGGAGCATTACTCTAGCTCCAACACCCTAGCTCAAAGGTTCCTAGCATTTATACACTCAAATGTTATGGAACAACTTGTTACCACTCCCACAAGAGGGGGAAACATACAGGACCTGTTCATCACCAACATGGGGACTCTATGCTCCAGACCAGAAGTGTACCCCTCACAAGTAAGATCAGACCATAAACTAATCTCACTGGATATTCACATCCCAACCCCACCCCCTGCCCACAAAACCACAGTGTAAAACTTCTCTACAGCAAATTCCACACCCCTCAAAACTGAGGTGGAATCCTTCAAAGCCCCCGGGCCTGTGGAAAATATGGCCCAGACCACAGAATCCTTTCTAAATGCATTCTATGAACACCTTCCCAATCCCAAATAAAAACAAGACCCAATCCTACAAAGGCAGACGTCCTGTCTGGTGGACCACAGCCATAACCAAACTATACAATAGAAGGAGGAAGCTACTACATGATAGAGGAAAACCCCAAAAAGAGGAGGCATCTCTGTTCAGTGTTAGCAAAACACTATGGGCACTCATAAAATCGTCTAAGGACAGCTTCGAGAGATGAAATGCACAGGACACTAAGGATAATCACAAGGCTTTCTTTAGTTATGTTAGGAACCTGGGTGGGAATTCCCAGATATGCTCAGAATTAGTCCAAAATGAGAAAAGACTACACCGAACCCACAGACATTGCCAACATCCTAGCTGACAGGTTCAGCGCAAACTTCTCCCCCCCTCCCCACCAGAAGGGCAAATATCTATCCCAGCAGAGTGCTGCCCCCCCTGACATCTCAGATGCTCAGGTAAGAGCCGCCCTCTCCAAAGCAAATAACACAGCATCAATGGGACCAGACGGTGTCCCGAGCTGCATCCTACATGAACTCCAAGATGAGCTAAACCCAAACATAAAACTACTGTTCAGTCTCAGCCTTACCATAGGTTATGTACCCAAAGAGTGGCGTACAGCAAGAGTGGTCCCTCTCCACAAAGGTGGTACCTCAACGGATCCTGGAAACTATTGCCCCATAAGCCTGACTAGCTTGATCTGCAAAGCTATGGAAAGGATCATCATGGACCTCATACATAAAGATATTGGGGACCTACAGACACTGGATCCTACCCAGTGTGACTTTAAGGGCAGATCCTGCCTCTTACACCTGGTTGATTTCTTTGAAACAGTCACCAAGGCCATTGACAAGGGGAATGTGGTCCACACAGCCTACCTGGACCTCGCAAAAGCCTGTGATACAACCCCACTCGGGCATTATAGATAAGCTCACCAGCTTAAATATACACCCCTATGTCACTAGATAGGTTGCAAACTGGCTCAAGGACAGAACCCACATGGTTAGAATTGCTGGAGCCATGTCAGACTCCAAACCAGTTACAAGTGGTGTCCCACAAGGCTCAGTCCTGGGACCTCTCCTGTTCGGTATATATATCTCGGAGGTACAGGCCAACATGGATGACCGCAAACTGGGTGCTATAATTGACTCTCCAGCCGACACAACCATCCTCCAAAAGGGCCTCATAGAAACAGACAACTGGTGCCAGAGCCATGACCTTAAGCTAAATGCCACAAAGTGTATAGTCATCCCCTTTGGCAAAAACAAAGTGGCCACAAATGACCACATAGGTGGTAATCCATTACGTACGGAAGAACTGATTAGGGACATGGGGACCGAAGTTGATAGTAATCTCTCATTTGATGACCACATGGCCAAAGTGGTTAGAAAAACATTTTATATAGCCCACCTAATCATGACAGGATTCACATCTAGATCAGGGGAGGTCATCGTGCCTCTTTACTCATCCCTCATCAGGACCGTAATTGAGTACAATGCCCCTTTTGGGATTTACCTTACCAGACACCTGCAGCAACTGGAAAGACCACAAAAGTACCTCACCAAGAGGATCAAAGGGCTCAAACAGATGCCATATGCTGGCCGGTTAACATAACTCCATACTCAGTGGCATACCACCTGCTCAGAGGCAATCTTTGCCAGACGTATAATTCCATGTCCAACCCGGAAGTAATGAACATGCTGCACCTCAGAAAATCAAACTCCCATTGAGCTTTGCGCTCGAGAGACTTGAACCTCAGCACTGACATCAATAGGACATGCTGGAGGGACAGATTCATAACCCAGAGGCTCCCTTCACTCTGGAATAAAATCCCAGTCCAGGTTAGGCAGAGTCTCTCATTGACTCTCTTCAAGAGGAATCATTATGAGTGGATGGGGATTGTAGGTGTACCCCGGGTATCACTTCTGTGTCAATGTTAGACAGAGGCACAGTATACTAACCTCAGAAAAGGGCATAGCAACATTAATCTAAAATGGGTGGCGAAAGCTAAACACACTCTGGCTTGGCTTATAAATGCCCTAGGGAAGATAGCCTAGTATGAACCTATGAACCTATGAACCTATACCCACACCCCCAGGTTGTTGCCACAGTGTGACGCATCACAGACTATCCACATGCAACTAACAGTGGGTTAAACTGACTTCCAGTTCATAGCCTGCTACGGACCACTCTCCTAAACCCAGGTAACCCACCTGGCCTACTTAATAATACATGAATATCTGCAGGTGTCTCCAAACAACAATATATTCGGCAGTTTCATTTACCCACACATAGACTGGGAGCATTACTGTAGCTCCAACACCCTAGGTGTAAGGTTCCTAGAATCCATACACTCAATTGCTATGGAACAACTTGTTACCACTCCCACAAGAGGGGAAAACATGCTGCACCTGATGATCATCAACATGTGGACTATATGCTCCAGACCAGAAGTGTATCCCTTGCTGGTAAGATGACACCATAGACTACTCTCACTGTATATTCACATACCAAATGCAGCCCCTGCACAGAAAACTACAGTCATAAAGTTGTGTAATGCAAATTCCATGTATTCACATGAGGCAGGCTTCAGACATGGGAACTATTTAAGATCACAGGTACATATGGCTATGTGGCACACACATACCTCATGTGTGCATTGACATTACTGATATAATCTATGTCATACAATATTAAGTGCAACACCCCACACACATGGACAAACTGTGTGACAAAAACACACATGGCATTTATAGGATTCAAACCCCTACTTAACTATGTTATGACACTTGAGAAAAACACATTTGCAGAGTGCGCTACTTGCATTACTGGGAGTCTTTTGTCTCCTGCTATACTTAAAAGGGTGCTGACATCATCAGTGTTTAGAAAGAGGAATGTGCATCATGTAGTGTGTTCTTCTTGTTGGGAAAAGGGACATTTCTTTCACACACATTAACTCCCCTCACGCAAACACACACACACTGAGCCTTTGCAGGATTCAAACCCCTACCTAACCACGTTAGGACACTTGAGAGAGATGCATTAGCGGAGCACGCTATTACTATTATTGGGAAGTGTTTCTTCTCCTGCTATACTTATAGGGTGCTGACATCATCAGTGTTTAGAAAGAGGAATGTGTATCATGTAGTGTGTTCTTCTAGTTGCCAAAAGGGACATTCCTTTCACACAGAATTCAAACCCCTACCTAACTATATTATGACACTAGAGAGAGACGCATTAGTGGAGTGTGCTATTCAAATTACTGGATATCGGATTTTCTCCTGCAGAATTTATAGGGTGCTGATATCATTATTTATAAAGAGGTATGTACATCTATTACTATCTGTCAGTTAGGGGGATAGCATATATATGCATTAACAGCAGCCTACTTCAGGGTCAGATATGCACATCAGCACTGCCAGGTTATGTTTTATACCATGCTTCTTGACCACAGGACATGTAACACACAACACAACCAGTTCAGACTATCCCTCCCATATCCAGGACACACACTTTGCTTCCCTGGGAACAGTGTAGGATATGAAGGTGTTCACATACACCATTACAGTGGTTAACATCAGGTACAGGTATATTGTGTGGGGGAACTACTCAGGCCTCAACAACACCACCCTACAGCCACTACAATTTGTGAATCCATGTGCTATGGCAGGACCACTCACCACAGCCACAAGGGGGAATACATATTAGACCTGACCATCTGCAACATGGGGACTCTATATTCCACACCAGAGGTAGGCCACCATTATTAATATCTGACCATAGCCAACTTTCCCTGGACATCCATATCCCATCCCCACCCCCAGGCAAGGAAGTCACTGCAAACAAAGTATTTATCAAAAGCAGACTTTGGACTTGTGAAGACTGGGGTGGAACACTTCAAAGGACCCATGCTGGGGGATTATACAGGCCACTCTGCATAATCCTTGACAATTGCATTCTATGAGCATCTGGAAAGTTTGCATTGATCATGCTATCCCAAATAAACCCAAGACTCCTCCAGAAAAGGAGACCTGCCTGGTGTACACCAGCCATATATAAGCTGTACAACAGAAGGAGGGAGCTAATACATTACAGAGCAATATCCCACAGAGGGAGGACGTCTCTGAACAGTATTGGCATGACACTTCAATCCCTCAAAATCATCACCTCAAAGTGTTGACAGTGAAATTGTCCAGACACTGCAGATAAGGCTCCCCTCAGTCTGTAATTGACGCCCAATTACTTTTATAAGTCCTCACCAACCCTCTTCCAGCAAACACCAGCCACATGGATGTGACATTGCAAATTCAACCCCTGGGATCTCCACTGTGTCCCTGCTTGACGGAGGCACAGCACACTAGCCTTAAACAGTGCCTTCTGTGACCTATTTTACAGAGGCACAGTAGCCTACTGTACTGGGGAGGCAGACACCAAGCACACTTTGGCTAAGCTTGTATTCCCTAGGGCAAACAGCCTAGTATTGACCTCTACACCCATATGTTTAATTTTCAGATGCACAATATTTGTTGCTGATAAACTGTTTGCAGGTCTTTATTGCCATAGCTTTCCCTGTTTCTATGAACAACTTGTGTATCTGTGGAAGATGTTTGAATATGAGAGGGATCCACTATTTAACTTATGCCTCTGTAGTCATTTAACTGTGTGCACTGGGCAGATTGCTGTATTGTGGTTGGTTCCTGGATTTTGGGACATTTGGACATTTGCAAAAACTTCACATTTTTGTGTCCTGTGTGGTGTTTCCAGCGAATGTATATATCTGGACATTTGGATATCTAATACACCTTATATGGGACCTTAATTTTTTGAATTGTCTAATTTTACATGTACGAGGTATATTTACATGTTTTCTTACCCTGTATAATGGGATTTAGTCACATTTTGGTGTTGAATAACTATGTATAATTAGCATGTTTTTCCTATGTCAGCTTCGCAAGGGATAGGAAAATAAGGCAGGTACAGCAGGCCTACAGTATTATGATCATTTCACATTTTATGGTTGACCAGTATTTTCGTGTCTTTGATTTAGGTCTTTCCATTATAACTTTTGATATATATATCTTAGTCATTGGAATCCCCAAGCTGTTATTTGTATCAATGAATATAGATTATAGTTTGTAGTGTGTTTTGCAATATTTTCTACATCCATGCTACATTTATGACTGGGATCCATTTGGAATGTAAACCATTGCTTTGGGCAACTGAATGTGAAATATTTCAATAACTATTACACCTGTCTTTTAGAGCAAGTATTGTTATTATACTGTGTATGCACCACTTAGGGGGAAGTTACATATGGATTTGGTATATTTTTTATGTTGCTACACACCATTACTGGTCTTTTGTTTAGGCCCTAAGCCTTTTTAGAATCCCTAAGCTGTTATTTGTATTAATGAATATAGATTACAGTTTGTAGTGTGTTTTTCAATATTTTCTACATCCATGCTACATTTATGACTGGGATCCATTTGGAATGTGAATCATTGCTTTTGGCAATTGAATGTGAAATATTTCAATAACTATTATACCTGTCTTTTAGACCCAGTATTGTTATTATATTTTGTATGCACCACCTAGGGGGAAGTTATATACAGATTTGGTATATTTTTTATGTTGTTACACACTATTACTGGTCTTTTGTCTAGGCCAATTTACTAGGGTTTGCATATTTTCAATATTCATGTTTGGACACTTTATATCATCCTCTATTTTGTGCTCAGTGTTCCCTGGAATATTATCATATGATATTATCATTTATATATTATTATATTTTTTGGTGATATCACTTTATCTGATCTGGGCTCATCATCTTTATGATCTGGATCAGGTGTTTTTTCAATGTTCTTGCCAGATACACTGTTCTTGTTTTGATTCCTGTTCTTTAGGCTAGGTGTCCACACATTTTTGTGTCTTTATTGTATATTATTAGTCTTATTGGTTTGTATCATTGGACCTATTGATTTTGAGCTCATTGTGATTTGGGCACAGCTTTATGACAAGTTTATGCTTTTTTTGCTGTTATTGCCCAAAATTTTAAACAGAAATTAGGTCTATATTATGCTGGCGTAGTTGGTGTTCCAAACTATTATTGCCAGTTTCTTGAAATATATTTTTGCTGAGAATGGTTACAACTTAATAATTAATATGGACTTGTCTAGTTTTATTACTGGACTAGCTTCTGACAGGGAGGACCTAGGTGTTTTTGGGCTAGGTTTACTAGATCAGAATAGTGCTATCAGCACAGTACCTAATAGTCCTGAATCTATTTGTTCCAACTTATTTGATGATTTAAATAAACATCTTAGGTCCTTGCGATCTAATATTTGGCATAGTAAACTATTTAAAGCCTATCAGGCTGCAGGTATTACTCCACGTGGCCTTCGTATTCGTACTGTCCCACATGTAACCCATGCTGATGACGAGCTCACAAAACAATGGTCCAAGATTCAACAAGATGCCACTTTGGCTTTTGTTGGAGAATTATATAATTTTCACAACCGTGCCATTGATAGAGAATTAGATGAGATTGGTGTACTGGCAAGTAAGCTAAAATCCTTTGATCAGGAGTCATTTTTTAAGAACAAATTAAACAAGGTTGCTTCTGATTTACAGAAGCATGATGGTGAGCTCAAATCAAGAAAGATCAAAAAGTTTTCCAGGGATCAGGAGGACTATAAGAGGGGTACACCTTTTCAATCCAATTCCAAACATGTTAGATTTTCTAATTTTCCCACATCTAACAAGAGAAAGAGACCTAGATCTATTTTAAGAAGACACAGTGTTGATAATGCCTCATCTTTTGAGGACAGTTCATCATGTACTGACAATGAATCCCTGGCAGCATCAGGGTCACCTATACCCAAGAGGGTCCCAGGTTCTGTCCCTTTAGGACTAGATACAAGCGGGGTGGGCGTAAGCACAAAGGAGTTACACAACATTCGGGGCTGTTGAATATGGCTCTGGCGAAATAAACATTTTTTCTCATACAAATGTTTTGAATTTGTCTAATTTTGAACTATCTCCAATACAAATCAACATTTTGAATAAAGGCTTAACATTCATACCCGGTTTTATAGCGTCTGAGGATGTATTTGCTCAAGATGTTATCAGCTTTTGTAGGCTGTTGAATTTAAAATTGTTTTTTGGTGACTCTGCTTCTGAGGTGGATCCGGATAAGTTCATATACCACAAGTCTAGCTTTTCACCACCTATGAACCCTTTGGCTTATCAATTCCAGAATAGCATTCTCAAAGATCTACATTTTTTAAGTTCTGATCTCCCTTTTAGACATAACAATATTACTGCTGTGGAGAAGGAAGCTATTCTGGAATTACAACATAACAAGCATATTGTCATTATTTCTGCGGACAAGGGTGGAGCGGTTGTGGTATTAAATTGGGTGGATTATGATAAAGAGGCTAAGAAACAGCTTTTAGATGAAAGATATTATTCACATATGCCCTTGGATCCCACATTCAGATTCAGTGAACAGATTGAACAATTTTTAATACATGCAAGGGACAGAGCCATCATTACTGAAGAGATTATGAATCAGCTCTTGGTGAAGGATCCTACCACCCAATATATTTATTTTTTACCAAAGACCCAGTACATCCACCAGGGAGGCCCATTGTGTCTGGTAGGGGGTATATTACTGAGCCCCTGTCTCTGTTTCTGACCAAGCATCTCAGGCCATTGTTACCCTTAATCCATTCTCGTCTACAGGATACTACACACTTTCTGCAAATTGTCTCAGATACACAATTGGATCCCGAATGGTTGTTATGTACACTAGATGTTAGTGCCCTATATACTAACATACCACACCAAGCAGGATTGGATGCATTAGCTTATTGGCTTGAGGTTTCCAACTTATATAGTTTGGACTTCAATTCCTTCCTGGTGGGCCTGGCACAACACGTCTTGACCAGTAATGTCTTCTATTATAAGGATCAATGTTATTGGCAAACTAAGGGGACTGCAATGGGGGCATCATTTGCCCCCATTTATGCAGACCTCTTTATGGCATATGTAGAGAATCATATTATCTATAATACACAGACTAACTTATTTTTGCCTCACATTGACATATGGAGACGTTACCTGGATGACGTATGGATGGTATGGACGGGGGATGAATCTGGGCTGACGGATTTCATTTTATATCTGAATAACAATGACTGGGGATTATATTTCACTGCACACCATGATATTAATACTATAACATTTTTAGATGTACTTATTAATAGGTTACCAGATCATACACTTGGTACAGAGGTGTACAGGAAATTCCCACAATATAATTCTATTCTACATGCATCCAGTTTTCACCACCCCCCCATGTGGCACATAATATCCCAAAGTCACCATTCATTCGGGCCAAATGTATCTGTTCAGAAGAAGCCACATTTTGCAGGAATAAAGTAGACTTGACTAAAAGGTTTAAGGATAGGGGTTACAAACTGGGCACTATTTTAACTGCCAGTCATCAGGTTAACAACATGCCTAGATCTGATTTGCTTGTATATAGAGAGCAGACCAAGGATCTACCCCAACCACTTAGATTTACGACAACATATGCCAGGAATTCTGATCGTCTTATTCATAGTGTACATAGACACTGGAATATTCTTCAATGTGATCCAGATCTTGTTAATATTATTCCAGACCAATGTCTCTTCTCATACAGAAAAGGGAAAAATTTAAACGCTTTTTTTAATCACTACAAACATAGTGATTTTAGGTCTAACCTTTTTACACAAACAACATTATCAGGGGAACCCTTACGAGGTTGTTTCCCATGTGGTCATTGTACGAATTGTCAGTATATTGATAAATCTAAACACTTTACAAGCAAGAACTGTCCAACTGTGTTTGATCTTACCTTTTTTTCCAACTGCAGTAGTGACTGGATTATTTATCTGGCTATGTGCAGTTGTGGTTCTTTCTATGTGGGCCAAACATCACGACCCCTGAAAATACACATATCAGAACATATTAGTAATATCAAAAAAAAGAGATTACACAATGCTCTTTACAAGCATCATTTGGCACATTCTTTAGCCAAATTTAGGTTTATAATTATTGATATGGTGTTTGGTAATCGGATCAATAAAACTGGTTGGCATTCCATTCTTAATGCCAAAGAGAAGAAATGGATTATTAAACTGGGTGGGTTGTTCCCACCTGGTCTTAATGAGCATCTCTAGTCACCATCCAATAGTCTGTTAGCTCATTCTATTTAAACAGCTTTGAAATTTTATCATTTGTACACTGACGAAGGCTGTGTCTGTTTCCGGCCGAAACCGGTTTGTTTTTTGCTGTTTAATATGTTATAACATCAATACCATTCAATACATCTAATATTGTCACTGTTTTGCTGGCTCTGTTTCTTTTTTGCCAATTGGTTCCTGGATTAACACATACAAATACCAAATATGTGTGGCCAACTGCTAAACTGAGACATGGCCTAAGTGTGTGAGCATTCCCAGTCCAGGCTTTCCATGGCTTGTTGCCTGACATATGTCTCATTTATCAAAGTGTGCGAGCATGCCCAGTGTGAGCTTTCCATATGTTGAAATCTGCAGTCCACCACATTTGTGATTGTGTGTGAACTTCAACAATATTTCACATTTATAGTTGTGTGTTGGGAGTCATGTTGTGTACTTACTGCCCAACTGCTTTGTGTCTGAACCCAACAGAGATTATGCTGTGCCTGCAGGGTTTCCATGGGATAGTTTGCATACAGTTGTCAACATCCTTTCATACTGACCAAACACTGTAATATCGTATAGTGTACTGGTTCAGTACTTTCACTGTGGTGGACAGTATCCTGGGTTTCAGTCCTATCACTGCTTTAAATATTCATAGTGATCACACCAGACTGGTTAAGGGCCAGTTGTGCACATATGACCATGTTGCATTTTGTTCAGATATGGACTACTTAAACCAGGCTTGTCAAACATTGGTAGTGTATTCCGCAACTTGGGTGGACATTGACAAACACTAGCGATGTGCCCTAGGCCATTTCTAATGCTAGTCAGAGAGTGTGTTTGTCCTTCAACACACATTGTAACTGGATTTTGCCATGACATATTTCAAGGTTAGTATACTGTGCCTCTGTCTACCCTTGACATAACAGTGATACCCAGGGTAAACCTACCATCTCCCATCCACTCATCAAGATTCCTCTAGAGGAGAGTCAATGAGGGACTCTCTGGCTAACCTGTACTGGGAGTTTACTCAAGAGTGGAGGGAGCTTCTGGGTTATGGATCAATCACTACAGCATGTCCTATGTATGTCAGTGCTGGGGTTCAGGTCTCTCATGTGCATAGCTCACTGGCATTCAGATTGTACAAGGTGCAGCATGTTCATTGATTCCAGCTTGGACATGGCTTTATACATCAGGCAAAGATTGCCTCTGGGCAGGCAGTATGGCACTGTGTGGAGCTGCAGTTTGTTTAATCAGGCAACACATGGCATCTGCTCGAGCTCTTTGATCCTCCTGGTGAGGTACTTTTGGGGTCTTTCCAGTTGATGGAGGTGTCTGCTGAGGTACATCCCACAGGGGCCATTGTACTCAATTGTGAGGCTGATGAAGGATGACTGAAGAGGCACGATGACCTCCCCTGATCTAGATCTGACTACCTTCATGATTAGGTGGGTATATGGTATGTTTCTGTAACCACTACAGCCACATGGTTGACCATGTCAGTTCTGTCCTTGGGCTGGTTTGCAACCCATCTCCTGACATAGGGGTTTATATTTAAGCTGGTGAGCTTATCTATAATGAACACGTGGGGTATTGTATGGAAGGTTTTTGCAAGGTCCAGATAGGCTGTGTGGACCACATTCCCCTCATCAATGGCCTTGATGACTGTTTCAAATGAGTCAAACATGTTTAAGGGGCAGGATCTGCCCTTAAGAAAGCCACGCTGGGTATGGTCCAGTGTCTGTAGGTCCCCAATATCTTTATTTCTGAGGTCCATGATGATCCTTTCCATAGCTTTGCAGACCAAGCTTGTCAGGATTCTGGGGTGATAGTTTGCAGTATCCATTCAGGCACCACCTTTGTGGAGAGGGACCACTGTTGCTGTACACTGCTCTTTGGGTACATATCCTGTGGTAAGGCTGAAATTGAGCAGTAGTGTTATTTGGCATTCCATTCTTCTTGGAGTTCATGTTGGACACAGCCCAGGACACCATCTCGTACCATTGATGCTGTGTGTTTTGCTTTGAAGATGCTGGCTGTTACCTCAGCATCTGCAATGTCAGGGGGCCAGCACTCTGCTGGGATAGAAATTTGGCATTTTGTTGGGGGGGGGGGTTTGCACTGAACCTGTCACTTTGGATGTTGGCAATGTGTGTGGGTTTGGTGTATTGTTTGTAATATTTGAGTAATTCAGTGCATATCTGTGAATTTCCAACAAGGTTCCTACCATCAGTTAAGAAAGCCTTGTGATTATCCTTAGTGTCCTGAACAATTTGTATCTTCATAGGTTCATACTAGGCTATCTGCCCTAGGGCATTTATAAGCCTAGCCAGAGTGTGTGTGGCTTTTGCCACCCCTTGCTATGTGAATGTTATGCCCATTTAGGGTTTACTTTACTGTGCCTATGTCTAGACGTGACACAGTGAAGACCCCCAGTGTAAATCTATGATCTCCCATCCACTTGGCAAGATTCCTGTTGAAGAGAGTCAATGAGGGCCTCTGCCTAACATGGACTGGGATTCTATTCCAGTGTGTAGGGAGCCTCTAGGTTATGAATCTGTCCCTCCAGCACATCCTATTTATTTATGTGTTGAGGTTGACATCTCTCGTTCTCCCGGCTCTGATGGATTTGGATTTTCTGAGGTGGAGCATGTCCATTAATTCTGTATTGGACATGGCCTTGTACATCGGGCATACATCACCTCTGAGTAGGCAGTATGTGACTGCATACAGCTGGGGTGTCTTCAGCCAGGCAGCATATGACAAATGTTTGAGACCCTTTATCCTCTTGGTGAGGTACTTTTGAGGTCTTTCTAACTGCTGCAGGTGTCGGGTAAGGTACATCCCAAATGGGGCATTGTACTCAATTATGGGCCTGATAAGAGAAGAGTATAGGGGCACAATGACCTCTCTTGATGTAGATGTGAATCCTTTCATGATAAGGTGGCCAATATAGAAGGTCTTCCTAGCCACGTTGCCAATGTGAGTGTCACATGAGAGGTTACTGTCCACTTGTGGCCCTAGGTCCCTGATTACTTCTTCCATACATAATGGATTACCACCTATGTGGTAATTTGTGAGTACCTTGTTTGGTATTTGGAGAGAAATTCATACTCTCCAGTGTCTTCAGGAAGGCTGAGTGGGGTTCCTGGGTTTGAGAGGGTGTTCTGTAGCATGCTACAAACTGTACAGCAGTTTTGCCTACGGTTAGTTGCACATGGATGGTCTCCGATGCTTCGTGCAGTGTCAGTAACCTGGACGTGTGGGTATCTTTGCTGAATATGGATACTCCCCCTCCTTTTGTGGTTTGGTCCAGGTTTTGGGGCCGAAAAGCATGATATGAGGTATACCCTGGTAGTGCTGGGGTGCTCTCAGGAGCCTTGATGCAGGTTTCCGTCACTGCACAGACATCGATGTTTTCCACACTGGGGAGGGCCTTGAGAGAGTGCATCTTGAGGTTTAGACTTCTGGCATTGAGCAGCATTACCCTTATGTTTTTTCCACTTATGTTTTCTAGGGAGGTGGGTTTGTCTTTTCAGCCTTGCCTACAAAAGGCACTATGGAGGTGGCAAGAGCCTTAGCCAATATCCAGACACCTAGGGGTGACATGTGCAAGCCATCCCTGGCAAAGCAGCATGGCTTGTCAAGCATGACATCCCAAGCAGACAGACATTGGATCCCCTTGGAATGACATCAGTAATTGAGCCAATTGTTAAAGCTGATCATTCTGTGTTTGTACTGTGGCATCATTCTTGGTGAGGGTAGGATGCTGCTCAAGGTCAGAGTCATACCGGCCTGGCCTACATAATCGGAGAGCTCCTCTATGTCTCTTTTCATGTAGTCCAGGGAGGTACGTCTCAGGTCATTCACATCAGCATGGACAATGACTGAGTCATATTTGTACTTGCTTTGGAGTGACCTGCATGCTTGTGTTATGTGACAGATTGTAGCAGCCTACAGGCAGCTTACTGTACCCTTTTCCTTGTTCAGTCTGGTGAGCTGGACATCAGTGTGTCTGACTATGGAGTCACCTATTACAAGTGTATCAGGCATGTTGTTTGTCCTTATGGGCTGTGACTGTTTGGCACACCAACTTTGTGTACTATGTGTTGCATGTGCTATGTTTGGAGGTAGTGGTTCCTTGGGTGTCTGCTTTGGAGGCCTCTGTTGATTTGGTGGATTTTTGATTAGAGCATCCGGGAATGTTTTTGTGTGTTTATGTCTTTGGTTTGCAGTTGTGATAGGTCTATGTGAGACTGGGTTGTGGTGTGTGTGGTTACCTTCTCCTCCTGACTAGTTTTGACAGTACTGAGTTGAGAGAGCTCAGCCTCCAGTTTGGATAAATGGTTGCATCTCTCACATATATTTGTATTTCTTGGGTGGAGGAGGGGGTTGTCTGTGTACATGGGGCAGGTGTAACATTGTCTCAAGATTCACAGATTCAACTTGTTGTAGCTGGCCTTAGTGGATTTTATGAGTGGCCATATTTTATTGCCATAATACTGATCAGAGGTTACTTCCCTTTTTGGGTTTGCTCTATCATGTAGTAGCTTCCTCATTCTCTTGCATGGTTTGGTAATGGCTGGGGTCCACCATGCCAGATGGCTACATGTATGGAATTGGGTCTTGGTTTTATTTGGGATTGCATAATCCATGCATTCCTGAAAGTGTTCATAGAATGCATTTATAAAGGGTTCTGAGGTGTGGCCCATATTTTCACAGGCACAAGGCCTTTAATGGATTCCACATCAGTTTGGAGGAGTGCAACATTTCCTTTACACATGTCTTTCACTGTGGTTTTCTGGCCAGGGACTGTGGTCAGGATGTGAATATTCAGTGTGATTACTCTATGGTCTGATCTTATCAGTGAGGGATACACTTCTCATCTGGCCATAGAGTACCCATGTTGCTGATTATCACATCCAGTATGCTTACCCCTATTGTGGGAGTGGTATGTTGTTCCTGAGCATTTTGGTTTATGGATTCTAGGAACCTTTGGCTTAGGGTGTTGGAGCTGAAATAATGTTCCCAGTCTATGTTTGAGTATTTTCAGTCACCCAATATAATGTTGTTTGGAGAGCTTGATATTTCCATGTGTTCCAACGTAGGCCAAGTGCAGTTCCTGGCATTAGGAGGGTAGTCTGTAGCAGGATACAAACTGGGAGGCAGTTTTAGCCACTGTTACTTGACCATGGATAGTCCATGCTGCTTCTTGTTGTGGTACCAACATGGGAGTGTGGTTATCCTTGACAATTATTGCTAGTCACCCTCCTTTTGTAGTTTGTTCCATGTTTTGGGGCTGTAAAGCATGGTATGAGGTGTAACCTGGTAGTGTTAGGGTGCTCTTGTGAGCTTTGACCCAGTTTTCTGTTACAGAACAGATATCAACATTCTCCATGCTGAAGGGAGTTTAGACTGCATGCATCTTGCAGTTTAGACTTCTGGCATTGGGTAGCATTACGTCTAAGTTTTTATCCCTTGTGATACCTATGGAGGTGGGTTTGTGTTTTGAGCCTTACCTATTCAAGGCACGGTGGGGGTGACAACAGCCTTTGCCAGTATCCAAAAGGCCAGGACTGATAGGTGCATGCCATCCCTAGCAGGTGAAGCATCGTGTCTTGCTCAGCATGTCATCCCAGGCTGGCACGCATTGGATCCCCTTTGACTAACAGCAATACTTAAGCTAATTATTGTAATTGATCATCTCATCTTCATATTGTGGCATCATGCTTGGTGAGGGTAGGATGTTAGTCAGGGTCATCAAGTTTGCATATACTACATGGTGTTACATTGCTTAACACATGGCAATCATGCCTCAGGTGGTGCTGCAGGGCTGTCTATGTTGGATGCACATACTACACTCCCTGTACATGTTTGAAAGCAGGTTGTGTCAACTTAGGCATCCCTTTTACTATATGTGTGAGTCAGAGAGAGGTATCATTTCCAGGGTTCCTACTGAGCCAGTGCATGTGCTATGCATTGCCGCTTTGCCAAGGCCAAGGCATACTGGGCATGCCTCCTTCTGCCTACTGGGGCAGGCTCATGTTGTTCCTCCACCGGGTCATGCTCTGCCTGTGATTGGATTGGCAATGGTGGGGGGCTGTTTGGCCCAGCCCTATGCTGGTCCTGCTGTAGCTGTTTTCGCAGAATCATATTATGTAGCATAGCACATACCATGACAATTTGGGTACATGTAGTTGGTGAGTACTGCAAGGCTCCACTAGATGTGTCCAGGCACCGGAACCATGACTTGAGCAGCCCAAACACATGCTCGATTACATTTCGTGTTTGTGCGTGTGCCTCATTATGGCATTCTTGTTCAGGTGTGTGTGCATTTCTGATGGGTGTCATCAGCCACGGCTCCAGTACATAGCCAGTATCCCCCACTAAGTGACCATGTGGGATGTCCCCACTGGCAAATGTCTGGTACAGCTGCGTCAGATGCCAGATATGGGAATCATGGTAGCTTCCAGGGCAGCCAGCACACACATTCATTATTATGCCCTGGGCATCACACACGACCTGGCAGTTGATTGAGGGGAAGCCCTTGTGGTTAATGTAGGCCCTACCCCACTCACCGGCTGGTGCTTTGATGCATATATGCGTGCAGTCTATTGCACCCACTACCTCAGGGTATTCCGCTATTTGCTGGAAGAGATGCATATTGCTGGCCAATACCTCATGAGAATTGGAGAAATATACACAATCACCGACATGTGCTTACATGGCATCCAGGAACTGGTGCAGTACCCTGGATGCTGATGCCTGTGATATCCCCATCATATCACCAGTTGGTCTCTGGAAGGTACCTGTTGCTAGTATTCTTAGGCCAACACATACCTTGGTTTCCACTGGGATGGGTTCCCCTCTGTTGGTTCTGTGTGTGAGGCGTGGCCTGCACAGCTCAACAATTTGCTGCAGGAGGTCTCTGTCCACTCTATAGCGCTCCACTATCTCCAGCTCATGTAACCCCTGGTCGGTGACACTGGGCCTGTACACTCTTCTCCGTCTCCTCACTGTGGGTTGTCCAGCAGCATTTGCATAGTCACCACCATCAGCAAGTTGCATATGTCTCCTTATAACAGCTATGGCAGCCCCTAGCATTTTTGGTCTGAGTGAAGCTTTTTCAGTTTTCACTTCTAATAGCTTACTCCTCTGTTGCAGTGTCTCTTGAGAGAAACATTCTGCACTGTTGTTTGCAGAGTTTTAAGTGCTGGGCTGAGCTACTGTTCTGCCTGTGTAATTGCCTTCTTCTGATTGTTTTCACCTGCTAGCTCTGCCAGTAATCCCTGCTAGCTTCCTATTATTTCCCATGCTTCCTTTTTCCCCTTCTGTTTCCTCAGGGGAGAGCAACACGCATACCAGCGAAAACATGCTCACAATGGCTAACACGCGCGCACACATGCTTAGACGAACTAGAATCTGCTTATTCGGGTTAAAACGCACACACACCAGTGCAAACAAGCTTACAGGTGTTTAAACGGGCTCCTACATGCGTATTCTGCCTTAAACGCGCACACTCATGCTTACACACGCGCACTCTAGCTTACTTGTGCCTACTAGCGCGCACACGCGCGCATGCACCCCCTGCAAGAAACTTTGGTGTTATCCATAGTGTACACCTTCCATTTCTTGGCTTTCCCATGCCTACTTGTTGACACTCCTCTTTCCATGATGTGTGACTGACAGCTTTCACATGCCACTGTGCTCCAATGAGCTGCATTCCTTTCATACATCCCCCCCTGTGATGTCACCTATCTCCTACTCTGTTACTCCCCCTTATCCTACTCCTACACTGCACGGAATGTGCTCATTTCCAGTGTAACAGTACGATTCACTATCCTACCACTCATTTACATAGGATTGCCTACTAATGCTTAGTTACATGTCTTACACTCAGCTTCCCCCCTTAGCAACCCCTACTCAGTGACCATGTTGTTTTAGTCTGCTATTCCCTTCCATTGTAAATGCATGCTTTGCATATTTGATTTTTTTATTTTTCTGTTTTTTTATAGCGCAGCCCTGTGCTATGTTTAAACATCGGCGATCGCCGAAAAAAAAACATTTTTATTTTATGTTTGCATCGGGGTACGTTGCCAGTGGCCACATATTTGGCCATTGGCATGCTGCCTGGGACATTTGTAACCTTTATTTGGAGCTGACAAGGCTCCATTGTGTTATTTGCAGAACGGTACTCAGTTATCAACAGACTACATTTCTGCAGATAACACGGCTCTTACACGGGCAGGTTTCTGTCTCCTGGATCACGAAATTACGTCATTTGCATGCCTTTTGGCTGCAAGTGAGGTAATTAGCATATCCAAGCCCTGTCCGTGTAAGAGCCGTTTTAGGTGCTCTCTTACACTCACATTCAGGCTGTTCCTGGGTCGCGATGGCTGCATGGAGTCTTACATTACTCTTAGACTCCGTGCAAGCCATCGTGAATCCTGCCCTATGAGTCTAATGCAATATTGCTTTTGACATTGAAAATAAAATAATAGATAGTTTATCTCTGTGTAGATAAGCAGCAAAATTAAGTCCCTGAGAAATTTCTGTAGCCATTAATGTAAAGTGATGATATGGTACACTGGTCTTATGAATTTTTTTTTAATTGGCATGCCTCCCATTTAACACATTAGACATAATTCTTTTCCCATTGATCTGTTTTTGTATCACTGCATATTTTAATTCGGCATTGTTATAATTGTTTGGCCTTTCAGTTTATATATCTTAGATTGTTATTAGTGCTACAATTTTAAAGTGACTAAGCAGAGGTTAAGTTGAATACCGTACCCCATAAACCAGCACATGAATGTATACAGTCTCCACATTTACATTAGAATGATCATTATTATGAAGAAGTTTAGATTATCTAATAGCCAGATTCTTGATAAAATTTCTCCTTGCATGAAGAGGATAAGCACTTTTAGCAGGTGTGTAATTAATGACAAAAGTAGACTTTGTAAAATAGCTGATGAAAATGTTTTACACTGGAATCATAACTTATAATAGCATGTAAAAAGTACATCTTGCTGCTACTAATGTCAAGAAATCTGAACTTTCATTAAATACAATCTGAAACTCTTCTACCTTGTTAAGAAAACGTTATCAAAAAAAGCAAATTATTGCCCTGGCTGCAGGGTGTAAAGTCATTCAGTTCAGGTGAGCAGTGTTCAACTAGTGGCGCAGGTATCAGATGGACATGGCTGGGAGGATGGGATTCATAATCTGATGTCTGCTAATTCGTCCTGCAGGAATGGAGGGAGGAAGGCAATTTTGTTCACTACACAGGTGAAACCTGCAGGAATGCAGCTGTATCACCACAACACAAGCAGACTACCATGCCAACACTGCAAGTGGTGTGCCACTTAATGAGGAGGTTGCGTATGTGAGGGAGCATACCCCCCCCCCGAGGCAACAATAATGGAGCTGCCACATGGGTGAGGATAGGACAATGTTCATTATCTGTAGACTAGTCCACTCTTCTATACCTGACTGATGCCACCAAGTGGTTACAAATGGACTGAAGGGCTCTCATCCTGATGAAGAAGTGAACGGATCATTTAGGTGAAAGAATGAGAGCCATTTGGCCAATCCTGCAGACATAAAAAGTCATCAATAAACCTTACATATAAAATTATTGATATGATAAGTCACATGACTTTTTTAAAGTATTTGTGTTGTTAGTTATAGTATTTTTTCAGTTGTTATCAACTCCAGTGTTGGATAAAAGTACTTGAGTGATTTTGTTGGAAATAAACTATTGCTCATCTTCTTTGGTTGGAGTACTTTTTATTGAATATCTGTGAAAGACACCATTTGATTAAGCCACTATTTCATGCAGATGAAATATAAGTGTGAACTGCTTTAGTGTGAATCCACTGCCAACAACAGTATTCCTCATAAAGTATAGGTTCTATCAGTAGGCCATCACCATGTAAAATTGGCAGTAAATTTAATTAGAATGCATATTTTGAATAGCAGAAACAGTAAGAACATTGCAAAAGGAATGCCATACTAGGTACCCTTGGTTATTCTTGTCTATATAGGTGCTCTGGGATTACATTTGCATCATAGCATCATAGAATTATAGGAAGTTACTAGGATAATGGCCCAAGGGCTTTTACAAGCCTAGCCAATTTCTGCCCTTGTTTCCATGATCAGCTCCTATTACCTCTGTCCAAGAGATACACAGGTGGACTCCCTGGTGTGAATTTATGGTTACCCATCCAATTGTCCAGATTGTGCTGGAAGACGGCCAAAATGGTGCCCTGCTTGGCATGAATTGGGAGTCTGTTCCACAGGTGCAGTAATCTCTGGGAAACAGATCTGTCCCTCCAGCAGGTTCTAGTAATGTCACATACCAGGTTAACGTCTTTAGAAAACAGAGTCAGATATTGCCTTATACACATGGCAGAGATTGCCTCTGAGTAGTCTGTGTGAAACAGAGTAAAGTGACAGTGATTTCAGCTGATCCACATAGGACAGATGCTGAAGACTTTGAATTCTACTTGTGAGGAACTTTTGTGGTCTCTCCAATTGCTGCAGGTGTCTTGAAAGGTACATACCAAGACGGGCATTGTACTCAATTATTGGCCTGATGAGGGAAGAGTGCACTGAAGTTATATCTTCTTTTTTTTCTGGAGGCAATGCCCTTACATATGAGATGAGCAATATAGTCTGCCCTTCTTACCACTGTGGAGACATGGTGATCAAAGGTAAGGTTTCTGTCAACCTGTCTGCCCAGGTGTCTCACCACTGAGTGCATTCTTAGGGTGTTTCTATTGATGTGGTAATTAACTGGAATATAGCTCTTACCGAAAGGGATGATAATACATTTTTTGCATTGAGTCTAAGGCCAAGAATTTGGCACCAATCATTTGTTTGCGTAAGACCCTTTTGGAGGATGTTGACATTGTTTGGGAATTCTGTGACAGCTCCCAGTTTGCAGTTGTCAGCATACTTTGTCAGCCACAGACCTTTAGTTTTTGCTTGTACTTCTGAGAAATAGATTCTGAACAGTAAAGTTCCTAGGACTGACCCCTATGGAACACCACTGGTTATGGGTCTGTGGTGGATTCCCCTATCTTGACTGTATGGGCTCTATCAGTGAGCCATTTAGCAACCCACTTAATGATATAAGGGTTGATACCTAGATGGGTGAATTTGTCAATAATGCTGAGTGGGGAATATTGTCAAAAGCTATGTCCAAATCCAGGTAGATGGTATGAACAGTTTTCCCCTCATCCAAGGCTCTGGTGACTGTCTCAAAGAAGTCCACCAGGTTTAATAGGCATGATCTCCCTTTGACAAATCCAAATGAAGTAGGGTCAAGTGTTTGAAGATTAGCTATGTCTTTGTTGATACGGTTCACGATGATTCGCTCCATGGCCTTGCAGATAAGGCTAGTCAGGCTAATAGGTCTATTGTTCTTAGGTTCAGTGGAAGCTGCTCCTTTGTGCAAGTGGATAATAGTGGCCATTTTCCATTCAGCTAGAATGATGCTGGTGCTTAGACTATGATTGAAAAGAGTACCCAATGGTTTTGGTAATTCTTTTTGGAGTCCATGTAATACACAGCTTGGGATGTTATCAGGTCCCATAGATGCTTTGTTTTTGGCCTTAAAGAGGGCATTTATGACCTGCTGTCTAAAGATATAAGGTGGGGGACAGGTGGAAGGAATATCATGGGGTATGTCTAGTGGAGATAGGGTAGTGAAGTTTTCAAAGAACCTGTTAGCTAACAGATTTGCTATGTCCACAGGCTCAGTGTATGTGGTATCAATAACTACCAGTTTGGCATAAATGTGGGTGTTACCTTTTAGGCTATGAATGTAATTACAGAATGCTTTATGGTTGTCCTTAGTTGAGGATACTAATTTGGATTCATAATTTGCTTTGGAGGAATTCACAAGAAGTCTTATTTGCTTGTTTAAGCTGAGGAGGGGGTGTTTTCTGTTTAGGGCACACTCCCTCTTACTTTTGGAAAACAATTTCTTCATCTTATTGTAAAGCTGTTTAATAGCAGTTGTGCAACAGGCAGGCTTACTTTTTCTTGAAGAGCTGGCTTTGGTCCTATCAGGTATGGCCGCATCAGTGCAGTTATACAGGTGTTTGTAAAATGCATTGGTGTAGGACTCGGCATAGTTGCCAGTTCCATCTGAGTGGGGAGGTGCAGTGAAGCTATTTACAACATCCCTTAGAAGGATATAATCTGCTTCAGAGAAGTTTTTTAGTTTAGTTGCTTCTGGGTGGTGGGGGTTGGTGTGATAGTTGCTTTGAATAAGACTGACCCCAACTCCCATATAAATAAAGATGTATTGAGATTTGATTATTCTAAGAAGGCAGACCATGTTACCTTTAGCTGAAGTAGCAGAACTGAGAGCCTTAGTTCCTTGTGGTTCTAGTGTGTTCTGAGCAGGGCAGACAGATCGCCCACCTTCCCTTAGAATACACACAGTTAAGTTGTGGTATGCTACTAGAAGAGACCCTAAGGAAATCCACTGCCACACTACAGTGTGTTGAACAAAGCTGCTGATGGAAAGACCTACCTGAGTTCTGTTTATTGTCCAGCTATAGCTGTATACAGTGCTAAACCAGGCTGTACTGCTTAGTTAAGTATGTTTAAAAAATGTGCACAGCATTAACTCCTGTTTACTTTTATATTCTTTTATTTTCACATCTTATAGCTCAGTAGCAAAATCTGAAATGCTATCAGTTTATAAGAACTTATTTCATGCATTATGTTGGAATATAGATTGTGTTTATTACCATCTGTTCAGTGATATATGTCATACTCTGTTTTTTGTTTAATATGTAATATTTATAGATTTGTTACCTGTTAATAGACATATTATGTTATGCCATGTTATTACTTGCTAGTAGTCTTATCTGTTGATTACATCTTTGTAACTTTTGTAATATTTGTTAATTTTCTGGAGCTTTTCTCCTCGGATTCCCACTGAAAATGGGCCCCTGGCTGAAATGGACTAACCCGGTTAACAAATGTCAATAAATAAATAAATAAAATACACAGTGGGTATTTTAGTTTACTGTTTAGTGATATGTCATAATTTTAGCATAATACTTAATTTATCCAGTTTTACTAATATGATAAATCTATAACATATACTACATACTGTAATGGTATTATGTGCCCTTGTAAAGCATTTAACCATGTCTTAAAAGTAATTTAGTGCTTCCTGCATAGTCATATAATTTTTACTGGCAGTGCAAAGCCTATATAATTAACCATGTCCTGTTTTTGTAGGGTGATCAACAAAAAATCAGCCACGTATACCAAGGAAGTATGAATTGTATTGGCATGTCATACTCCCCTCATGAATTATATGTTGTTGTATTAGTGAGAACCACCCTAAATCAATTACCATGTTTACAGATTGTCCAGTGGTGCATGTGTTATACTATTATGTTTTATTGCAATCATCAATCCTCCATACATAGCAGTGGGAGTAGATGATTAATGGTATAGTCAGCTGTGTGACATTGCACAGCTGGTTACATGAAAGTGTAAAGAACAAGCACTGGAACTATGGAGAGACCATAACGTGGAGAAAATAAAAAAGTTATTTTAGCAATATCACTTGTAATGCAGGTTTGGCTCTGTTCTATACATTCCAGCTTCTGTGTCTGCATATATCAAGTTAGTACTGCACTGAAGTTGAACTAGTTGGGAGGGGACCCCATACCCCCCATATAAATAAGAAGTTGCTGTGGCTGTGACTTAGAATACCAGAAAGCATTTTTGCAAAACTGTGACTGGCAAAAGGTTATTTTAAATGAGTAAAGTCATTGCTGTGGAAGATCTCTTTATATTAAAATCAGCATAATCAGTGTTGTTTATTTTAAGTAGAAGAGTACACAAAGAGCAGCCATCTGCATGGAGGCCATGGGTAGCATTACTTTCCATGAGAAACTGTCACTGAATGACTTACATGCCAGCTCCTGTGGTGTAGCAGGATGAATTACTGGCTATGACCAAGGTGATTTGAATTTGATTAAGTGGCTCAGACATCTGACAGACATGGCACAGGTGATGAGTATACCCATCCTGAGAGGAGAGAGTGTGCTGACATGGGAAGATCATTCACAGAAGCTCTGGCAGAAGTCAAGTCTTTGGAATGATTATTGACATGGAATGTTCTGGAAGGCTGGGGGATCATGGCTTATCTAAGGCCCAGGGCAGTTATGTCCTCATAGACCATGATGTATTGCCTGCTCTACATTCATTAATTGTGCCAGTATATTCAGGTGAGGGCCTAAAGAAAAGATCTGCAAACCACAGCAAAGCTCTGTATATGTTCCTCTCCTACTCTTATTGGCATGTTGCCCAATACCTTAGAATTTACACATGGGAATGGGATTACCCATATGTGTAGGCTCTCCAAAAAAGGACACTTTCCTGGTATCGATTATGCCAGAGAGCTGTCATGGTTTGGAGAGCCAAGGATGTGGATACAATAAGGCAATAATGGAGATGGCTATGGAAGAGACTAAGGTTGATGGTGACAGGCAAAAAAAAAAATCTGTGACTTGTAAGAATGCCATTTTATATATATATATATATATATATATATATATATATATATATATATATACATATATATATATGTCTGTGTGTGTGTGTGTGTGTGTGTGTGTGTGTGTGTGTGTGTGTGTGTGTGGAGGGGGGGTGCTCATGTTATCACGTTCATAAACTCCTACCTTTTCATCTACTTGCATATGCCTTGCACTACTATTTCCCATTGCTTACTTTATGTCTTTCACAACATACAACAAAAAGTCACTACACCAAAACATAGCTACTATAACCTTCATCTGTAATTGTGCATTGTTCTACTTTATTCACTTGTGTGCATCCTTTGCTTGCTTTATGTTATTTATTTAATATGTTTCTCAGTTATGTCGCTTGGTCCCTAGACCCCTTTCACTCAAAACCCATGCCAGAAAGCAATAAATTACGTATTGCACTTAACATCATTTTCAATTGACAGGACATAAAGTGCTTCACCATTTACAGATCCACTCTAAACAATGAATGCAATTTCAAGAGACAAGCCTTATAACAACAGTTCAGAAAGATATATCCAACAGTTCAAAATTTATAATATTGATGTTTTTTATATTTCATGGCATTTTAGAGTATATGCAAAAATCAGATATTGGTCTTGTAGATAAATACTCATATTATTAATATTCTGATTTAGTACATTAACTCCATTGAGTTTAATAACACATAAAAATATCACTCGTATGAGCTAGCATTACAACAGAGAGAGAGAAATGGGGATGATAACATTACTTAAAGAGAAATCTAAAGCAAAATGTAATTAGTTTAAGATACAGTAATAAGCTCATTGATGTATATTAATATAAGTATGATCATTAGGGAGTTTTGCCAGAGATAATTTAGCTGATAAGAGCCATGTAGACCCCCCCCTTAAAGTACAAGCAAAATAGACAGAATTATGTATGATATTAAGTGCTTTACATTTGAGAACTGTTTAATAAATCATTTGGCATTTAGAAGTTAGGCAAAGAACAACAAAAGGACTAGCTACCTACTTGTGTAGCTTTGGCTACTATGCACTTGTCAATCAACATTTTCATTGCAGTGGTAGATGATGCCTTCTTTACCATCTATCTAATAATAAATGCTAAATACATCATCTTGAAGAAAAGAGCTTTATGAAATTACCTACAACAAACTGGAATGGTTTACCTATAAATATTAGAAATTAAACAGGCTACACCAACTTTTCGTGGAAGTTACTAGATTATGTAAAGGAGGCTGGCATCTGTCAGAACAATCAGCTGCTATTAAAGAGATCTAAAGATGTTCTGCTTTAGCCTTTAGAAATGAACCACTGCTTTTCCTTACAAAAGGTCATTTGGCTACCTGACCCAGCCTGAGCACTTCTTCACTTATCAACATTAATCCTTCATTTCCTATGTAACAGGAATTGATACATTTAAGACATAAACTGGCTACAAATCTTTCATTAAAATTAATCAAAACAAGGTCAGAATTTCACATTGAACCTAAAATTAGTGGGCATCCTGAATGAAGAATGCTAGCACATTTTAAAATAATTACAGTTAAAAGCAATATTTAAAACTGCTTGCTTAACAGTATAATTCCATAGTTTTTAGTTAATGAATTCATTATTACTATTTTAATGCTTTATCTTGAGATATAATTATTTGAAAAACAGAATGCCAGCTATTAGAATTGTGTGTAGTTTCTCATTTGTGCACCCACTATTTAGTTTTTAAATTATATATTAACTATGTTTCTACTGAAAATGCAAAATCACTTCCTCATGTAAAAATATTGCTTAAGTGGAACATACAGAGCATTAAATCTATAACCAATAAAAATACAATATTGTTTTTTTCGGGTGTATATTACGTTATCGAACTTTTAAAAGTTCGAATGTCATATGGTCAAAGCCATAGGATTAAATTTTAAAAGTTCGAAAAGCAAAAAAAAAAAATAAATAAATAAATAAATAAATAACAGAAAAAGCCTACCTGGCCATTTTAAACTGGGGAGCAAGCCCCCTGCACCCCCACACCCCCCGCTCTTTAAATATACCAACTCGGAGATTGCACTATTGTGCAGGAAAGGGACATCTTCCCATTCCACAGTGTACAAAGAACTCAGTTGAAACATTCAAACTTTTAAAAGTTTGATCATATCGTGTCGACCATATGACATTCAAACTTTTAAAAGTTCGAAAACGTAATATGCACCTGTTTTTTTTTTTTTTTTTTTTTTTTTGTCTTATATAGAGGACCATTGCACAGAAGCAATTTAATGCAAATATCTTCTGTGTTTGTCATGGAAGAAAATTTTGAAGTAAAAATAAATACATAAATAACTAAATAAATAAATAAATAAAGGTGGCTCAATAAATAGATTTCTAATTGTATTTTTTCAAATTCCTGTTTGGGAATATTAATAAACTTAAGTAAGTATCTATCAAAAGAAATACTGTTTCCTGTTTTGAAAAATGTTATTTTTGCATGTATTTTTGATACTGGTGGATTCAACAAAATTAAAAAAAGACTCACAGTTTAGTTAAGGTAATGCAGCTGAAATGCAATTCTAATAGAGTAAAACACACCAATGGTGGTTGCTGCATTACTTTACTTTGGAATGCAATGCTCTGGATACTTCAGAAAGCAGTACTTTTCTCATGTCATTAAAATAGGTACTCAGCTGTTATTTTAAGCACTTATTTTGTCATTGGCGGTATTGATGGGGCTATGTCTTCTCTATAACCAGTGTAGTCAAAAATTAAATAAACAATAAGTCTACATCATACCAGTGTTAACCCTTTGATGTCCAAAGTACAGCGTCTTCTGGGTTGTCAGATCGTATAGAAATGAAAGCTGATATAGCCCACGGAGGCTTCAATGTAGTCATCTGCATTAAACCAGATCTTAAACATGTGATTAGCTTATGACAGGCTGAGCATTTTACTGAGTTATCATAAATATCAACAGAAAAAAGTATATTGCTATAACAAAATACAAGTAATGGACATCAAAGCCATGGAAGCTGCTAACATTCACAATAGTAATAAAGAAATGTAACAAATTGTTTCAATATTTTAATTATTTTCGAAGCATATAATCCCATAATAAGAGCTTCATTTGTTACATCAAATATATTAAATACCAAGTTATAAGCATATATACGAACAAATAACCAAAAATGTATACCAAATATACGCTAAAAAGAACTGTAGCTCGCTGCAAATGCTTTCTTTCAAAAAATCACTTTTAATAGAAAACAAATAAAAACAAACCCCTGACGGTTAAAACTATTTTACACACAGAATAAGTGCTGTCATCTACTAACTGCAGACTTCATCAGAACAGTGAAATGTGTGTTGCTCCCCCCATGTAATACATTTTTGAAAAAATCAAGATCCAATGTGAATGTTCAATCAACCTTCTCATGAATAAAACATAACCTTATGAATATTCATTGTTCCTGCTCATTCAACCTGTACAGTTTTATATTACACCCTGTTGTCATACAGTTTCTAAGTATAACTATGAAACAATCACATGTGCTTATGTATATCACATTTAGGTATAAAAACACATTATATAACGTATAAATGTGTTAAATTATTCTGTGGTAAAAAGTATGTGCTTCTTTAAAACACAATATTGCACTTTCATTATAAAGTATAAACGCATTTACAAAAAAAAATGTATAACATATAAAAATGCTCATACGGGCTATGTTAAAAAATATATATGTTAAAAAATATATACATCTTTAGCGCTCAATATTGCACTTTTGTTGTCTAAACATTGTATCCTGACATGTTGCGTCCTTTCTTATTGTGCCAGCTTTCTTTTTATAATAAAATATAATAATAACTTGGACATGCCATAGACTTGGCCAAGTATATGACATGTTGGGATAAACAACTTCCTTTGTTAAACCTTACTCTAGTGTGGTTGACATCCCCTAATGTAATTATTTTCTCTTCTATAATCTCCTTACACTGCTGACACTGCCCACATTTTTTGGTGTGCCCATCTCCAGTGTCACCCTTTATTCTACCTTCCCCCTCTCAAACCGATTCTTTAGGTTAGACCCAGTCTTGTGAACATACATAGGCCCTGTGCCCACTTTACTGTAAACCAAATCATCACTTCTTAAAATGTTCCAGTTTTGTCTCATTATTTTCTTTATCTCCTCAGCGTATGGACTGCACTCCCCTACACAAGTCCGATGGTAGGAATTGTCCTTCTCATTCTCATGTTCTCTCCTGTAGTTCTCCAACCCAATACCAAGAAGTGGTTTGTATTTTTCAGTACATATTGAGCGACATCAATTAAATATCTGGGGTAACCCCTTTCCCCAAATAATATTCCTATATATTCTAACTCTTTCTTAATTTCATTAAAAGCAGATGCCATTCTCGCATCTCTTGTGCACTGACCCTTAACAATACTCTTTTTTTGACTTGCTGGGTGACAACTAGTATATTCTAGATATGAGTTGCTAAAGGTTTCTTTTCTATATATTCTGGATTTGAATCCTGCTGTCCCATTCGATATAAAGGTGTCTAAGTATGCTATTCCTCTTGTGCTACTACTATGGGTAAATTTTAAATAACTACTGACGTCATTCAGATACTTCACAAATGCATCTACTTCACTTGTTGTACCATCCCATAAAATAAGAATATCATCCAAAAACCTAGTGTAACATATACATTTACTAGCATATTGACTAACTAAAATATATTCACTTTCCCAGTCTAGTAACACCATATTTGCATATATGAGGGCGCATGCCACCCCATAGCTACCCAGCTTTTTTGTCTTTAGTATTCACCCTCGAACCAGATGTAATTGAAATCCAGTACAATAGACATAAACTCACAAATTAAACTAGCCTTTTCCCACTCAAAGTTCATGTACTTCTGAATACTGTTACTAAACCTTTCTAGTCCTTCTTCCTTTGGGATGCAGGAAAACAAATTCACCACATCAGAGTTAGAATATATAGGAATATTATTTGGGGAAAGGGGTTGCCCCAGATATTTAATTGATGATGTCGCTCAATATGTACTGAAAAATACAAGCCACTTCTTGGTATTGGGTTGGAGAACTACAGGAGAGAACATGAGAATGAGAAGGACAATTCCTACCATCGGGCTTGTGTAGGGGAGTGCAGTCCATACGCTGAGGAGATAAAGAAAATAATGAGACAAAACTGGAACATTTTAAGAAGTGATGACTTGGTTTACAGTAAAGTGGGCACAGGGCCTATGTATGTTTACAAGACTGGGTCTAACCTAAAGAATAGGTTTGAGAGAGCGAAAAGTAGAAAAAAGGTTGATACAAGAGATGTGTATACCAAAAAATGTGGGCAGTGTCATCAGTGTAAGCAGATTATAGAAGAGAAAATAATTACATTAGGGGACGTCAACCGCACTAGAGTAAGGTTTAAGAAAGGGAGTTGTTTATCCCAACATGTCATATACCTGGCCAAGTGTATGGCATGTCCGAGTTATTATGTGAGCAAGACGGACAGACAATCGAGGAACAGGATATACGATCATACCTACTGTATAAGGAAAAATGATAAAAACAATGCTTTGTGTAGACACATACTTAAATATGACGCAAGCCATGTGTTTAAGTTTGGGATTTTAGAACAGGTAAAGGTGGATTTAATGGGAGGAAATGTTAAGGTCAAATTAGCTGAAAATGAGGTCAAATGGCAACTCAGGTTAAATGCAACCAAAGAACCTGGGTTGAATGATTACATTCCCACTAAACCAGTCTTGGATGCAAGGATATGAATGACATGTTGTAGTAGGTATATGTACACAAGGATATGAATGACATGTTGTAGTAGGGTATGTATGCATAGAATAAAGTCAGAAACAAGTGAATAGTAAAATAAAAAAAAGAAAGCTGGTACAATAAGAAAAGAGGAAACATGTCAGGATACAATGTTTAAATAACAAAAGTGCAATACTGAGTGCTAAAGATGTATATATTTTTTAACATATATATTTTTATCATAGCACATATGAGCATTTTTATATGCTATACATTTTTTTTGTAAATGTATTCATACTTTATAACAAAAGTGCAATATTGAGTTTTAAAGAAGCACATACTTTTACCACAGAATAATTTAACACATTTATATGTTATATAATGTGGTTTTATATTGAGATGTGATATACATAAGCACATGTGATTGTTTTGTAGGTATACTTAGAAACTGTATGGCAACAGGGTGTAATATAAAACTGTGCAGGTTGAATGAGCAGAATCAATGAATATTCATAAGGTTATGTTTTATTCATGAGAAGGTTAATTGATTGAGCATTCACATTGGATCTTGATTTTTTTCAAAAATGTATTATATGGGAGGAGCAACACTCATTTCACTGTTCTGATGAAGTCAGCAGTCAGTAGATGAAAGCGCTTAACCTGTGTGCAAAAAAGTTTTAACCCTCAGGGGTTCGTTTTTATTTGTTTTCTATTAAAAGTGATTTTTTAAAACAAAGTATTTGCAGTGAGCTATGGTCCTTTTTAGCATATATTTGGTATATATATTTGGTTACATAAAAGATACCCAATTACCTCATGTTGTATTCCTGAATTATTACCCTATTTTTACTTTCAATCTCTTTGAATGATAGTAAAACACTGGCATAGAGTGTCATCCTTGCAGCTACCTAAGTCTCCCACTGGTCCATAACATCATTACTCTAATTTTAAACAATTGTGTCTAGTTAAGGCTCAACACACCTAGGAACACATTCAAAAATATCTATGTAGTATAGTAGAAAAGATTGTTGTGAAAGTCATGCTACCAAAATCTTGTCTGTTAGGCAAAACTCCTCAGTAATGTCAAGCAAGGTGGATAAACTTCATAGCTACGCTTAATATAGCAATCTCTACCTGTATACAGAGTTCCAAGCACCTATGTCATGATTCCAAGATATTCTGCATTAATTAATAGCATTATCAATCCCTGGTAGAGTCTGACAAGTGCCAGCATCACAGCATTGTCTTTAGTGACTTTCAGTGTAATCAGATCAGAACAGCACATAGTTCCCCTTTCTGTAAGACAGTACAATAGACTGACTATGTATTTCACTCAGACAAGGAAACAAGAGAGAAAATCATGTGTGGGGCGCATTGCTGTTATAAATTAAAACATAGAGCAAATTAGAATATTTAAAACATTGCATACACCAAAACAAAATTGTATCTGTGCTGTGGTTAGGGAACATACAGCATAAATTCACTCCAATGACCAGTAAGCAGAATCGTACTATGTGTTTTCTGCGTATGAGTCTAAGTATGGAGGAGAACTGCTATGCTGAAAAAGCCTACATACAATGCAGAAAACATGTGAGGTGGGTCAGCTGTGTATGTAGCATGGAATAGTTTCACTAATTACGAGAAGCCGTTTAGCTGACTGTATATACTGGCAAATACGCATCTGAATTCCAAACCATGTGGACAGTGTGTAGCCATATACAGCTTACTGTCCTATAAATATATATATAGTACGTTCATCATTTGTAATCAGTGTGTTAGAGTTACCATCTCTCAGACTCTGAACAGTGTCTATTCTATTATTGGAGAGGTAATAAACTCTAACATCATTGTACATTAATGTTAATGGATTCATAGTAATCCTGCCAATGGCATTACAGGGAAACACAAAATGCACAATGTTGGTTTTAACAGAATTTCAACATAAATGCATTTTGCAGGGGTTAACATCCACCATATTCCCTTAATTAAAATATACTAACTGCAGGGTTGCATATGCTTTGGGGGAAGGTGAAACTTTCACATTCCTATTGTTTCATGATCTCACTATTTGCTCTGTCTGTTCTGTGATGTAAATTGAAGTAGATTGCATTTAACTGACTAATCTTATTTGTTGTTACCCATGGCAATTAAACTCATGCATCACAATATAAAAGCACAGATCCCAGCAAAATGTTTACAGATTTGATTATTAAAATTATCAAACTATTTATATGTGAAACATCAACAATCATATAAGAGTTATAGACTTTCCTTCTATAATGCAGAAATATAAAACAATGTGTTGAATTCATGAGGATTTTGATTACAGCATTTTAAGCCTGCTCTACATGGTGGTAAAGATCTACTGTAAACCTCATTGTACAGCTCTTGTTACCTGTGTCATGAATAAGTAAACATGCTTCCTGAAAGCAAAAAGGTTCCTTTTGCTACATGTTCCAGCCAGCTGTGCCAGTCAGAACAATGAGCTGCTCCATGTTCTTGCCAGTTCTGCCAATCAGCATTATGAGCTTCTTCATGTTCTAGTCATCTCTGGCAATCAGCACAGTATGACTTTTAGAGTACTGTGGGATAAGTACCATATATACCTCCAAAATGTAGTGCACTGTCTTGTTTGCATCACGTGCATCCTTACTTACCAAATAAAGTATAATGTAATGCCTGTTGCTGCCTCCTCTCCCATTACCTAACTCATAGTATAAATGCTTGTTGGTTTCTGTCCTCTTTCCTCTCCTGCTATAGATATATATATATATATATATATATATATATATATATATATATATATATATATATACATATCGCTTCCTCGCTTAATCTGTCTTTCTGGCTGTCTGTCTGTCTGTCTCTCTCTCCATACACACACACACACACACACACACACACACACACACACACACACACACGTTTGTTATCTAAGGATCATGTTCTACTTCTCCTATCACTTTCTTTGGATAGATAACTACGCCCCCCCCCCCCCATCTAATATTACACTGCTTATTGTTCGGGAGCACTCCTTCACTTTTCATTTCTTCCCACCTGTCTTCTAACACATCATTATACTGAATTGCTCTGGTATGATATGCCCAGCTGAGCCATAGCAAACTGACCCACAGATATTTAACTACTAAGTATTTAATTTTCATTACATTTTCATGTGTAATCATCAATGTGCCAGAAAACATAGTGATGTGGCAGGAGATTGACTTTGTATACCATGGAAGTGCTAAGATGTGCCCAGGCCATCTTTGCAGTATAACATGCCGACTGAAATGGATCCTACAAATTGTGTTGGAGAGAAACCACTCTGCTGCTGAGGCCAAGCAGCATTATCTACACCAATGTATACTGGCATGTAGCCTACCATATTAATATGTAACCTAGCGCTTCAAAAATCAAATACCAATGATCTATGTGAAAATAGTTATCATTTATTTACATTAAATTGTAATGAATGCATAAATTTAAGGTTAACGATGCATTTAGGCAACAAGCATAAAAAATGAAGCAACTATCCACCTATGCTCACACAGGTAAATGCCAAGAATTTTGAATCTCATTCCCTGCAATAATGTAATTATAGCTTTTGATCCGGATAACCCTATGATATTTTTTAAAGTACATGCAGGCTCAACAGTACAATAAAACATTATATGTTTATGTCTGTTAAGTTATGTGAAATCAGTTTAGTGATGTGCTCACAGTGGTTGGTCTTGCTTATGAAGTGCAGATCTAAGTTGAGAATCCTTATGTTGCTATACAGTAACTAGAACACACAATCATCCCAACTTGAGACTACTACTGCTCATGATGAATTTCATGTCATATAATCAAAAGGATTGATTTTATAATGACATGGCATGATCAATTCAAATCTGCAATATTTGTCCTGTAATTTAACTAGAAGTGTTTTTACAAAATAAATACTGTGCTTATTAACATAATATTTACCCATTCAATTATGTTTCTTGATGCTTTAATCTGTCTTCATTTATAAGCTTTTTGGTAAAGTGGTGGTGTATATAAAATTAGAAAAGCTAATTTAATTTTTAATATATAACAAACAAATGAGACAACAATACTGCATCAGAACTCGGATGAAGCTTTGATATAATAAAGCTGTTTTCATTTTGACTCGATATTGTTATTTCTTCATTGATTACTGAAGTATTTTTGGGAAGACACATGGGACATTTCACTTTATTTCTAAATTTATGTTTCCCTGTCACTGGCTGGATTTTTCCATAGTCTTTCCCATCCCTACAGCTTTGTTCTGACTCACTGCCTTGACTTTAACAGTGTTTAAGATTTAAAGCTGAATAATTTAATGGTATGTTTCACAAATGCCCTAGTTTTCTCCTTTAAAATCTTTCACATTTCATTCTTTGAACTGCAAAACTACTTCCAAAACAGTATGATTCCCATAAACAAAATTTTAAACTTATTGTGTTTAGTATTTTTCTTAAATAAAACTACAAGTAATCCCTTAAGTTCTAGGAAATCCATTTTTTCTAACAAAACCCTATCAAAATAATTAAGTTTTATTCTCATAAAAGTAGGCTGTTTTAATTTCAGCTTCTCACTCTTTGTTAAGTAACTTTCACACCAAACGTATTTTATAGGTGTGCTTTCTTATAATCATTTCTGTAACTTTTTATTTAATTTGCCATTAGCTTCCTCTTCTTTTCTATTCTCCTGCCCCTGATTTGACCTCTGTTACCGCTGTATGCCCCATTGTACTTGTAGAAAGTTGTTTACTCATGTGTTTTTGTTTTTCAGTAGACAGATGCCACACATGCAGATATACATGTATATGTGTGTGCGTGTGTGTTTGCTTGTGTGTGTGTGTTTACGTGTGTGTGTCTGTGTGTGTGTGTGCATGTGCACATGTGCTCTCTCTTTCTATATATATATATATATATATATATATATATATATATATATATGGCTCTATGTCATTTTGTCGAAAATCCATTTTGCCAAAAATTCCTGACAGAGGGTCTAAATCATTGAAAATCCATTTTGCCGAAAATAGTACTGACAGTGTATATGCCCTCTTCCCCCACTGTATTGCAATTTCTGAGTGAGAATATTAAAGTAGGGGGGTATGGGGGGCATATCCCCCTACCTATTTAGGTTATAAACTACTTACTTACCCTTTTCATAGGGAATGAACAATATAAACCAATACTAGAGAATATTAAACTGAACTGGGTGGGGGCTATGCCCCTCACACCCCCCTACTTCAATATTCTCACTCCAAGATTGCACTACAGTGGGGGAAAGGGCATATACACTGTCAGTACTATTTTCAGCAAAATGGATTTTCAGCGATTTGGACCCTATGTCAGGAATTTTCTGCAAAATGACACTGATCTATATATATATATATATATATATATATATATATATATATATATATATATATATACAATACTTTTCATTGCAAAGTCCCTCTATTGATTATTTTGACTGAATTCCCTTTTGTCAACCACTTTATGGTTGTTGACAGTAAACTGAGATGCTCACCTATAATCTTTAGATTAGAATTGCCCAGTTATTATACAAAATACTTTTAAAAGCTTTGGGGGAGAGTCAAAATCATAGCCATTGTCATCTCATCAACTATCCTTGTCTGTATTTGAACTTCTATATAATCATCTATAACTTTAACTTTAAATGCCTTTTCTGTTTATTTAAACTTCACTAACGTTGGCTTCTACTGAATCCATTGATAATACCTATCCACAAATCTGGTAAGTAAAATTCTAATTTTCATTGGAATAAATGTCCTCATCAGCTGTTATCCTTTAGTCTTCCATATACATGCTACACTTGTCTTAATATTGTTACTCATAATTTCTTTTTTACATATTTTCTATACTCTTGCTTCATTTAAAATATTGTATACAATGATATATTAAAAAACTATTAGCTATTTGTTCTGTCATAAATGAACTTCAGTTAATATAGCATGATCATTAGCTCAAATATAAAATGAAAAAGAAAAACTGAATTTAAAGTTAATAAATAAATCCTCCATGCATTAAAACTATGGAACTCTATGCTTTTCCTAACACTTGACAAAAATGCTGAAAGCAGAATGCATTGCAACATCTTCTTTTTGTGTGTAAATGTTACTGTCAAACTGTAGTTCAAGACAGTATTGAAGCATTCTATGAATAACCCATTATCTTTTAAATGGAAATATTCAAATGTTTTAAACTTATATCATTAAATATGATTTGTCTTTCCAATAAAGTCAAAGGAGTGCCAAATACATGTTGAATTCTGCTTGGTTTTGTTTACTAGCATATTCTGCGCATATTATCATAAGCTCTATCTTTTTCTCACCTGAAGTGAGGCCAGTACGGTTCTTAAAAGCAGGTATTTTAAGTTTTTATGGACTTTTTGCACTCCAAAATGATAAACAGCTTAGAATATTCTGTACTGAAATATGCAGTAAGTACTACATTAGTAAGCACCTCTGCTGACCATTGATCACAGCATCTCTGAACCTAATGTTTCTGTCAAATATAGCTCTAGACAATAACTCATGCTTAGTGACACCACATAATAAATTTCAGCACTTTAGATTTTTAACTTTAAAGTGTAAGCTTGCTGTTTCACATTTACATGCAAATTCATTTTTTTAATATATCTAGTCATTGTTAGTCAACCATTCAGTTTTAATCAAATTTTGACTTATCATAGCCTTCATTTTTATTTTACTGTTTATATTTCAAATCGTTCAACAGCTAGTATCCCATCCTACTGGGCAAATACACCCATCCATCCATACTTTCATCAGCTTCCTCTTTTCAATAACTAGTTTACCACATTCTTGGTCTTAGGGAATTAAGGGCATATCCTGCTAAGAGTGAATGTAAAGGAAGAAAACAGAAGAATACAATAATCTGTTTCCCAGTAATCAGTCTTTATTGTATTACATTATTTCACTATTGTAGAATTTTGTTAACAACACTTGCCTGTTTTTGTTAAGCTTGTAAACATATTACTATTCTATTAAAATTCTAGTCCATTAACATTCAAAACATTCAGGCTCAGTATTTATCCCTCCTTGTGAAGAAGATTTATATTATTGTTTTGATAAGTATATATCTTGGCATTTTGACCTTTCAGAGTTCTGCATTGTCTTAATTTTGCCTGACTGAATTATTTTTTTTTGCCTGACTGAATTATTTTATATATTTTCTGACATTGTTTTACCTTTCTCATCTGTCCTGAAACTGCCCCCCCCCCCCTATTCCTGTGGTGGAGTTTATAAAACTGGTCTAACAGCGTTTGTGTTATCTGATTGCTTCAAAGCTTGCTGATTTAAAAATAGTTTCTGTTTGTAAATTCTTGCATACACTGTTGGAAACTCCTAGTATTCTGGCTGAAGTGTGATTCTCAAGCAATCTGGAAATATACAGCTGATTGATAAGTATATTTCTTGGCATTTTAACCTTTCAGAGTTCTGCATTGTCTTAATTTTGCCTGACTGAATTATTTTTTTTGCCTGACTGAATTATTCTATATATTTTCTGGCATAGTTTTATGTTTCTCATCTGTCTGTTTTTCCCCCTCCCTCTCACCTTATTCTTGTATTGTTGTTATAGTTGGTGGCTTTGCAGTTGCCCGCCCCTACTGTAAATTTGATCTGGGACACCTGTCCCAGTCTGGTGTTTACTCTACTTAATACAGAGAGAACATTTGAGAAGGCCAATCCACTTAGGTTCTTAACCTTGATTTTTTTTCTGCTCCTCCTTCCTCTCTCCTTGCACTTTACTAAAAAAAATTGCACTTTATTTTATTTTTGCCTCTTCTTAAAAGTACTCAATTGTATTTATTCTGCTGCATTTATTCCTGCTTGATAATAGCCTGATTAAATTGTAACTGTTATTCTAAGCCTTTTGGTTTAAGCATTTGGGCTTCAGATCAGTTGTTTTACATTAAGAAGGTTTGTGGTCTGCACTTTTGTGGCAGGACAGGTAGCTTGCATCCTTCTAAGTTGGGAATTGCTGATTGAAGGCTCAGTGTCTGTTATTCTAAAAGTGTATTAGTTCTGGTTTAAGCACTTGGACTTCAGGCCAGTTATTTTACATTAAGAAGGTGTGTGGTTTTCACTGTTGTGGGAGGAAAGGCTAGATTCTGCCCTTCTGAGCTGGGAATTTCTGGTTAAAGGATTATTGTCCCCATTTATTTGAACTGTTTCTTTCTGAAAGTGGTGTGCCTTGTTTGCTGTAGCATAGACTAGATTCAGGCATGCTGAATCTAGCTTTGTTTGTATAACTTAAGCCCTAATCCAGGCTATCTTTTTGGAGAAGGTTCCCCTACACCCTAGAGGCAGGAGTGTGCAGTTAGAACTTGTCTGATTAAAAACTGCTGGAACAGGGCTCAGGTCTGAGCTTTTTTTACTGGTTAATTTGGGTAATTTGTTTAAATCAGTTTGCTCATTTTCTATTGTTATATAAAATAAATTGCACTTTATTCATCTGCTTTTACTGTATTTGTGTTTCTTCCTACTTTATTGCATTTATTCTGCTGCACTTACTACTGCTTGTTAGTAGCCTGATTAAATTGTAACTGTTATTCTAAGCCTTTGGTTGAGGCACTTGGGCTTCAGAACAGTTGTTTTACATTAAGAAGGTATGTAGTCTGCACTGTTGTGGCAGGACAGGTGGCTTGCATCTTTCTAAGTTGGGAGTTGCTGATTGAAGGATTAGTGTCTGTAATTCTAAAAGTGTCTTAGTTCTGGTTTAAGCACTTGGGCTTTGGGCCAGTTGTTTTACATTAAGAATGTGTGGTCTGCACCCATGCAGATTCTGCCCTTCTGAGCTGGGAGTTTCTGGTTCAAGGCTTATTGTGCCTGCTTATTTGAACTGGTTCTTTCTGAAATTGGTACGCCTAGTTTGTTGTAGCATAGAATAAATTTGACCTGCTGAATCTAGCTTTGTTTGTATAACTTGAGCACTAATCCAGACCATCTTTTTTTTGGAGAAGGTTCCCCTGCATCCTAGTGGCAGGAGTTTGCAGTCAGAACTTGTCTGATCGAAGACTGCTGGAATGGGGCTCAGTTTTTAGCTTTTTATTGCTTAATTTGGTTAATTTGTTTAAATCAGTTTGCTCATTTGCTACTGTTATATTAAAAAAATACACTTATGCATCACTTAGCTAGGGTTAAACTATTCCCGGTGCCATAAAGTGTGCTCTTCAAATTTTCCCTTAGAACTAGCCAGTTTACTAGCCAGTTTTTTTTAGTTTTAGCACTCAAATCTGTTTCTTTGAGCTCAGCACTTGTTCAGAACTCATTGTAAGCACTAAAATAAGGTACAAATTACTACAGCACTCAACTTTCCGCACTTGTCTAGAGGGAAACAATTTTTAGTACTTAATAAATAAGCATCTATCCAGGCATGACTAAAGGTCAGCTCCCGGTGTTTACTCCTGTCTACCTGATGAATCTGAGCATTTTGGGAAAATGCAGCAATTGCCTCATGTACACAGACAACCCTTTCCTCCTACCACCCAACACTACAACCTGTGAGAGATGCACTTATATAGCCAAACTGGAAGCAAAGCTCTCTTCAGCCAAGACTGGACTAGACAGTCAAGAGGAGAAGGTAAACACTTGCACCACACTGGACTCATCACATAGTCCCTCAAAACCTACACCACCAAAACACACACATAGCAACACAAAACACACACCTGCATTCATGGAGGCTCTCAATAAAAATCGGCTCAAGCAACAGAGACCTCCAAAGCAGAAATGCAAGCAACCTCCACCCCCAACACAACCCAAATGACACAAAGCTGACAAACTCAGTGTGACACTAAACCACAGCCCATGAGGCATAACAACGTACCCAACACTCTAGTCATAGGTGACTCTATAGTCAGACACACTGATGTTCCACTCACCAGGCTAAACAAGGAGAAAGTTACTGTCAGCTGCCTGTTGGGTGCTAGGATCTGCCGCATAATGCACGCACTCAGGTCACTCCACAAGTACAAATATGACTCTGTCATTGTCCATGTTCGTGTAAATAACCTAAGACGTACCTCCCAGGACTACATGAAAAGAGACATGGAGGAGCTCTCCGATCTTGTAGCCCAGGCAGGTATGACCGTAGCCCTGAGTAGCATCCTTCCATCACCCAGAATGATACCACAGTACAAGGACAAAATGATTGACATACAATTGGCTAAGCTTCTGGTGTCATTCTAAGGTGATCCAGTATCTGTCTGCCTGGACTGACATGATCGACAGACCATGATGCTTTTCCAGAGATGGGCTGCACCTGTCACCCTTGGAATTCCAGATACTGGCTAAGGCTCATGCCACCCCTATAGTGCCTTTTTAGGCAAGGTTCAAATGACAAATTCACCACCGTAACTGGTCCAAGCAAGCAAAATCTGAGGGTAATGCTACTTAATGCTAGAGGTCTAAACCTCAAAATGCATTCACTTGAGGCACTCCTTAAAAGGGAGAACATCGACATCTGTGCAGTGACAGAGACCTGGTTCAAGGCTCTAGAGAGCACCCCTGCATTACCAGGCTATAATTCATACCATACCTTTCTGCCACCTAACCTGGACCGAAACACTAAAGGTGGAGGTGTGTCCATATTCATTAAGGATACCCACACCTCTAGGCTAGTTGCTCGGCATAATACATCCAAGATTATCCAAGTGCAACTAACTCTGGGCAATACCACAATTCAAATTGTAACTTGCTACAGATCCCCCAACATGCCCCATGATTCCCACTCCTCATTTCTTGATATTCTTCTTTCGGCTGCTCCCATTAGGGATCACCACAGTGGATCATCTGTTTCCATTTCTTCCTGTCCTCTGCATCTTGCTCTGTCACACCAACCACCTGCATGTCTTCTCTCACCACATCCATAAACCTTATCTTAGGCTTTCATTTTTTCTTGTTACCTGGCAGCTTCATCCTTAGCATCTTTTTTCCAATATACTCTGCATCCCTCCTCAACACATGTCCAAACCAATGTAATCTTGCCTCTCTGGCTTTGTCTCCAAACCTTCCAACCTGGGATGACCCTCTAATATACTTATTCCTAATCCTGTCCACCCTCGTCACACCCAGTGCAAATCTTAACATCTTTAACTCTGCCACGTCCAGCTCTGATTCCTGCCTTTTTGTCAATGCCACTGTCTCCAACCCATATAACATAGCTGGTCTCATTACCCTCTTGTAGACCTTCCCTTTTACTCTTACTGGTACTCGCCTGTCAAAAATCACTCCTGACATTCTTCTCCACCCACTTCATCTTGCCTATATTCTCTTCTTCACCTCTCTTCCAGACTCACCATTACTCTGAACGTTGATCCCAAGTATTTAAACTCATCCACTTTTGCCACCTCTACTCCCTGCATCCTCCCTCTCATTCACACACATATATTCTGCCTTAGTCCTGCTGACCTTCATTCATCTTCTCTCTAGAGCATATCTCCACCTCTCCAGGGTCTTCTCCATCTGTTCCCTACTCTCACTACAGATCACAATGTCATCTGCAAACATCATAGTCCACGGAGACTCCTGTCTGATCTCATCTGTCAACCTGTCCATCACTATTGCAAATAAGAAAGGGCTCAGAGTTGATACCTGATGTAATCGCACCTCCACCTTAAATGCATCCGTGACTCCCATGGTGGGATTGCTTATGTGTCACAGGCTTTATTGCTCTGTCCATCACTTCCAATTCAACACCTCATTTTTCCTTGATTTCTTATACAAACCTGGCTAAATACTTCTGCAAATTTTCACAACTTTCTGCAGCACCTCAAACATATTCATGGCAATTGCTGTCATTTGCAGAGTTCATCATGAATGGAGGGGTAATTAGACCCACTTCGCCATATCATTGTTCTACAGCATTTTATAACTTGCTTAACTGATACAGTAGTACTTCATTAAAGCAATAATGGCCTTAGTGGACATAACCACTGGTACCTTTGCTGATTTTTAACTTCCCCAAAGAAAAAAAATCACTACAGGGATCAGGGCAGAATATCAATATACTCTACTGCCATGCTTTGCTGCTAAAAATCTTTATCTAAATGAATAACCAGACAAGATGCTATCTAGTTTCCATGCATTTATATGGTCAATCATCACTGTTAAATCTGTAGCATAACAAATTATGCAAAAACAACAAAAATCACAATGTTAAATGTAAATGTGATCAGCTTTAAATAAAACATTTTCTTGTTGCTCTCAAAAATCATTTTATTGATGATAAATTAGCTGTGAAGTACCAGTTTTTTAATTAATTATATATTCTGTCCTTATAATTATGTGTTTTTTCTTCTACCTTTCCCTATTGGTCCTACTTTAGTCTGTAGCCAAACTCCAAACCATCAAATTCGGGAGAGATTCAGAAAAGTTTTCATGAGTACTTCTCTCTGTAACTTACTGGAATTCAGAGACAGTCATACTGCAGTGATTTTGTACAATGACATGCAACACTGTGGCGGTTTGCCTCTGTGGCCATGGCGTATGCTAAAAAGCCTCAAAAATGAATGTGTGGTTATCTCGTCCAATGTCAGTCACAATAACTGCAAAATTCAAACACCAACAAAATGACTGATCCACTGTTCACAGATACTAATTAAACAGCTGTGCCACAGTTCTTAAATTAAAACAATAAATTATTTATTATCGGCTTTTGGAAGCCAATCCAAAAAGTTAAGCACTTTCATCCCTACTACATTTGGGACTTCTTCAGAACCAAAACTTTACTCCATAAAGAAATGATATGGCAAGCAATTAAGGACTAATGCATATAATGCGCCTGGCCTCAATGATACTATTTCTTTTGCTAGTGAATTAAAAAGAAGAGCCACAGAGATTTGATACAAGTTTTTAGTAAATGTATTTAATATATTTTTTTTAGTTTTATAATTACAAAAAAATGAATATATTGTATTGTACATATGAACGTTATTGTTGCTTTAAGGAAAGTATATGCAACAAAAAGAGAGTGGATGAAATGTTATTTAAACAATGATTCAACCAGTGGTTTTAGTTATGACAAAGTCCCAAACGTTATAGGGATGAAAGTGCTTAACGTTTTGCATTGGTGTACAAAAAGTTGGTAATAAACAATTTATTGTTTTAATTTAAGAACTGTGGCACAGCTATTTAATTAGTATCTGCGAACAGTGGATCAGTCATTTTGTTGCTATATGCTAAAGTGGAATTCCTGGGGAAGAGCCATATGCTAATTAACCATGTGCTCTCCCCAAGAAATGACTGTAGTAAAGCATTTGTGCAGTTGATTGGTTCACTAAATTGCTTAATTGCATAAAGAAGCATGGCCACTCAGGGATGCACATGGGAAAGGACACATATGTCGATGTTCATCTATCATGGTAGAAGTAAGTAATGGGTAGTTTATCAGTCAAGTAGTGTTGGAGGGTGTGCATTAGTGTAAATGAGGAGCTGTATGTGTGTGTGTGTGTGTGTGTGTGTGTGTGTGTGTGTGTGTGTGTGTGTGTGTGTGTGTGTGTGTGTGTGTGTGTGTGTGTGTGTGTGTGTGTGTGTGTCTGTGTACCTATGTGTGTGTCTGTGTTTGGTTAGTGTAATTGGCAGTAGAGGGGCCTGTTTTATCTGTGGGAGGTGGGGGTGCATGTCATACTTCCACACAACCCTAAACTAATGAGAACAGCCTACAGCACTGGGTCAGGGGAACCATTAGTCAGCTTGGATAAATCTTTTGTTATGTGCCTTAACAACACACACAGAATAGGGGCAACACTAGATACTAGGGATAAGTCTCCATAATGTGCCTGAAAATAATCTGTCTTATAGTGCTTTGTAAAGGTATCTACAGGCAACCAAATTGCTGCTTGTAGAATACTTCCAAAGTCCAACCTTTTTCAGAAAGTCATAGATGAAGTCAGTTCCCTGGTAGAATGTGTCTTGACCCTGCCCAGAATAGTTTTGTTAAGGTGGAAATAACAAAATGTAATAGCCCAAGTCAACCATTTGGAAATAGTCTGCTTTGTCTCAGGTTGTCCCTTCTTCTTACCTTCACAAGAAGTGGACAATTAATCGGAAGTTTTGAAATATTTAGTACTGCAAAGCTAGTACCTGAGTTGTTAATTGACATTCAAGTATAAAGTATCCTTTTTCCCTCATTTTGGGGTTTAGAGAGGAACACAGGGAGAAGGACAATTTCACTTGAAGTAAGCTTGGATACCACTTTATACAAAAAAGAAGTATTTATTCTGAAGAAAACCCTGTCTCTGTGGAAAATGAGATAAGGCTGACATGCCATAAGAGCTGGAAATTCAGATACTCTTTTCCAGAAGTCAAAGAAACCAGTAAAACTGTTTTACATATTAAGAACCTCATGTTAGCCAGGTGAGCTGGTTCAAATGGAGCAAGTGCTAGCTTATCTAACACAAAATTAAGATCCCAAGGAGGAGCCATCAGTTTTCTTGGTGGACAATTATATAAACCCCTTTCAAAAACATTTTATTATGGTAATAACTTGAAAGAGGGAGATCCTTGGGCAAACATGCTGAAATTACTGACAAATGAACCTTGATAGAGGAGTAAGATGAGCCATATGAAACCAACTCACACAAATATTGCAAAGCCAGAAAAACACTAGCCTTGAATGAGTGCTAGTTATGTTGTTGGCACCAACTAGAAAACCTTTTCCCTTTGCTGTGATATGATTTTCTAGTAACAAGAATTTTTTGTTTCCATTAGTACCTGCTCAGTAAACAGGTTCATAAAAGGTATTAGGACCTGTCACCCAGGCAGTCAGTTGAAGTGGTTTGGGGTTGGGATATATCAAACACCTCTGTTCTTGTGTGAGTAGATGCAGTCTGTGAGGAAGTTTGCAGTGATTGCCCCTAACCACTTCCAAAATTATGGAGAACCACTGTTGCCTGGGCCAGAAGACATTTATCACAATAGTCCTGGGAGATTCCTTCTGACTCTTCAGAAGAACCCTGGATATCAGTAAAAAAGTAGTGTAAAAGCATACAAGGACATTCCTGTTGAAGTTAAAGAAAAGGCATCTGTCATTCAGGTCTTCTTTTATGGAATCCAGGAGCAGCATTTTGCCAGCTAATTGTTTAATGAGAAGACAAAAAGGTCTACTGGAGGAAGTCCCCACAGATGGATCAAATCTAGGAAGACCACTTAATCTAGTTTAAATTCATGAGGGTCTGCCTTTGTCCTGCTCAGCTTGTTTGCCATACAGTTTTGCTCTGACAGATGTAGGAAGCCTGTAGAGTGTGATTGAGCTGTAAAGCTATATCTCAAGCTAGCATGGCTAATTTGCATGGGGGTAGGACCTGGTACCCCCTTGCCTGTTTATGTACCACATCACTGTGTTATTGTCTGTAATAACTTGATGTGGTCCTGAGGATCAGTGATTATTCAGAGTTGAGTGTCTTAATACCAGGATAAACTATATCCCTAAACGTGGACAAATACCTATTCATATATTACATCTCCTTATTCCCCCTTCTTCACTCACTTTGTTACTTCTATCAGTTTCTGTCACCTGGCTTTCTCTCTAAATATACAAAAAGCCTGATTTTCGCTCAGTTCATATTGCAGTGTATGTTTGTATTATACTAAATTAACTTTAATTCTCTAGCTCTCATGCATTCTCTATAAGGGGGCTAAAATTTCTCTATTAAATCATTGTCAAATAACTTCTATCTATTTACTCTTAACCAGTATTTTCATATCATGTCTATTTTGGTATAATTATTTAAACTTATTTGTTTTTTTTTTTTTTTGTTTTGTTTTTGTTTTTGTTTGTTTGTTTGTTTGTTTTTTTGCATTATTTTTAATGACTGTATAATTATTATTTTTTAAATGTTTTGTAATACTATGGAGCTTTTTTGCCCTGGCCTCCACTGAAAGTGTGCTTCTATCCAGTCAGACATTCCCAGTAAATAAATGTCAATAAATAAATAACAGCAAGCATCTCTTTTACATTTATGTGCTTGTGTCTATCTTTGTTGTTCCAGATACCTAACACATTTTTCTCCTTTGACACTGCTCCCCAAGTAAAGTCTGGGGCACCTTTGGTAACTGGCTACTTTGGATTAGGAGGGGAGAATGAGAGACCTGGATTCAGGGATATTTGATGAGTAACCAAGTGATTTCTCTTTTCATAAATCCCAGAACTGGAGTCTGGAAAGATAACGGGCATTGATGTCAAGACCAAAAAGGCTTCAGATACCACTGTATCCTTGTGTTGTAGAGTTTTGCCAGAGGTATCATCAGAATCATAGATACCATGAGACCCAGAGTTCTGAGGTATTCCCTTGCAGTGATTGAATTCTAAACAGATATCACCTGGAATAAATATAAATATAAATCTATTTTTCCCTGTGGAAGAAAAGCTGATTTGTACTGAGGTGTCTAGCAAACACCCCAAGAACACAGTCCTATGTGATGGAGTCAAAGACTTACTATAGGAAAGACTTCTTCAGAAGAAAAAATATAGCAGTGCACAAATTCCATTTAAACCCCCCCCAAGTCATATGACTAATTACAACTATATTACAAGTATGTTTAGAAATATTTAAAAATAATATATTGAGCATTTTAATAGCAAAAAATGGTTGTAAATTATATAGGTTAAAAACATGTCAAAGAACCAATCATCTAATCCCAATCTTTCTATGCTTTAAATAACATTTAATGTTGACAGTGGCATTTAATCCCAGAAAGTTATCTGCCTGCACAAGTACTTGCCACCTAGTTTCCTTTGTTTCTAAACAATTAAATTCATCACCACCCCTTATTTCCTTATTGTGATGGACAACTACAAAAATATATATATATTTTTTAAAACTCATACATGTTTCTCAGTGTTTGCAAAACGTGTTATTTTCATTCCTGTTTTATATAGCATGGTCAGAAATTGTCTTACCTAGCATCTTGGTTGTAATATACATACAGAATACAGGACAGCTCAAGCAGGAAGCTACATAAATAACACGATTTGATTTACACTTGTAATATTTTTACTACTTATGTTTTTAGGATAATTCTTCACCATAATATATGAGCCTTCATTAATATACCTACAGCTCTTACAGTAACCGCATTTTTATGTACCTTTATTTTTCGAGGTCAGAGGCCTTTCAAAATACGCCTGTGCTTTTTCTAATGAAAAATTTAAACTATTAACATTTCTATAAACAAAATGTGGGCCTTGCCCTACTATATCAATCAATTCCTTATTTTGAAATAAATTTTTCCAGTTCTTGCATAATATTTCCCTTTTAATGTAAATATCGTAATATCCAACATAAAAGCCTCGTTTGTTACTGATATTAATACCATCAATATTTTGTCTTTTGTGTATGATGACAGTCCTTCTTTCAAAAATGGAGGCTATCTAGTGTTTCTAACCTCCAAAATATCTCTTATTATCTTACCTAGAACATCCTCAAAGGTAACCTCTTTGAAGAAATAAATCTTTTATGAAATTAACTTCATCCAAAAAGACATTTTCTTCAAAAGTTAAATGAGAAGCTCTAATGAATTGACCCCTAGGAATGTTCTTTTTCCTAAAACCCAGATACATGCTTTTATAATGTAAATAATTATTTGCAAATATTGTTTGCCTAAAAATTTTGCTAGAGATACTGGTCGTAGTTTCACTAAGGTCCAGTATTACAACCAAAAAATTGACTATTCTACCTGTATTCCCAATAGTAAAATGCAAAAAAGGTTGCAGTTGTGTTTAAATATTCCACAAGCCTTTGAATGTCATCTTTGGTACCATGTCACACAAAGATTAAATAAATTTCTTGTAAAATGATATTTGATGTGAAAATGCAAAGTTAAAAATAAACAGATTTTTCTACCACCCCAGACCAAATTTGCATACAAGAGAGCTACTGTCACTCCCATTGTGACACCTGTATGCTGTTTAAAAAAACTGCTATTAAATAACAAACAATCCCTGTGATTCAATAAATTCTGTGTAGGCTTTGTGCAAAGCCTACATGGAGTTTACATGTGTGCGTGATGCTGAGTGGCGAGCAGCAGCGTTCATTGCAAATTCATGTCGCACACTGCATTTAAACGTAAATAAGCAAGGTTTCATGGCTGGCAACACAGGAAACCATGTAAGCAAACACAGATAGCAATCCAATTTAAATCAGAGCACTGAAGGTTCACAGTTTTGCATAGAAAGCCCCAGTAACCACCAAGGCTTAACAGATAGCCTTTTAGTGCAAGACATCTGGACAAAGGCCAACATAACGGGGGGGGGGGGCAGTGACCCAGAAATAGGGACATATTTGACATACTTGCTCATTACAAATGTGTTAGAATAAACAGGGGTTTGTGTTAAGATACATGTTTTGAAGGATTTGAAGTCTGAAACTCAAATGTATGTAATTATTGAGTCACATCAGTCCTGAGATCATCACAGTGATATGGCAGAAAACCACAAATTTGATAAGGTATACACCAAAAGATATAAAGGCAAAAATCTGGACAGTTGAGAGGTATGATTGTTATGTATATGGGTCAAACACACTACAGGACAGTGTTATCTAAAGTGCAGATTATTGTGAAATACCATTCTTGGTATTCTGCACTGAAGATGTATAAATGATCTGTAAGGGTATATGGACTGCCATGTAAAATGAACACTCAGGGGAAATATGTGCATTGAATAGGGACACAGATGAATTGTAGGAATGAACACAGGCAAAGAGAACAGGGGAAATAACCTAATGGACAACAGATGAGGGCATGTCAATGGAAGATGGTTGTAGCAGCAACACCAATCACATATCAGTGTGTACAGTAGGGACTGCACAGTGAAAATGTGTATTCTGTGACTGTCATACAAAATGACATAACAATGGGGAGGAAGTCTGTGTGAAATAGGCATCCTTACATGAATAATGCAGAGGACATCTATCAGAGATGTTACATACAATTGGGTAGGGTGCATATTGTAAAGCTGTGCAAACTGATTGAGTCGATGGTTACTCATCGAAAGGACTAACCATCAGACAGCACATCATTGAATGCTAAATACTGAAATTCCATCCATCAAATGTGCACTTCATTGAACTTGTGAGATGAAGAAATAACTAGCTGGTCAATTCTTCCCATATCACTTTTCCTCACTGTAGTGCAATCTCAGAGTTGGTATATATAGTTAGAGGGGTGTGGGGGGTATGGGGAGTGAAGCGCCCACATGGGTGGGTTTGAAATACTGCCATTTGTGCGACAGGGAAGTGTTGGCCAAGTAGTTACTTTCCCCATCTCACAGTTCAATGAAGTGCACATTCAATGGATGGAGTTCCGATGCTTTTTTAATTCAATGATGTGTTGTTTGATGGTTAGTCCTTTCTGCGATTAACCATAGACCCAAACTGATTTGCCTGAATATGACTTCATCTCAGCAGAAGTCTGCAGCAAGTTGGACACAGCTAAAGACTAATGGACAACATTAAAAGAAGCAAGCACAATCATGAACAATATCAGAATAATACCACCAGTAATCCTATGCCTTTGACATAACATATGTGATTTAGAGTGATCAGAGATGATGCTGCATAAACACACTTGTACAACTATTATGATACATCCACACTCTATGGAGGTAATTATACACACTGTCCTGGCATCAAAACATCTGCTGGAGGTGTTTGAAAGGACACTGCTATACCTGTATGCAACATTATGATCAATACAGGCTAGTTGACTGGTGTGTGTGGCATATGCGTATGGTACAATCCACATTGTCACAAATGTTACCTCTGCCATTAATGTTGTCCATCACCTATGTATGTACTGTGTGCATCATCAGAACAGGTAACACACATGCATCAGGTGTAACAACTTGATGAGGGTTCCATACTATCAGACAGCAATGTTTATGCTACAAAAGGAATACCTAGGTATGGCCAATAAGATGTGTCACAGCTCACTGTGACAAAGGTGATACACTTCAGTTCCACATCACTGGAAGATGTGTATGGGGATACATGAAGAAGGGTGTGATGAAGGCTGTGAACTATGGAGGTATTATGGCCTCTGATGTAGATGTCCTTCACATACTCAGTAGCTATGTTACATACAAGGGAGTAGTCAACAGTGTAACCCCATGCCGGTGGATGTTCCACTTGCCATCTACCTTAGGACACAGGTTACATACCTATTACTTTGATTATTGGGTGTGATGATATTATACTTGGGTTGTGTGTCTGTTTTCCCAATGTAACAAATCCCTGCATGTTTTCTTATCATGCAAGTGTTGTCATGTCTGTGGCAGCAGTCTTTGGTGTGTGTTGATACTGTCTATATTATACTCATATCACAGTTGGAGTCAATGATTGCCCGCAATCTGCAGTTCTTCAGGCAACTGTTTGGACACAGGATGTGTATGTCATCTGTGATGTCCATCACTTAAATAATGGACAGGAAAGGGTCTGGCAGACAGTCATGATGTATCGACCTGATCACTGGACCTGAGATATAGGTCAGTTCACACATGTTAACGTATATAGATAACATGTATGTGACACACTGGTCTGCCCAATTGGTGATATAGGTCTATATGGCCATATCTGACAGCACTGATTGAATACCTTTGTGTGGGTTTGTGTCAAATCCCTTGGGCTTGGCAAGTTCAAAAGGCTGATAGTGTTGTCATCATGCACACTCTTGATGATCTCTTTGAGGACATCTAACAGATGTAACAGAAGTGATGTAGCATTAACAACTCACACAGATCTGTTGCACACAGCTGGGATATCACTAGTGTCCATTTAGGAAAGGTCCATGATGACATGTCGGATTCCTCATAGATTAGAAGAGTCGGGATGTGTCTATGCATGCTTGCATCAGGTGCTGCCCCACCCCCAACTCACATGGATGCATGCTGAAAACATCCTTCTTCAGCAGCATTGTCTGTGTGGAGGGTGTTTGAAGTGTGTATTCAACCTTGTCAAGGTGTATGTGATGAGTTACATGATAAGCGATCTGTGATGTCACAGTCCATTGATTCTGTATCATAGGCCTTGTTTTAGATAAGGCAGTTAATACTAGCTATCCTCAATTGGCCTGGGGTTAGGACACAATCCTGCATGCAAGGATGATTGAAAAACTCTCCCAGATAGGGATTAAACCTCATGTCGCTAGATGGGTAACCAACTGGCTCACTGACAGAACATATACTGTAAAAGTTGGTGAATCAACCTGTACCAGTAGAGCTGTCGCCATTGTTGTACCCCAGAGATATGTGCTTGGCCCTTTACTGTTTGGAATCTATCTCTTGACAATTCAAGCTAAAGTATATGGCCTTTAGCTTACAACTTTTGCTGATTCTTGCATACTGGGTGCAATCATTGAGTCCACCTGTGATGATAACAAACTACAGGAGGGGCTAACACAGGCAAATGATTGGTAACAAAGCCACACAGTCTACAAATAAATGCAAAAATGTGTCTTTATTTTGGCCTTCTGCAAAGTGGAATTCTCTAGTAAATACAGCATTGAAAACAGTCCCATTATAATGAAACACAGTGATGCAAGCACTGGGAACAGACTTATATAGCATTCTAAACATCGACCACCAAGTGCCCACACTAGTATTGAAAGCCTATGTTGTGCACATCATAAGTCATGCCATCATATTCACATCATAGGATTATATTACAACACTGTACTTGAACCTCATCAGAACACTAATATAGAGCATAATGCCCTCTTTTGCATATACCTCACCAGACACATGCAGCAGCTGGAGAGACTACACAGGCTACTTGCAAGAAAACACAATGCATACAAAACATGCCATGATGTGTGTGGATAGACTGAAATCCATGTGACTGTAATCTGTAATGTATAAGATGAGGTGACTTCTCCCTGGCCTCCAGGCCAGTCTCCGACCCCTTGAGGATTTTGATTTTTACACTGTGGGATAAAAATCATGGCTTAAAGAACAAAATATTTTCTTCTACAGTATTGATTTTCCATCTTTGCCATAGAAGATGTGCTGCTCAGATATAGTCTAGAATCATACATTAATACAGGTGACAATTTGAGCTGTTACATATGTATGTGTGTGACCTGACAAGATTATTGGATTTAGATGTGGTTGTGTATGTGTCTTATGTAATTTTGAAGCCCATGCATGTCCAGATGACAGAATTATACTTATAGAAATATAATAGGTAGTATTCTCTCAGTCATACATCTGAAAACACAGTAATGGTGTATCATCCCTCATACATATAATTCATATCAGCTCCACTATCTAAAGTGTTATAAGTGAGAGTGAACATAATGGGAAGTGGAACAACAGTAAATGTGTATGGAATATCCTAATTTGAACCCAGAACCATATGTATGGCAGTTCTACACTTACACTTGTTTCCACAAGAATGTTGAAATAACACTTGTCGATTATTCAGTTCATTGCTATAAACTGCACTGTCACAACAGTGAAAATAGGTTGCATAGGCTTTACTAGAACCTAGGACCATCAGTACTCCAGCCCTACACTTATATCCACTGCCACAGGACTAGTTACGTAACATTTCCAAATTGCTTAATCATTCTTAAGTGCTCTGTGCAAACCACCACTCAACACTGCTTAGTGGCTTTGCACGGTGCCCTACAGAATTAATTGAATGCATCCAGTTTCAATTATTGACTTTCTGAGGCCTTTCTGCAGGAGTTTGATGGCTGCAGCTGCTGGGGAACCTTGCTAACAAATGTGCAATGCTGCTAAGTGCAGTTGCACAATGGAACACAGAAACTGTAACAATGCATTATTTTTCACATTTGCCCTTTTACAGATGCCCTGTTTGCAGGTGTTCTGTCTGCTTCCTTCGTGGGCCCCTAGTCCAGTTTATGCATGGGAAAAGCGCAGCCAAACGTAACATTTATTTCCTCTGTTTCCTGTGTTTGTGCTAAGTGGCACATCGTGCAAATAGTGCACCCTCCAAAAAAAGGGAAAAGTAGCTGAAATAAGGAAAAGCAATCTATGACATACACACTACAAAATGTTAGTATACATGAGATATTTCTACCTTGGTCTGGATTTGCACTTTCACTCCAATAAACCTTTAGAACACAGTAAGGGTGCTGTATCCCTCTTTGCCACACAAACAGCTTTTGCAGCAGGGAACTGAAACATAAAAGGAAAACTTAGTTCAAATGAAGAAAAGAAATCTATAAAATAAACACTACAAAATGTTTGTTAGTACACATGAAATATATCTGCATAGGAATGGATTTGAACTATCACTACAATAAACCTTCAGAACACAGTAAGTGTGCCTTATCCATCTTTGCAACACAAACAGCTGTGCAGCAAGAAACTGAAATCATTCTGCATACAACCAACTGCAACACAATCTACAGTGATATGAAACCATACAAGTGTTATTTGTAATTTTTATTTTTTGGATGTAGTGCACTAAGTGATCACATAACCATTTATGAGTATTGCTTGCAAATATTCAGCTCTACCTTACCTCCCTATATTTGCTGATCATTCATCTCTTATCTGACCAGTAATATGAGGCATGTAGTCTGTAAGACATTCTATATCATTGTCCATAAAACACGTGAGGATATTAAATGGCAATAATATAATATGCAGTTGCCAACAAATGAAGGGGAGGCTGGATGTTAATGAACAGAACTTGTAAATTGTGTGCTGCTTACTTACATTTCCAACCTTGAGAAAAATACATCTAATATTTTGTAAGTCTAACCTAATACACCCACTGGATGTAGGGCAGTCTGTATTGCTTTCATGTTTTCCTTCTCCTTACCAGTAATCATTCACAGTTGCAATCCATTAAAAATAAACACTGAGGAAATGCCTGCACTATGTTTACATCAGATACATGCAGACAAATATTTGGGATTCAGCAATTCTAATGAGTTCACACCTGATTTGCATCTTCACTGAGTGCTAACAGCCCCAAATCTACACCATAAAAAGACAAGCGTGTAGCTAGGGAAACTGAAGGTGAGGAAACTTGTTTATGTAGAGAACACAGAAAGAGGCTATTACTTTGGGATATATCTGCACAGAGGATTGCTAAACTTGAGAAGGTATGCTTGCATTTTGTGTGCTACATACTGCATATGCTGAAATGTAATTAAGAAAAATCTTTTGAATAGTTTATATATATATATATATATATATGGTTCTACCTGACATAGTCGAAACCACACAACACCGACAACCACATCACCGACACCACATATTCGACAGACCAGTACACAAACAACCACAACTAACACAACGATAACCGACGGTGGTCAAACACACACACGAAACCCCATACACTGCACACACCACAATAACAATTGAAAACAAAACACATCCCCATTCCACAAACCACAATATATATATATATATATATATATATATGTTTTTTTTTTAATTAACAAAAGCTTTTACACTTTTTTCTGTAAGTATTAGTTAGAAGTGTACTGATGGCATGAACATGTTTCCAAGGGCATTTCATGGGTTTACATGATTGGCAATACCTTAACATGTAATGTTTTGTATTATATCTGTAGACATGTTTCAGCAACAGTTTTTGTAGCATTTCAAAGATGGTTTGTTAGCAAAAGATGTCACTTGCCTGTTCTTTTGGGTCATTATCTCTTATCTGGGGGAGCAAAGTTGCATTTCTTTTATGGTACAAACAAGGATATGTTCCTATTGTTGCTCTCATTTTTTTTTCATCCAGCCTGTTGTTCATATTTCAAATCTCTAGACTGCTGTATGTTTCTCTTGTGGGTAATACTGAAATGTTACCTTTTCTGTTTTATCTGGGAACAGTTATTTTGTAGTTATGTGATACTTTATTATTATTATTAACATGTGTTTATTGGGAAAGTCTGACTTTGAACAAAGCTAATTTTCAGTGGATGCCCAGGGAGAAATGCTCTAGACACATGTCTTTAAAACATGGGAGGAAACTGGAGCACCCAGAGAAAACCCACACGAATACAGGGACGACAAGCAAACTCCACACAGAAGGCACTCCAGATGAGAATTGAACCGGAGAACCTCTGCTGTGAGGTGACAATACTACCAGCACACCACTGTTCCTACTTATGTGTGTATGTGTATTATCCTTCTGTTGTCTTTTAGGACACTTAGAACTCTGCCATCCAGGTGTCTCAGTCCTCAATCCACTCTTTATTGACCCTGAGAATTAGGTCATTGCTGAAGCTTTTAGGCAACATGGTGCCTTCTTGCTTGAGGGGGAACATGGAGATATGCCAGGCAGAATGCAGATTTGGCAACATATTGTTGCAGACATTAATACAGTGGGCAGCCACAGCAGGACATATAACCAGGTGCACCATAGGGCCACTGACATATTCTCATCTGCATGGAGGAGAGCAGCTGTAATGATCTGTGATCGGATGGGTATCAGGGGAGGCCTGTTACAGAACCACCACTAACAGCAAATGAAGAGTTCCTGTCCACTGTCATGAATCCAGAGAGCTCCCAGGAAAGTGCAGAACAGCATGTCCTTGACATTGGTGCTACTGTTTCAGGGACAGGAAGCATGTCCCATGAGGAGCTTCCAGGTAGGCTTTTGTATCTCAATTTTTAAATACTGTTGTATAGTAAAACAATTTAAAATCAATATGTTAGTTCTGTTTCACAAGATTTTTTTGGGAGGGGGATTGAAGATTGTTACAGTTAACACATTCTCACTGATTACACATGGGCTGCTTGTCATCCAAGTTCTTGTTGAAAGTATACTTAATGGACATATAAAGGGGCAAATGTATTACCCCCTGTGTTGCTGTTAATTGTGATGATGTTGTCCTTACCCTTTGCTTAATGTCTTCTAGGACCATCTGGAATGCAGAGCCTACCATCATCTACACATAGTAAGCCAAACATTTTTATGTCAGTACTGATGAACAGTTCAAAAAAATATTTTAGTGTGTGATGTTGATGTCAGGACTATTGCTGTACTGTCTAATAGTGGCACCATTGTTATTTTGTTACAATATGTTGGACTATAGTAGTGTAGGTATTAATTGTTCCTGTGTTTCTTGCTTATTATCACAGTGGACCCTGACAGTAGAAGTATGGGACTTCTATCACCTGATGTCAGAGTACCAGTAGACTCTGACGATGATGGTGGCCAAACAGTGGCATAATCAAGGGGTGCAGAGGTTGAATCTGACACTGAGATTGACATTCAGCCATCTCCTGAAATTCCATTAGACACAACCAACCCCCATTTCAGCGAACCCTCAGATACTGGACAGGTGGAGGGCATGACAATCGATCATGCAAGTGTGGTTTCTGTGGCTTCTGAGCATGTTGACTCTGGCCATAGCTAAAGTGTGGGTGATGTGCCATGCAGGAGGGGTGTTAGGGGAACTCTAAGCAGGCCTGCTGTCCATCCTCCACCTAATCCAGTTGTACCATGCCACTCACTATATGTTTAGGGCCATCATGAAGGCACAGGCACATTCCCATAGGGGCTCCAGAGAAATGCTTAATGTAGATGTGGCATAGGCTGACATTCATGACTGCCTCCACCATATTGCTGATTCAATGGATAAGATGAATGACACATTGGGATGAGTGGTGTCTATAATCGAACATCTGCTGGGAGTGGGATGGCATCCTCGTGGGTGTAAGTCAGCCACATCATCTACTGTTAGCCAATGTGACCATGCTCGATCATGCTCCCACAGTGGCAATACTTCCACTGCTCCATCAGGGGATGAGCTGTCCACATTCAGAAGTGGCAGGTCATGGGGTCGTGGTCCTGGGCACCCTCGTTAAGGAGAGGTTGTCCAGCAGACATCAGTTACATTCAGGTAGCAGCAGTGCATCTGATCATGGCATGGACATGTCAATGCAAACTCCTGGCAGAACCAGTTCTTGTAGTCGGGGACAACAACAATGCACACTGCTACCTCTACCATGCATGGCTCAAACCTCTCTGACTTACCAAGATGTAGGGCTAGCATAGAGCTTGGCTGTGTTCATGCAGACATTCGCACACCAATTTCACCTGGAAGACCCATACTGACACACACACAACAGTTACATGGTTCAGCTGTGCAGCTTAAAACTCATTTTGTCTCACTGGCTATTCATTGCTTTATCAAAATGTCTGCCTGTTTCTCTTTCTTACTCACACATACTTACTGACCTTTTGTGCCAGCCTAGGCTTCCTTCCCCCCCAACACCCTATGTAAGTGATGATAACTGTGCCATATCCCTGTTTTGCTTCTTTTGGATTCAGGTATTCATAAGCTTTTTGTCTGATTCTCAGGATGCATACCTGACTTAGTTCTTAGTATATCTGCATTTATGATGTTGAACTGGTAATTGTACCTTTGACTTACATTGTTCTTAGAAAGTTACACAGTTGATAGCATCATACATTCTCCATCTTTATTGTTAATGATCTTGTGACAGTTGTGAATTCTGAAACTGCAATGTGTAGCATTATTTTCTAACTTCTCTCTTTAATGATTTTCCAGTACAAATGTGTGGTGCTTAACTGAGAGCATGCAGTGACCATAACTACTTTTGAGAGGTATGACTGCGTGAATCATTGATGCCTGAGGCCTGCTACTTAATAATAGACACATATAAGTCAAATAAGTCTCTGCTGTCATGTTAAGGTAATTTCTGTACAAATCTCCTACCTTTTCCATGCTTACACTACCAAGTAACAACATGTAAGAATATGCCAGTCATTGGTGTTATTACACAATACACTCCAGATTCAACACTTCTCCTGTAAATCCAACAGCTGCAACAGTTTTAGTTCAGGGCTGACTCTGTATGATGCAAGCAGTACACAGCTAATACATGGGGAGGTAAAGGCTATGACAGTTGCCTGGCATCAATGTTACTATATGTATATGCATAGCAGAAAGGCTTTAGGCCCTTAGGTGGTGAATGAGTGTGCTATGCATTGTCTTTTAGCCAATGTGAGATCATACTGAGCAGACCTACATCTGCCTACACCCACAGGAGCTGCTGATTCCCCCTCTGACTCCTCACTTGCCTGGTGACCTTGGAACTGGTGATGGGATGTGTGCTCCTTCCCCTTGTTGATCCTGCTGAAGCAGTTTTCAAAGGAAGATGTTGTGCAGCATGGCACATACCATGAATGTTTCAGTACATGTCAATGGACTGTACACCAGAGCTCCATCAGATGTATCTAGGCACTGGAACCATGACTTCAACAGCCCAAACACACACTCTATGATATTTCTGGTTTGAGCATGTACCTCATTATGGCATTCTTCAACAGGTGTGTCTGTGCATTTCTGATGAATGTCATCAACCATGGTTCCAGTGCATAACTTGTATCCCCTTAGTAAATGACCATGTGGGATACCCCCCCCCCCACCATGAACATCTGATGCAGTTGAGAGGTGTGTTAGATATGTGAGTCGTGGTAATTGCCTGGGTTGCCAGCACACACATTCAAGATGATTCCCTTAGCAATACACATGACTTGACAGTTAATAGATTGGAAGCCCTTTCTATTAATGTAGAGCCATCCCTGTTCCCTGGGTGGGGCCTTAATTCCTACACGTGTGCAATCTATGGCACTCAGTACTTCAGGGTTGTGTGCTACAGGGTAGAACTCCTGTATATTTCTGGTCCTATCCTCAAGAGTACAAAGAAAATATATGTGGTCACTAGCATGTTGGAGCATAGCATTCAAGAACGGATGGAGAACCCTGGATGCTGATGGCTATGAAACCCCCAGCACATCCCTTGTTGTTCTCTGAAAGGTACCTGTAGCTAAGATTCTAAATGCTACTCATACCTTTGTCTCCACTGGGTTGGATTCTCCTCAGTTTGCCCTGGCTCTGATTTGAGGATGGCAGAGGTTGCAGAGTTCCTTTAGCATGCCTGTATCCACACTGTAACGTTCTACATCTTTCACATCATGTAGATTGTAATAAGTTACCTTTGGTATGAAAACTCTTCTCCTTCTTGGCCTTGGTCTGTTAGAAACAGCAGCAGCATAGACTTCAGCCTGTTGCAAATGCAAATTAATTAAAGCAACAGCAGCTCCTAACATTGTTTCTGTGTAGACTCCTTTCTGTAGCTGTATTCCAACAGGTTTTGGAATTCACAGGAAAAACCAGCACTGAGTCTACATGGTTGCTTTATAGCTTGTTGATTAGCTCCTCCATCTTGGATTGGTTGATTAGCATACACTTCAGCTGCTTATGCTGTTATTTGCATGCCACAGTGTTTACCTTGTTTGTGCAGCTGTGCACAGCTCTACACTCCATGTAGAGACACTTACTGAGTCCAAAACACTGCGCTACCGGATGTGCACATAGTGGATTCAGACCATGTAGGCTTTATTGAATCTGGCTGAATTATTACTCAGTATAACATCAATCAATGCACAACATAAATTAATCCTCATTTTGTAAAAATCTGCATTATGTGTTAAAAAAGACCTCAGATAATCAATACTTTCTTCATTAAGAATACAAATAACTCAAAGTTTTAAAGGACCTGCCTTTTAGACCTATAATTTCTACACAAGGGTCATCAGACAGAATGTATTTCTTTATATTTAGATAAGCTGTTTCAATCTTTAGTACACAATTTAAAATCTTTTAATGCAGATCTGTGGAACATTTTAGAAAAAATAAGACATTATAGACCTAATGAAGAAGACTTGATGGTTATGGTAGATATTTCATCATTATACACCTGTATTCCAAATGAAGAAGGTATTGATTCTTGTTAAGAAGGGACATCTTCTCTGCCTCTTCTCTCAACACCAACAAAAGTGGGTCTTCCTTGCCCAATAAGAGGACCCCAGAAGCCCCAGAGGCTGTGGTTAACCTCCAGTCCATTGTAGCTGTGTGGGCAACACCAGATGGATCCACAGAAAAAGATGAATGCTCTGAATAACCAGCTTTGGCCAGAGCAGAGTCACCCACCTGCGGCTGAGGCAAATTGCTAGCCTGGTGTGGTATCAACAACAGTTTTGTTAACTTTTCTTTTTGTGGCTGTGAGAAGGCTGACTGTGGAACCAGTAGTTTGTGCCATGGTCAAACTGAAAATCATGCCTCTTTCCCAGGGTAACTAACCAACACAAGCTGATAAAAAATCAAAAGTTGCATTCAGTCACATTTCTCAATAAGAACACGGTAAAAAGCACTATAATAAATTTTACTAGCCCCCAAAACTTAAATACACTTTCTTCACAGAAAAAAAAACTGTTTTAGAATGTTTAAATCGTTTTAACTGCCAAACTCGAAAGTGCACTCCCATTTAACAGTACAACAATGTTGTATGATAGTCAATGAAAACACAAATTCTTAGCTTAAAAGTACTTCCCCACAAAGGAAAGTAAATATAACCATTAAATATAATATGTGGATAATATGTGGAAGGTTTTTCCCAAAGTAAACTTATCTTCCTAGCAATGGAACAGCACAAGCTGACCGTGGATCCTTTAACGCTCATAGAGTAGCTTTATTCTCAGCAGCAGAAAGGCTCTGAATGGTTCATTCCCATACCTGTCTTTTATTCACCTTAGCCTGAAATGACTAATTGTTTGGATGCATGGAAGATGCCCTGAAGAGTTGGAAGCTGGCTGGCTGTTATAGCTTAGGCAGGATATCACCCATAGAGTTTAGGCTACTCCAGCAGTGATCAACATGAAGAACATCAAATGTTTATATGACGTTTATATGGAAGATGAAAGATGAATGCAACTGACTGACCTGCCATGGATGATTAATTTTCTATTAGAAATATTCTTAAATAGTGAAAGAACAGAATTAATTGATAAGTTATACTTCCTAGAGGTGTGTAGAATGCTGGTATTTGTTATTCATTGTGTATTCTGCCAGTGGTAGGACCTGATTGGTGGTATGCAAATGTAATCATTATTTAAGTAATTGTACACCTGCAGATTTTGTCTGAAGAAGTCTTTAAAATGAAAGTGATTACTATTTCACTAAAGTAGAGTGAACTGTATTTATAGCTCATTTTGTTGGCAGCATTGCATGTAGTTTGCATGTTCTCCCTTTGTCTCTTTGGGATTTCTCTAACCTTCCAAAATCATGCTGGGCATTTCCATCTCGAAACTCACCCAAGAATAGAGTTATGGGCAGCAGCACAGACTCTGGATGGTGCCCTTATAGGTGGATGAGTTGTACATACCAACCACTTTGGGCATCTACTGTCGTGCACAGTATCCTCAAGAAAGAAGAACACAAATTGCAGGCTGTGCACTTGGCAGGGCTAGCCACTTGACAGTGTAAAATATGTCTCTTGGTGACTTGGTCATATTGACTAATGTTGACAAATTTCCCAGCATTAACTGGGTTGAGGACCCAGCCTACTCTGACCTATGTCAGGAATGCATGCTAACAGTGGGAGGGGTGTATGTGCCCCTATTGGCCTGCATGCACTCGCCATCAAACCTAGCAGTCCTGGCTTAATAAGCTACTGGCTTAACTGTGACCAGTTTCCCAGCTTGGGTTACCTAGGATAGTTCTGTTGAGTGAAAGCATGATGTAGAGCCAATCAACCTGACAAACGGTAACTACACTCATTGTAGGTTCATTGACAGGAAAGAGCTTGGAAATAGATGACATGATAGTTAGGAGGAGGCTGGATGACCTGTGTATCCAGGAGGCAAGATGGAAGGCAGTGATGTAAAGCCACTTGGCATGGGATCCTGTGTCTACTACTCAGAAAGAGGACAGACTAGAAATGGTGTGGGAATTTTGGTGTGGGTGATGCTTCAGAAAACAGAGAAGGATGTCCATCAGAATTTGTGACAGACTTATGGTAATCACAATCCAGTGTAATGATAGGGCTTTATTCATAATCTCAGCCTATGCCCAACAGCAGGTTGCAAAGAAAAGACTGCATTCAGGCAGTAGTTGCAGGACCTACTCAATAAAGAAGGACAGTATGAATTGGTGCTGATAATGGGTGACCTGAATGTACATATCAGGACAGACAGAAAAGGATAGGGTGCCCAGGTCCACATTTTTGAGGTAATAGGAATAAAGAAGCAGAGGCCATTCTAGACTTCAGTCTGGCAAATGGCTTGATGGTGACCAACACATGATTCAACAGGACAGAGAGTCACAACATCACATACAAGAGTGACTAACATGCAACACAGATAGATTTTCTCCTAGTAAGGAAAGAGCAATGGGGTAGAAGCAGCAATGGCAAAATCATCTCCATTGAAACAGTTGTCTGACAGCATAAACCACTAATTGCCACAATCAGATGCAATCATGGGTTATAGAAGGTTCTAAGGTCAACAAAGACCAGGCTGGAGACCTAGAATATGACTGAAGAAATACAGGAGTTCAAGGAATTACTAAGGCATCTAGCACCCCAAGAAGAGGAAATAGGTGGAATTGAATAAGAATGGCAGTGCCTCAAAACAGCATGTGCATGGACTATAGAACAGATATGTGGCTGAGACAGGTAGGGAAAATAAGGTACATAGGGAAAACTGGTGGTAGAATGCAGAGGTTTAGGAAGTCATCCAAAGAAAGAAGGAATGCAGGAAAAAGATAGAAAAGATGAACCAGGCTAGGGAGAAATACTGGTTGACTACAAAGAGGCTAACAGATGAGTTGCAACAGCAAAGAACAAGGCATCAGCGGTGCTCTACCAGCTTGTGGAAAGTGACTCACTAGATAGCACAAAGAAACTATATCAGGTCACAAGGCAAGGACAGAAAGATAAAGAAGATAGACACCATTCATAAGGGATACTAACAAACAACCTGCTCAGTAGTCTGCAGATCACAGATAGATGAAAGAAGTATTTCCAGTTGCTTCTGAATGAAGAAAACCCCACAGAAGCTGTACTGCCCCCGAGACAGCCTACTATGAAAGAAGAGGTAGAGCCCACCTTAGAAGAAGAACAGCACTAAGGAAAACAAAGTCAGGAAAAGCAGCAGCAGGTTCAGATGACTTCACAGTAGATATGATGAAGATGGGTGAAATAGGGGAGAGATGGCTCCTGAGGCTACTCATTGCAGTATGGAAAGAAACCCGTATCCTAGATGACTGGAGAGTAAGCATTCTAGTTCCATGTTCAAGACCAAATGAGACATTAACAACTGTTGGCAGTATAGAAGTATTAAAGTCCACACTTTCCATTGCATGAAAGTTCTGGAGAGGGTGGTTGACATATTAATATGCAAAGTAGTAGAGCATTAGATGAGAGATGGGCAGTTCAGATTCAGATCAGGATGTGGCATGACTTGACCTGATATTTGCAGTGAGACAGATACTTGAGAAGAAGATAGAGGTGAGAAAAAGAGTCCAATTGGGCATTCCTAGATTTGGAGGAAGAATATGACAAGGTCCCAAGAAAGCTGATTTGATCAGTCCTGTGGTAGTTTAAGTCCCAGAAACATTGGTATAATTAGTGCAAGCTATGTGCAAGGACTTGATGACTCATGTACAAGCAGTGTTTGGCCTCATAGAAGGGTTCCCAGTGGGAGTAGGTATGCATCAGTGTTCAGCTATCATCTCACTGCTGTTCTTACTGGTGATAGACTACATTAGCAAACGGGTAGGATAGGACATATCAACAAAGTTGCTGTATGCAGATGATATTCAATTACAGGCAGACTCTGAGCAAGAACGTCAGCAAAGGATAGGGGAAAGGAATACAAAACTAAAGGCACAGGGGATGAACATGAGTACAGATAAGACAGTTGTAATAGCAGCAAATGGGGAAATCAGAAAAAGATGAGAACTGTGATAGAAGGGGAAAATAGTGGAACAGGTTAATAGCTTCAAGTATTTCTGAGGGGTGGTTGAGGATCAGGGAAGTCTGACTGAGGAGATCAAAGCTAGACTCAGAGGGGCTGCAGCCAATTGGCACAGCGTGTCAGGGTAGTGCATGATAGAAAAATGCCAAAGAAGCTGAAAAGTATGGTGCACAAAATAGTAGTGCAACAAGTACTACTATACTGGGGCAGTAAATTTACAGCAGCTGAAGAAACCTAAGGTGATGGAGATGAAGTGCCTGAGATTGGTGATAGGATGTACACTGTGGGACAAATGAAGAAATGGGGACATAAGAGCAGAAGTCAAAGTAGCTCCAATTGTAGAAAAGGTCAAAGAGAACAGATCACAGTGGTTCAGACAAGTACAGAAAAGCAGAAGGCAATCTGATGAAGACGATTTGGGATAGACAGGAAGAAGGCAAGAAGAAATTAGGGCATCCAGGAAAGAGGTGGACAGACTGTTTGAAAGAAGAACTGCCATAGTCAGGTATGAGTGTCAAAGAAGGTAGGAGAGTGGTACTGAATATAAACAGAGATGGTGACAGATGACACAACACCCCAACCCCATGTAGAAAATGGGAAACAGTAGTGGTCCAAACATGCTTCTCTGATGGATGCTTTTCAATATCTGAAATTGACAAAATAGTCTATGCAAAGCTGAAGCTCTGGTTTTTGCTAGCCTTAAAGAGAAATTACAACAATAAAACTTAACAAGTGGAACTTGTTTGAAAACAAAAATCATTATCTACAACTAATTATAGAAAATTAGCAGCAATGGTTCCTCAGAATACATCAGTTTCCCTACGAGCTTGCTAGAAAAGTTATGCTTGGTAAAAGTAGCATGTGAATGTAACAAAAATGAACTTCCTTTCATAAGTATGAAATTGAATTAATCTGTAACTTTTTTAGCATCTTTATTAACTGCCTGTTTTAGATTTTTTCTTTACGATATGAAATGCAGGATAGCTAGTATGTCCCATGCTAATCTCAATGTCTGTATTATACAGCTGGTAAGGAAGACAGAAAAGGAAACAGATTACCATTAAACTCCTTTACTCCCATTAATTTGCAGGTGACGCCATCCTCTTGAAAATTTTATCTTCCTTTGAAGTAGTGAGAGTCCTCCTGGGCTGCCCACCATTATGTTTTAATAAAAAATGGACTTATTCAAAACTGATTTATCAATTTTCTTGAAGGAATACAAATGTTCAACCTTAGGGAGTTGGTGAGTAAACTGAAGGAATATTAGAAAGCTTATTTTATGAATGTAATGGAAATACTATGCTGGCTGAGGGGGTAGATAGTAACACTAAAGTGGACTTTATGTTGAAAATCTGTAAAATGCTAGATTAGGTAATAGATCAAGCAAAACAGATTCTGAAATTATATTTCTTTTAGGCATCTCCATTTGCACCAAAATTCCTTACACTCAAACTTAGGCATCAAGTGTTACAAAGAATTGTCGGTAAAATTAAATACCCTGTAAGAGAAACATCCTGGCCACTCCTGGCCACTCATGTAATCATTTTAAAGTGTTTGTACACAAGTATTTCAGTCATGGGCATTCAGAATAGCCAATTAGCTGAAACACCTGGTGTTCATAAGGGTCATTTGCATATATCCCATGTGCCTCTGAATCAAGAGGTTTGAGAGGTCACTCATTGGAAGTTCCAGCTTGGCTGGAGTTTTCATTTTGTTTTTACTGATTGGTTTTTCAGTGTGACCTTCTCACTTATTGTTTTATTAAAGATGATAATAGAATTTACAATTTTCTGTTGCTAGTGAGTAAGAATTCAGAAAAGGCAATTGACATGCTGACTCAAACGTTTTGATACTAGTAATGGACCATATATGATTTTATCTAATAGATATAAACTTCATCAAGGACTTACATAATGGTTCAATGGGTAACATAAAAACAGGTAAGAAACAAAAAAAGTACCAGAGTGAAATGAAACAAGCACAATAAAACGCAAACCTTTCAGACAGAATGCTTAGAAAATGGGATAAATTACATTCTTCTGATGAAATCCACCTTGTAAATAAGGACAAAAGAACTCAACTATTTCATTAAACTCTATCATGATCATTAAATAGTGTTTCCAAGCATTCTGCCTAAAAGAAAAACAGAGTCAAGATTTTCACCTAATTTTTATACTAGAGAACAAACAGGTAGGCTGAAAAGTCCCGGCAATCACGGCAAAATTGTGCTGAACGTGAGTTTATTTTTATATCCACAAACGTTTTCGTTGCTGTTTAACAGCAACTTCATCAGAAAAACTAACTAACTAAAATGTCCTTCTTTTAAACATTAAATGGCGCCAATACAGTTCATTAAGAAAGTCATAATGACTTAAATTAAATTAAAATTCCTTCGCAATTGACAGTTAAGGAATTCAGAATTTTAAAACACATTTCTACATTAATCCCTAAAAATCATTTTAAATAAATAAAAATATGTATAAGACATTTGCAAGATGTTATTAATGCATATAATTTGGCTGTTTATATTTAAAACACTTTATGCAATAAACCGTGAGCATGTGAAACCTATAATGCTAATATTAGATGAAGTAGCCTAATGACAATCAAGTTTTATATAAATTTCCTATCGTATTTTTAAAAATGTGTCAAATAGGTTACTATCTATATTAATATGTCCTATAAACCATAAAATTAAAATTAGCATTAGTACTCATATTTACATTTCCTTTTTCATAAAGATCAATAAAAATGTTGTTCAACTATTTATCTTAAGGAAAATAATTAGCGATTATTTTTAATTATATTATTACCCCAGAAGAAAAAATACATATTGAAGAGTTCCCAGAGATAAAATATTTTTTACATAAAATGCATAATCAGCTACCTAGAATTTGATGGAAATGATGAACAAATGATGAACAAATATACGAAAATGGAACTAGCTACAGAATATCAGAGTGTAAGTAGAGATCTTTGGACAAGGGTGACTTAACGATAAGTCATGTTCTCCGTGAGCATGAATAAAGGCGACAGGCCTAAGGCTCATCTTATTTAAGTGAGCGAAGTGGCCACTCTCTGCAGATTCATCAGTGGCTCAGAAGAGAAGAAGCTTGAAATGTAGCTGACTGGCAGCGACAGCTTGGGTGAGTATACCTTCAGGGCCTCAACTGGGGGGTTAACTTGTTTCAGCTCCCTAGTAGTTGGTGATCATTGTGCCTGTTTTGGGTTAATCTGAGTAAATATATATATATATATATATATATATATATATATATATATATATATATATATATATATATATATCTTCTTCAAAACACTGAAAGACCAGAACATCAACAGTGTTGTGAAGGAGACCAAAACAATGAAACTGCAGAACACCGAAAAGCATGAAATTCAAAATCCCGATGTTACAGGTCTTTGATTTAGCGCTTTTGGTGTTACGCTGTGGGTGAGTATGCATGTGTAAGTATATTTAAGTATATTTGTGAGGGGCACTGCTGTGTGTTAGTGTGTGTTGTGACTGTGGTGTGTGTGTGTGTGTATGTGTGTGTGTGTGTGTGTGTGTGTGTGTGTGTGTGTGTGTGTGTGTGAGGGACTGTAGTGTGTGGGTAAGAGTTTGCCTTGTGTGTCTGTTTGTACGATCTCAGGAGTTAGAATATTAAAGTAGGGGTGTGTGCGGGGGGGGTGCACCTGCCTATTTGTAGTGTAGGGTGGTGTGGTTGGTAGTTTGGGGCAGTTGTGTATGTATTTGTGTATTTTTTTGTGTGTGTTGTACTTATGGTTTTCAGTGTTGTGGGGTTTCGTTGTTTTGTTCTCGATGTTTTGGTCTTCGGTGTTGTGAGGTTTTGTTGCTCTGAAGTAGACCCATATATATATATATATATAGATAGATATATATATATATGGGTCTACTACTAATTACCGACACGACGATTCCCCGACGGAAAACTCCCCGACGCCAGATGACCGACATCACACAAACCCGACAACGCAAAACACCGAACACCATTACACCGAACACCATTACACCGACACACGGAACGTAAACAACACGCGACACTACATAGCATACACACTAGCCCTGACCCAAACCCTAACCCTAAGGTCCGACACTATCGCACACTTCACCTACCTGCACCCTAACCCTAACTCACTTAACCCACCCCTAGCCCAAGCTCCGACACTAACGCACACATCACCTACCTGCACCCTAACCCTAACTCACTTAACCCACCCCTAGCCCAAGCTCCGACACTAACGCACACTTCACCTACCTGCACCCTAACCCTAACTCACTTAACCCACCCCTAGCCCAAGCTCCGACACTAATGCACACATCACCTACCTGCACCCTAACCCTAACTCACTTAACCCGTCCCTAAACTACAGTCCCTCACTAGCACACACTTACCTTACCCGAACCATACCTCCGACACGAACACACACTCACCTTTCCCACAGCCTAACCCGACACAGTGTGTAAAAAGCAACAGAGATCTTGCTTTCTCCATTGCTTTTTTTTTAAACCTGTCTCCCTATGTTAAATGGGTTTAACATAGTGAGACAGCTTTAAAATAAGCAACGGAGATCTATGTTGCTTATTTTAAAGCTGTCTCGCTATGTTAAACCCATTTAACATAGCGAAACAGTAAAAAAGCAATGGAGATCTTGCTTTCTCCGTTGCTTTTGGCCACAGCTCTGATGTACTGCATAGGCATGCACAGTACATCAGAACTGCCGCAGATACCAGACAGCTGCAGAAGGGCAGCAAAGAGGCATTATACAATGCCATTATTTAAGAAAAGTAATTATTTCTTTTCTTAAATAATGTCATAGTATAATAGCAATAACCCACTTCTGGGTGTGGGTAATGCGGGATTTACCCACAGTTGTCTTTGTTTGGTCCTGAGGGATTCGCCCTCGGGACCAAACCATGCCAACCGTGGGTAAATCCCGCATTACCCACACCCAGGCATGGGTTATTGCTATAGAACTCCACAGCAGCAGAAGGACATCCAGGATACAAGGTGTTTGGCACTTTTCAGAGTTTTGGATTTTCAACAGCTATCAAACATTTTTTTTTAGTTTTACTAACTCTCCCTATTTTGTAGGTTCCACTCTGGTTCAGACTTTTATGTATAGGTGACTTCATCTATCTCAAGAGGTTCAAGATTTACTTTCTGACTTAGAAGCTGCACAATCAGTAGAACAAGGGTAGAACTCCTGGAAGAGACCAGTGGTGAATTCTAAAGAAGTGTCAGGGGACAGACCCATCCCGGCATGAAGGGTAGAAGGAAAAATAAAACAGAACACCTCAGGTCCAAAGGTCAGCCCTCCACTGCCACCAGAAGTGCCATTGGAAATGGAAGGTAATGATTCAGGAGGGCACCAGGAGCAGGGTTTAGTGACAGAGAACAGTCCCCTGAGGAATATTTGGCTGAGTTTATAAATTCATTAACAGAAGAGGGAGGGTTAGACTTTTTGTGCTAGCCTTAGAAAGGAATTTTGATGCCACAGTAGTCTTTACTCCAAGTGAGGTAGGAGGGTCAGATTTGGGGCAGGATGCACCTCCACCCTTACCCAGCTTGAAGAGGGTATCTGAGATAATCAGTACTTTGAGGAGTGATGCCCCACCTCATCTGGATGATTGTGTTTTCCAGTTTTTTGTCCCATAGCTACATTGAACCGTTCATTTGCCAACTCCTCTGGGTCTCACATTACGGAACATGTCCCCTGCCAGAGTTAAAGAAAAGATCTTCAAAGGGGAATTTATTGAGATATTTGACCTAGCAGATACTGAGGGAATTAAGTGCATTTTGGATGCAAACAATTCTTCTAACAAGGTCTTGATGGCAGCCATGGCAGCCATTGGGAAAAAGGCCTCAGCCAGAGCAGTGGTTAAAAAAACTGGTGTTCATGGGCGTGATTATAGAAAAGGATCCCAGCCAGACTTTGCACTTACTAGCATACTTTGCTGCTATCAGGGAAGTGCATCATGTCAAATGGGGGTTCAGGCAGGAAAAATTATGATCAGCATTTCAGGAAACTAAAACCACAGAAAAGTCCCACAGATGGAAGTTAAGGCACCCCAACATTTGGTTGAGCGCCATGTTAGATAACCCCCCCACCTCATGAATGACAGAGGAGTAGAAATAATGAGGAAACAAAGTTTTGCCAGGCTTTTAACCACAGGAAGTTCCTTTGGCCAGCTTCCAAGTTCATTCATTTGTGTTCAGGATGCAGGAAAGGTCACATTGCTTCCTGGTGCTGGGGGATAGTAGGTAGGAGCAGGTCTGTAATTCCCTCATAGGTTCATAGGTTCATAGGTAGGTACTAGGCTATTGGCCATAGGGCCTATATAAGCCTAGCCAAAAAATGTACCCTGGCTTTCGCCACCCAAGAAATTTATTTTCCTGTGCCCCTGTTGAGCAGAGCCACAGAAGTGATCCCTGGGTAAATTTCCCATTTCCCATCCAATCATCAAGATTTTTCTTGAAGAGTGCTAATGAGGAGCTCTGTTTGACATAGATAGGTAGTGTGTTCCAGAGTATGGGAAGTCTCTGGAACAGGACTCTATCCCTACAGCATGTTCTGTTTAATGTGGTGACAAAACTTGACTGACTTTTGTTGTTATTTTTGTCTTATTTTTCAGTAGAAGTAATTAATTCCACTCAACCTCTTAATGCAAAAATTCTTGACAGAGACAAAACTAATTGAGAGACTAATGCCCAATATTAGAGACAGAACAGAGTTTCAGTACTGTTCTTATAAACTTAGAATGTTGCAAGAATAACAGCTTTTGTATTTAGTGATGTAAATCGTCAGTGATTTGCCAGAAAACAATACATTTTATGAAGAACCGACTAAAATATATGACAAAAATCTAGGCATTCTGCAAAATTCTGTAGAGTTGAGAATCATGCTTCTGTTTCAGCCTTTGTTTTTTTGCAAGTACTCAATTCATCTGAGTAGCTTTTTGAAGCTTCTCCTATTCTTTTTAGCCTTTTGTCATGTGCCTTTATGCATTACTCCAGTATTTCACTTATTTGAACACCTCTGAATTAATTTGACTTTTTTTCTACTAAGTTACTAGAAGTCATTTCTTGTAGCAAAGCAAAACAGGGCAATCTAATAAGGACAAAAGTACTACATGCAAAATCACCCTGCACTATTTTGTTTCAGGCATCTAAACATAGAAACAACCATTATAAATGTTTCTGAATCCCTGCAATGAGACAGGAAAGGATGAACTACTATGTTTCATTTCAATAGTGAGACAATGGTTTATTTTATTAGTATTGTCAGTTATTATGGAACTCCAAGAAATGAAAGAAAGAAAAGGGTATGTCTCTTAAAAATATCTTTGCACTTCTTATTCTATTGCCTTTTACTGCAGAGTCTTCCAGATGGGGCCATTACCAACAACTGATCAACTCATTCATTTCTTCCATGGAGGTTAGAGACAGACATTCCTGGGCTAAGAGAAAATTCCATTGCTCATTTGTTCCTACCCACGAAGCTCTATCAGGCTATTTTTTCAACCAGCAGCAAGAGCTGGATGGTAGAGAGCAGCAGGCCCACTAGCAGGTCCTGTACAGCAATCTATTCCTGAAGCACTTACCCTTCAGTAGCTGGTTGAGTTACACAATGCTGCCTCCCCTCAGAAAGGGTGTGCATACATCTACACATACTCACATACTACTTCATGGGTTACTTAGTGCAGCACATTACTTGGTAGTATTTGCAAAGCAGGTTTATCATCCACAAGTGCAACACCCAAGCTGCAGACCACAACTGCCTCTTTCCACTCTTGATAGGTGAGCCAGAAGCAGCTCCCTCATTGTCAGACTCCTTGTCCCATCCCTCCACTGCCCAGAATGATAGTTGAACATAAATTATCTAGGACATCGTCTTGGCTTCTTCTTTCTGCACCATAATGTGGGGTACTCTGTGATTTTATTATGAACAGGTGAGGATACCCAGCTATGAATAGTCTACTATGATTCCTGAAAACTGCATGTCTTGAAATAGAACTGCACAGCAATAACTCATTGTGAAGTATTCGTAACTGTAGAGGAATTGAGCAGATGCATCATAAAATAAAAGGGCAATAAAGTATTCCACATGCATTTTATTATTCTCATAGTATGTCGACTGAATCTCATGGAAAAAGCAATCAAAAACAAACAATCAACAAATACCATTCTGACTGTTTCTGTAGGAAGCCTTCATCCTAGACAAAAAAAAATGATATACATGCAAAGATATATCATGCCTCTATTGGGAGAGCAACAACAATCAAATGGTAACTACCTTGAGCTGTGAAGTCCAAACAACTGTTAGTAAGAGAGCCTTTCAAGCTGAATGACATTCAAAGTACGACTGAAAATGGCTTTCAGCAATAATGGATGTTCCACTTTTCATCACTATTATGTGACCTTAGAGTTGGTATACACAATTTGGGGGAGCAATGGGTTACCTTCACATGGGGTGCATGGAGAATTTCCTCTGTAAAAAAATATGCCTTTTTTTCTGATCTCTGAAAATGCCTTCACTAAGTAGTTCTATACTGAATGGCATTCAAAAATTGTGTTCATTAGATCGATATTTGAATCTCTTAAACACAACACTCTGTCAAGCAACATCAAGTAGCACAGTTATGGATAATCACAGAATATAGTTTAGTATTGAGATAAAGCTACAATTCATTCTGCAATAGTTTACCGACGAGAAAACAATGATTCATAGTACAATGCTGTGAAGTCAACAGTGCAGTACCAGTCTAGCTCTACTGATATCGATGGTGTCATATCACGATTACAAAGTATGGTGAGATATCACGATTACAAAATCCTCCCTTCTTCAATAGGGAGAATTGACAAGGTTGTTAGTTCAGCAGTGATAAGACAGTCCTCTGTTCAATATAACAGAAGCCAGGTAGACAATAACTTTGCCTAATTGCAATTCACATGAAAGAAGGTAACGTGGTAAAGCATGATCCTCAAGTTCATGAGGAATTTCAATAAAGCAATCACCACTAATATGTGAAAAATTACAGTTCATTTCTTAATCAGTTAAGTAAATAGACACTGTTATTGATAACGTTCTCACTAATAAGGCGGCAGGGTAGCTGATACTTCATCATTCCTAAACTGAGTATAATAGAAAACAAGCATACAACTTAATTTGTTTTCATAAGGCAGACATTTCACTTTAGTCATTAAATTTGTTAAATTCATTTCAGAAACAAAGATGGTTATGATAACAAGAAAATCAAGTTATGATATTGAAACTGCCTGACTAATACCAAGGCTGTATGGAAACATAATATTCCTAGAATTAAAATTTTTTAAACGATGGCATGTATAATGTAAAAAAAAATAAAAAGTTTATTTACAGAATATCACTGGTTAGAGTTTTTGTGTTATGTCTAGTTAGTACACAACCAATATTTACTTATGGTTAGCTATAAAACCAGTCTTACATCCTTCTTTCATAAAAAGTCAGTTACAGAAAAGTTGTATGAGAAAATTGTCATTGATTCAATAATTTTCCCTGAAAGTATACAGAATATTTCACATATAAAATATCTAAACTCTAAGGTTAACACATTTCTCCCACACAATTTGATCATAAAAATCAAACATTTATTTTCCTAAAGTGATTTGATATTAATTCTGTCACTGTTATTAATTCACATATGCAAAAGCCTAAAATGTAACATGGTCCAGTTGTTATAAATATGAGCAGGTAAAAAGCCCTTTAATCAGATATATGCTAAAATAAATGACAATAGACCAATATAATTCACCAGAAACTGTCTCAAGTATTAGAATTGTCAAAACAGTTCAGCCAATGCCTGAGTATTTTATCTATTAATATTTGTCTCATATAGAGTCTGAGCACTATGAGAGGAATTTAGCTAATAATTATCATAAAAGTCATTGACAAACTTGCATTGTAAAGTGTTTATATGAGGATACTTAAGGTATATATTGTTTCATTAACAAATAGCTGATATAGGTTGAGAGTACTTTGTGATATTTCATACAATCACCAAGAAAAACAGACATTAACCTTGTGGTCATCTTTGGCTTTATGTTGCAAACTACATGGGCAAAATAGGTCGGTGATTACAGTGGGGATACCAACAGAGCTTCACCTAGTAAAATGTCATCCAGTGATTGTGTAAGTAGGTAGAGCCATAGATTTTGAGTATAAAGGAATGTTGGGCCTTGTACATTTCCAATATTCAGATAGCTGGACTGGAGTCCTTACAAACATTTATTTAAATAAAAAAAGCTCATTCATTTATCCTTATGGATTCTGTTTTATACACAGCAGCATTAAATCCCATACATTCCAAGTCTGTGTCTACACCAGTGATTCAAACTCCATACACATTATCATCAGTCACAACCTCAGACAATCCATTGTGTCACATAAGTCTGCACGCATCGCATGCATTCAGAAATATCTGCATACTCATGATGTTGCATAACTGGAAACATAGAAGTTTTCCTTTATTATCAACTGCAAAGCATATTAGTGAGGGTAGTGTGAACACTGTCTCTAGGCGATGGTCACTGACACTGTTGATGTGACACCCTGACCCCATGTACAAAATATGAACACAGGGGTTGACATATATGGTAAATAGTGATGTTGTGAGTGCATCAGGCATGGGAAGGATACTGGTATCTCTGAAGGCATCTTTGAAATGCCCAATCCTGAATGCTGAGTCTGTCTCAGGGCTCTTCATACTGGGAACCAGACAGAGATATTTGGAAATGCAAACACTTTTACAAACATTTGCCATCACCATAAAATTCAGGTGCTGTTTTTCTTCTCTGTGTATGTACCTATAACTCTTGCTACAGGCATATCCATGCAAAATATGGCATTAGTACTTTCAAGCTGCATGGTGTTAAGGGATGATTTGGACAATTAGTGTCAGCATGCTCATGGAATGGATTCACTTAAGTTGGGAAATGATTCATTAAAAGATGGCCAGAAGACCACCAGCATTAACTTGCTATTTTATTATTGTCATATAGTGGAATTTTTTATCAATTATTTTTCTCTATTCTTTTCTTAGATGTTCATTAATTTTATGGTTTGTTTAAAAAGGCATGGACTGACTGAAGCAAATGACAGTGAAGTGCACACAAGAAACATTGAAGTGCATAGGCATATTACAGCTATTCTTTAATCAACCAAAACTTATCCATGTTAGTAGACATTTGGTAAGACTCTCTTCTAGATTATATTGTCTATTTCTTTATAAAAAATAAATATGATGCAGGAAGTTCAAAATATGAAACAAATGAGCACACTCTACTGCATGAGCTACATAAGAGACTGCAATGGCTTAATATGTGAAGCATTGAATAAATTACAACATATATAAAACCTTTAGTGGGGTTTCTATCAAACGATAGAATGGACAGATTGTCAAATTCCATATGATCGAAGCCATATGATTGAAAATTGATTCTGTTGAACCATTCTGACTGAGATTGCATTACAGTAGGGATCAGGAAAGTTTCCCTTTTCCTTACTGCCGTGCAATTTCAGAGTTGGTATAAATAAATAGCAAGGGGCGTGGGGGAACAGGTGGGCTTGTCCCCCTGCAAAAGCATTTTTCTGTTTTATGTGGGTGCTGTTTTCATTTAGATTTTATTCAATGGACTGATTGCTTGATTATATGACTTTTGACAGTCTGTCCATTCAATGGTTTGTCATAGAGCCCGTTTAGTGCATACAAACAATTTTTCCCCTACAGTTTGCTATTGGTTAAACATAAAGGCTTCTAATCATATGGTCATACTCTTCTGTGTCAGTGTTCATGAAAATAAAAACAATATGTATCATTTCATAGATATATTTTTGCAGCATGCAGGAAGTAGAAATGTATGCTTTTATCTTAATATTGCATGATATCATATAAATGTCCATAGTCGAAAACTAAACAAGATCCACGGGGGATTAAATGCCTCCACAGATCCAAGAAATTCCACAATATTGTGCTTGTGCCTTCTTTGTATATTCATTTGTGTAAATATCCATAGTATCTTTTCTAACATCTGTATTTTTTTCTTTGTTTTTATTGTGCTTATCAAAATAAAACAGTGAACACTCAGTACATGATTAAAAACACAATGATACAAACATAATCAATGACTCTTTGAAAAATTAGGAAATTATTATGAATAAAAACATGGCAATAACAATGCTAAATACATGCAATTATTAAAGAAGTAAATATGCTCTTCCTATTTGCTGCTAAGATGGCAGGTTTGCAAATACACAGACAAGACCAACATAGAAGTTCACCCTTCTCTGATCAAAGGTTTGAACCCAAGCATCCCTAGCAACTAACCCTACATACTAGATTCTCTTTCCATCCCAGTGTCATCCATCCTCTGCAAACATTGAAGAGTCATCCATCTATCCTAATGCAGCTCACTGTGTGCACCACATGTCCAAATATCTACTGCCTGTATCAACAACCAAACATAAACAATATGCCATCAAAGCTATCTCTTTGAAGTAACTACATCATACAACCATTTGACTTTATCAAGAGGTAACTACAACATACAACCATTTAACTTTATTATCTGTAATATACTCTACCTGTGTACCCCTGTGACTAGTGATGACCTCACACAACCATTTCACTTTATCATCTGTAATATACTCTATCTGTGTACCCCTGGGACTAGTGATGACCTCACACAACCATTTCACTTTATCATCTGTAATATACTCTACCTGTGTACCCCTGGGATTAGTGATGACCTCACACAACCATTTCACTTTATCATCTGTAATATACTCTGCCTGTGTACCCCTGGGACTAGTGATGACCTCACACAACCATTTCACTTTATCATCTGTAATATACTCTACCTGTCTACCCCTGGGACTACTGATGACCTCACACAACCATTTCACTTTATCATCTGTAGTATACTCTACCTGTGTACCCCTGGGATTAGTGATGACCTCACACAACCATTTCACTTTATCATCTGTAATATACTCTACCTGTGTACCCCTGGGACTAGTGATGACTTCACACAACCATTTCACTTTATCATCTGTAATATACTCTACCTGTGTACCTCTGGGACTAGTGATGACCTCACACAACCATTTCACTTTATCATCTGTAATATACTCTACCTGTCTACCCCTGGGACTAGTGTTGACCTCACTAGCTTCCTGAGTGCAAGGTGATGTTCATGTACCACTCTCTGCATAATTTCAATTATTTCCTGGCCAGGTAAATCCCACACTACATCTTCCATGCTTTCTACCATCCTTCCACAATTACTTTCATTACAGTTTGCAAAGTTCTTATTTTTCTTAAAAATCGTAGCCTGCATCTCTCATATCTTCCACCTTTTTAACCTCCATCCTTTTGTGTACAGGTAATTTTCTTTTTTATCCAACATGCCAAACTACTACAGACCAATACATCTGTCCTTGGGCTGACTGTCGGAGACATCATTGCTAACTACAAACCATAACAGTTCTGAAGGCCAGTTCAAACCAGCCCATATACTTCCCCATATGCTCACATGGTCACAATTCCATCATCTGAATGCATCCTGTCTACATGTATAGCACTTCTCATCACTGCATCTCCTACTGCTCACACTTATAGTAATTCACATTGTCAAGCCATCTCTTTTCATCTCAGACCTTCTGAGGTCTTGACCTAAAAATGCACCACCATATGTATACATCAGTTACTGGTCCAATGCACCGAAGTCTTGAACCTGTCTGAGTCACCTCCTAGCAAAACCACCACCTATGCAAATCTGGCATATCCTCTCAATCAGCTAGCATTCAACCTGTCAGCGATCATCAGTGTCTTTCTGCCTAAAACCTCCCCACAATACATGACCTTATCTACTCTTTATCTGCTCTTTGTCTATACTCTTCCACTGTACAAACCTACTCTGAAGTCTTCTCCCATCAACATACCATTGGTCACATTCTTAGGGTTCATCTGTACAATAACTAACATGAGCTAGAATTCCCATCTGTTCTGTAGCTTCCTCAAAGTTAAACAAGCCTTCCTCTACTACTACCTCTTCGCAAGACCACAGCTCTCAGTTCACTAAAGGCACAACTGCTCAAGCAGCTAAACAAAAATTCTCCTTATAGCCCTGTTTTGTTTTCCATGCCTTCCATAATAATCAACCCATATCACTCCCACATTCTCCAGCCACCATACTACTTTCTGGTTATGCCACTCAGTACCAGGATTCACCATGACAAAATGCCTGTCAGTCTTCATTCATTTAAATCCTCATATATGTGTTCACTTGCACCACATAGTGATAAAAGTCTGCCATGTCTAATGTGACTAACCTTATACTTACCCTGAGCCTGCTTTGCTAGTTCATACTCCTTTTCTTCTCCACATGACACAGTCACAAGTGCCAATCAGAATATGGCAGCATAATATCACCAATAGCAAAATTGTCTTGTGACTGACATTGTTTCAACTAAGAGTCATACACACCTGACAAGTCAACCCACCGTACAGCTTATGCTTATTTTCTGTCCTTAACCCCTTGGGTAGATTCTGGCTCCTTGTTTCTGCAAAGGCAGCAACTGTAAATATAAACACCTGGGTAGTAGGCTTTCTCATTCAATGGGCAAGGACCAACATCAAACTCACTCAGCACAGACTAATAATAACTAACATTCTCATGCTGACACATCCTAGACATATCACTATATGCTTAACAATTAGCAGCACTTTTACACATCTCCCAAAAACATAATCTGCAAACAGGTTAAATGACAACCTGAGTAACCCACGACTTCTGCTCAGCAGTATTCCTGCCTTTCATTTGTGTGTTTCATCGGTTTCACTACTTTAACTTGAATAACTGTAACAAGTGAAGTGTTTCTCAATATTTCTAAAATGAGAAAAACATTACTCAAAATTAGAAAAACATTACTAAAAATTAGTGGATGGATAGCTAAAACAATCCCTATAGATTTTTTTTTCATGTGGGGGACTTTGCTATTCACACTTTAATTAATTAGCTGTGCAGTGCAGTCCAAATCCGGCAAACTCTGAAAAGCGCTTTTACACAAGTAGTGACTTCACTGTGAATAAAGTGTGAAAGTGTTTGAATCGGATCAACAAAATAAGTTGTGATCAAAAGACAGCTGTAACAATGCATCTCATATAAGTGTAGGATTCATGTTTCCACTAGAGAAAGTTATGTGGCTCCTTTTGTAATGGGTGTAATAGTAACCCACCCCACCCCAGTCAATTGATCATTCACAGCAATGCATGGCTCTGCATTATTGTATAATGCTAAGACACCATTAATAGACTCCTTTCCTAAGCTTGTTCCCGTCATATTGCAAAGGACATAGTACTACTTAACAAATGAAATGTTTTCTTGCTGTTAAATACATCACCTTCTCATTGTCCCTCTATTCCCTAGTTGTTCTCTACATATTCTATAATATCAACAAAAGTACATTAGTTACTAGCTGCAGTTTGATGTCTAATAAAGCTTAGAAGCTCATCCACCACCCACATACTATTCACTTTCCACTATGGATAAGCAGGAATTCTCAAACAACTGTTAATCAGTATATTTAGTAATGCTGCTTATAAGAAGAGTTGATGCTCCTTCACTCCCAACAAAGTCTTTATACAATAATGTATTAAGGAAACAGCAACCACCCAACAATTATTAGTCCCCATCCTATCCATACTCATGTATGGTAACTAACCCTGACCTGCCTATAACCCCAACCCTATATGTTACCTTACAAAAGATTTTTGCTAATAGTAAACCTAAACACATTAAACTTTCCCTAACAATATCACTATGCAGACAAAATTTGTCTGGAAGTTAGTGGCAGTTTTTTTTTTCATTAACCACAAATGTTTTTTTTTTGGAATTGGTGTAATTTCAACTATTTTGATACAATGTTGATGTGCAGGAGTTAATGTTTTGTGCAGTGGTGCTTTTGCATTTTGATATCTTAAATCCTACTCAGCCCTTATTGGCAAATACTAACCATTTTAAAGAATTAAGTAAAATGTTTATAACTTTCCTTTGGAATCTATAGATACCTAACATTGTGTCAGAACGTGGGAAATGGAGGATTTGGTATGTTTTTTTTTTAACTCAAAGAAACTTTATTGTTTTTTTTTCCATGCACAATTCATAAATATTCAATTATCACAGTAATATAGTGATAATGATGAAAGAATAAATTACAAATGAGAGTCAAATTCAAACTATGTACAATGTATACAAAGGCCTGAATTCAGCAAATGATAATGTTAAAGCTCCAAAAAAGATTCTTCTTTTCTTTCTTTTTCCTTTTCATCTTCTTTTTCTTTGTTTCTTTAATCATCAGAAGCAAGACTTTATTGATAGAAGTCACTAAGAGATATCACTTTTATCCGAGGATTGTTGGTAAATGGTTTGGGATGAGCTCTTTGTTCCTTACTTTAGCATCTGTGAGGGCTGTTTCTTTTAAGAAGGACAGGAAGTCTTCAAAAAGTGGTGATCTGGCTGTTTTCCATTTTTTAGCATACATTGCCTTGCTACCACAAGAATTGTCCATAGCAAAAAGAGGTTATCATGTTTGAGATCACATCCGTCATTTACATTAAATATAAAAAATAAACAAAAAGCTTCCTTCCTTTCCCTTAAGGACTCTTCTTCACAAAAGTATAAAGCAGCAAACAAACAGAAAGTCGAGTCCAAACTAGGCCAGTATAAAATGATTTAATAATACAAGTAATATGAGTTAGTGCTTTCGGGTAGATACCCTTCCGCAGACAACATACATCAATTCTAAAACACCTTATATACATTTTAAAAACTTATTAAACAACTGAACAATTAACATTTACATTTCGCCCGCCTTTTTTTCAAGGCTGGTTTTAAAGGAACACAGTTATTAAGACCTGGTGCAGTATCAGCAGCCAAATTTAAAATCCATTTAAGCTCTGCATATTCAGTTGTATTAACAATATCACCCCCCCCCCCTTTTCTACCTTCATGTATTATTTGCATTACCAAAAATGAAAAGCTATGATCCGGAAAACATTTAATGTGTTGGTATAAAGCATTTTTCTCATCTTTTAATCTAATAGAGGACATATGATTTAAAATTCTGGTTTTAAGTTTACAATTCATTTTCCCCACATAAAAACTTGGACATTGTTTCATTGTGCAAGATAAATCACATTTACAGTATGACAATCTGTGTAAAAATCAAAGTTATATTTTCTATTAGTAATTGGATTCATTGTGCAAGATAAATCACATTTACAGTATGACAATCTGCGTAAAAATCAAAGCTATATTTTCTATTAGTAATTGGATGTATAAAGTGACCTGCACTATTCAGAAGAGTACATGCCTTACAATGTCTACAGGGAAATGTCCCTAACCTTAAATATGTTTTACTACCCTTCTGCCTTTTATCCGGTTCATGACATAACAGGTCCTTTAAATTACTATTACACCTATACACACATTTGGGTTCTTTGTCTATGCTGTCTCTTAGACTTCCATCACTTAAAAGAATCTTCCAATTATTTTTAATAATATTACTAATATCATATATATTACTACTAAATTTTAATGTCACTTTAGGTTTATTACTATATCTATAAGAAAATTTATCTCTATCTGTAGTCTTTTGTGAATTTTCTGAAAACCATGGTTTCGCTCTGTCATGTCTTTTTAAAAAAACACTTCTTGTCTATCCCTACCTATTATTTGTTCATTATAGCCCTTACATGCCAATACACTAAAAACATACTTTTGTGGCACCTCCCTTGAGCAGAAACAAAATGTTCTGCTACAGGGCTTTCCTTTGCTTTTTGTTTTCCCTATATACCATTTCACCTGGAAAGGTTAAATGGTATATAGGGCAAACAAAAAGGAAAGTAAAGGTAAGGATCATGGAGCACTTAGGGGATATTAGGATAAGAAATTGCTTGAGCCCGGTAGCAGAACATTTTGTTTCTGTTCATGTTGGGATACCATTAAAGTATGTTTTTTAGTGTATTGGCACATCCGTTTATGGAATATGGGGGGAGTTTTAAGGATGAGTTGAACAAACTGGAATGTAGGATGATTATAAATTTTAGAACACTCCAACCTAGGGGTATGAACATTGACAGTAATTTAACTTTATAACACTTCGTAACATTGTATTGTGATCATAAATTTTAGAATACTCCAATTTAGGGGTATAAACATTGATAGTAATCTAACTTTATAACACTTCATAATATTGTATTAGGTTTCATGTTATTTCTTTGATAATATGTATTTGAAATATATCTTGTTAGGGCAAGTTAAATAAATTCGTAGGGTTACAGGTTCATAGATTAGTAGTAAGGTAACTGCCCTTATGAACTATTTTAAGCCTAGACAATTATCCCTTGGGAGACTCAAACCCTGCACCTTGTGTTTGTAAGGCAAACACCTTAACCATTAGGCCACCCTCCCAACCCTATTATTTATAAATGTTTACTTAATAATATATAATAATAGTAAGTGTTTGTAGTATGGTTATGGTTCCTTTAAAATGTCCCACTTATGTTGAAATAATTGATTAATTAACTTTAATTGTTTTTTGGATGATTTTATAAATCATGGGGTGTGGTGATATTTCAGTATTCCTTTGAAGGCGAAGTGCCAAAGTACGAGAATAAACACAAAATAAGATATACACCCTGTTGTTATGGTTGTTGAAGTTCTAGGTCTGGTCTTTTGTGTTTTTGTATCTGATCTTTTTCATTTGAGGGTGTGTTATTATTTCTCTCTTCTACACTGTTAGGAAACAATGAAGTAAACATAAGGGGTGCGGGATTTGCATTGGTCTTTCTCAAATTTAAAATAATGATTCACAATGAATGCAAGAATGTTACTTGATAAATCTGACTTGTCTGTTGGGGGATTATACTTTATGTAATGGTAAAATATGTTTTCTTATGTATCACACTGTAGAATACCTGTCCAACAAGGACAGGAGTAGCACTGGTAGCATATCACTCAACTAGTGATTTCACAACAATATACAATTCCCAAGTGCCAGTTGAAATACAGAAAAATGTACAGCTTTCTTCTGCATGGCATCCATCTCCAAATAGCTTGGCAGGCTGAGAATGAACAAATTGATGGTCTACTTATTATTTTCTTTTCTTTTATTTAGATTTATTAAGCATGGTAGAACTCCTTAGCCAATTTCAGGTTTAGCCTAGAGATAAAGTAAGAATAACAATAAAATATTTGTAAACAATTCAGTACTGAATGAAGAACACTAAGCAGTATATACTAAAGGTGTTATATACATACATCACACAGTATTTACAATAGAGTTAGTAATCAAGGCTGTTACACAATCATGTTCTGTAGGATTTGTAATGAAAATGATGCATGCCAAAAGAGAACCAAAGAGATCTCTTGTGCATACCCTAGATAATAATATGCTAGATGGTAGTGACAAAGTCCAGGCCCAGTGAACAATCAGGGCATGACCCATGTAGAGGGGACAGGTAGAACTTATCATGCTATATGTGCTCTTTCAAGTTGATGAGGTACATGTATGAAGAGGTGTGAACTAGATTTTTTTTTCATATTGCATAAGAGAGACTCTGTTTATTGTTTTTTTAAGGAGTACATCCTGTGCCTGTTCTGATAACTGTATCGGTCAACCATGGCATCTGATCACAGCTATTTATAAAAAATAGACTTAAGATATGTAAAAAATTGTTACTCTTGACCACAGGAGCACCTATCAGTCCCTACTAATGATTTCTCAGGGCAAAGTCACCTTCTTAGAAGCATTCAGGCTGCAAAACATAACATCTTTCAGAAAGAAAAAAAAAACTGCATTAATTGCAGTAGCCATGTACATACCAAATGGGGAGTTATACTCAATTTTGGCTGGATAAGTGCCGAGTATGGGGGGGCTAAAATTTCTTTTGCTCTCGAGACAATGCCTTTACTAATCAAGTGAGCTATGTGAAAAGCTTTCCTTACAATGGTAGACAAGTGGTGGTCGAACTTAAGGTCGCGGACAACCTGTGATCCCAGGTCCCATACCACTTCAGTGGTACTTAGGATATCATTATTGATTTGATAGTGTGAAGGGACATCATTTGTGCTGAAGTGAATGATGATGCATTTCTTTGCATTCAGTTTGAGATCCTAACTAATGCACCAGTTTTGGTTTGTGTGACACTATCCTGGAGTATACTGACATCATTTGGGGATTTAATGATTGCACCTAGTTAGCAGTCATCTGCAGACTTGGTCAGCCACAACCCTTTAGTTTTTACTTGAACTTCTGAGAAGTATATACAAACAGTAGGGGGCCGAGCGCTGACCCCTGTGGCACCCCGCTGGTAGCAGGTCTGCTGGCTGATGTGGCGTCACCCACTTTGATAGTGTATGTCAGGTTTGGGAGCCAGTAGGCAATCCATCTTACAACAAAGGGGGTTACATTCAGTTTGCTAAGTTTATCGGTAATGCCTGAACATGGGATTGTGTCAAAAGCCTTGCCAAGCTGAGGTATGCTGTATGCACAGATTTGCCCTCATCAATGGCTTTGGTCACACTTTCAAAGAAATCCACCAGATTTAACGGACAGTATCTGCCCTTCTGGAAGCTGAATTGGGTAAGGTCCAGGATTTGGAGGTTATCTGTGTCTTTATTTATGAGGTCCATAATGATATGTTCCGTGACCTCACAGATGAGGCTGGTCAGGCTTATGGGTCTGTAATTCCCTGAGTCTGCTGCTAGGCCACCTTTGTGGAGTGGAATAACTGTAGCTTTTCTCCATTATGCAGGAACAAACTCTGTGGTTAGGCTATGATTGAAAAGGGTACTTGGTGGCGATGCTAGTTCATGCTTTAGCCTGTTTGGAAGACAGCCTGGGATGCCATCTGGTCCCATCGAGGCAGTGTTCTTTGGTTTGGACAGGGCTTTGAGGAAATGTACTTCAGATATGCAAGGTGGGAGAGAGTTTGGGTGAGGGTTTGTTGTAAATTAGGAGAGGATAAGGAAGTGAAATTTTCACTAAAGCTATCCGCTAGCAGTTAGCCATCTCTGTGGGGTTAGTGTGTGTGTGATACAATTGGCCACAATTCTGCACATGCTTGGATCCTACCCTTTATGTTACATACATAGCTGTAAAAGGGCTTATGGTTATCCTTGTCAGTACTTGCTAGGATTCTCTCAAAGGAGCTCTTGGATGATTTGACAATTTATCTTATTTGCCTGTTAAGGCTGAGGAGGTTGCTTTTCCAGTGTTGGGCCCTTGTCTTTGTTTTCTTGGACAGCAACGTTTTGCATTTATTGTAGAATTTTTGATGCTGGAAGTCCACCATGGCAGCTTGGCTTTACTTGGGGCTCTGGCTTTGAGTCCATCTGGTACAGCTGAGTTTATACACTTATGCAAGAGATTGTACAGGGCTTAAGTTTAAGCTTCAGCATAGTTACCACTTTAAGCTTGGGTAGGGGCTTGGAATGCATTTATACCTTGACCTAGGTGTGTATAATTTGCCTTGGTGAAGTATTTTAGTCTGATTTTACCTTTTGTGAGTTGTAGAATTAGTATCAGTTTGAAGGTGACCATTTGTTGGATAAGCAAAGGCTCCTTCTTTTCATGATATTCACTCAGATGCTTATTGGAAGAAAGTAAGGGAGTCATTTTCAATCCATAGAGGTTTTCTTGAGTCTGATGTCTCCAAGATGATGTTATCCTTGGGAGCTATGCAGAAGAGAGGTTTTGCTGTCTTTGTCTTTTTCAGAAATGTGGGATTATTGTCTTTTGCAGCTGTTTCTCTGGATACGTGGAGAGAGAGAGAGAGAGAGAGATATCTTTCTCTGTCCATAGCTCTGAGATGAGCCACAAGTTATGGATGGTCCTGTATTTTGATTTTTCTCAAAAAAAAATTCAAGGCTTAGTAATTATTCACATCAAACTACAAAAGGCATATATGGCAAAAACCCTGATCATCAAATATGTAGGAGAAATAGAAAACGTGTGTCTACTGATTCAGTTCTAAATCACATTAACCTGTCTATGAGTTCATGATGGGTATGTCTCAGAGTTCAGCAATGCAGTGCTCTTTGCTGTCTTCTCAGGGAATAAGGGTATCTAAAGAGAAACATTTAACTTAACAGGAAAACTCAACTATACAAGACTCAGCTACAACTGATTATGGTGTTAATGTGCCAGACATACAGATTCCAAAGACAGCGTGTTTTAAAGCTAGTATATCATCACCATCATCAACTGAAAACTTATATTTAAGATATGGACTCATTAAAAATGTTTAGATGTAGTGATGGTATATGATTTGTAAATGTAGAATATTGGCGATGTCTGAAGTGTGACAATATGTATTGTACAACAAATACTACACAATAGTGTATACATAAAATGTCTGCATATTAATATCCTCTGAGAAACATCTTTTCTTTAAGGTAAGGGAGATGTTACATATAAGTGTATATGAATATAGGATACCATGACTTTAAACTGGTGTTACTAATAAACAGATTTCTGTATAAACTGATACTAACCATTCAGATAGTTCCAATTAAATATTTTGAAGAATATTCATTGTGTCTTATACTACTTCTCCTCACTACCTAAACTATGTGTAAACTTGTCTGTGAATATATATAACACAAAGATGTTTAGTAAGTATTGCACCCCACATCATTTAAAGATGACATTCGTCTTCGTTGGAGCATGCAAACAGCAAATATAGCATACGCAATTTTAGGTTTCATGTATGGGGTTTCCCAAGACTTCTCTTTCTCACCAAGATATTCATTTATACAATATTAGGAAGAAAGCAAGGAAATACAGACCAGGCCAGGGAGAATATCTTCAGAAGCATTCTGTCTATTGTCTACATATGTGGCTATTCACTTTCAGCAAGATGACATGATCTGCATGGCCATGCACTTACACCACAGACAAAACAGAAATATATATAAATACACAAATATCTAGCTATATCTATATAACTGTATCTGTAAATATAGATATATATATCTATATATATATATATATATATATATATATATATATATATATATATATATATATATATATATAAACCACCAAAGCAAAAGTCCAGCACTACTAAAGTTATAGCAAATAAATAAAATAAAATAAAATGTCCAGGTATTACATTCAGCAGTATTAATTCAGGCAAGTGCCCTTGGCCAACAAATAGTCACAGCAAACAAGAAACTCTAAACCGATTTTGCCCCCCTTCATTGAAATAATACAGTCCCTTGTAGTACATACATTTATATACCCATTACTTAAAGACACAGGATATAAAGTCACCTTTCATTTTTAATACATATTAAACAAATTCCCCTTTCACTTTAAACTCCTCATTTCTCTAAGGGAATTAAAAGTCACACTCCCAAAGCATCATTATTACACATATACATTCTTATAAATGTTCATTCAAACCAGGTTTATACAGTGCTCTCAAATTTATAATCCAGAGTCTTTCCTTTTTATCTAAAAATGTGTGTTTATCAGCTTCAGACAGATTAGTGCTCCATAAAGAATCTATACCCACAAATACAAAGTTAGCAAATGTATTTTCACATTTATGTTTAAAGAGAGCACTCCTAGTATGTTTGCACTTTATGTCACTTAAATGTACTGATACCCTCCTTTTAAGTGACCGTGACATCTGTCCCACATAGAAGGCACCACATCGGCATACAGCCATATAGATTATCCATTCGCTGTGGCATGTAATCAGTTTTCTGATCTCAAAAACCTTTGAAGTATTAGTGGATGTAAATTACTTGGATTTTAAAATAACCTTGCAATATGTGCATTTACCACAAGGATTGCTTCCTCTAACTGTATTCATCTCATACTTATTACCGATGTTCATCTTTTTAAACCATGACAAAGATTCCCCAATGTTTTTACCCCATTTAAATCCATAAAGACAGTGTTCTCCCAAACATTCATCAAAAAACTCATCTGTTTTTAGAATATGCCAAAATTTATCAACAATATTACGTATCTTATATGTATTAGTTCCATAGGTGGTAATCAGTCTAGGTTTTGATGGTTCAGCTACCTGTTCTTCACTCTGGGTGTCCTTTTGTCTTAATTCCCTTTTAATGCAAGTGCTACCTCTTCTTCCTTTTTAATATGTTGACGATTATATCCTCATTCTATAAATCTTTTACCCATATTATCAACCTCAGTCTGATAATCATCTTTTCTATTACAAATATGTCATAATCTTTTAAATTGGGACTTGGGTATATTTTTAATAGTATGTCTCGGGTGACAACTATCTGCTTTTAGAATAGAATTTTTAGTAAACGGCTTCCTATATAATCCTGTATTAATAGTGCCATCTTCAGTTTTTTCAATATGTACATCTAAAACATCAATAGATGTTGTTTCTATTCTGTCCACAAAATTAATGTCAAACACATTGAAGTTAAGGTATTCTACAGATAATTTTCAATCTACTAAGGAACCAGACCAGACTATCCAGCAGTCATCCAGGTAGTGTCTCCACATCACCAATTCACCCTTAAATGGATTATCAGTATTGCAGATTAAATTACATTCTAAATATCCCATGAACAGGTCAGCATACACCAGAGCAAATGTGGTGCCCATCGCTGTGCCCTTTACTTGCAGGTAGCAGTCTTTACCAAAATAAAACACATTATTATTCAGTACCAGTTTCATTAAATTTAACAAAATTTCCTCATGTTCTTTTGAACAGTGCCCATATTCTGATAGCCAATATTTAATGGCCTCAATACCGCCATGATGTGGAATACTGGTATATAAAGATTGCACATCTAAAGTGCAGATGTATGAAGCATGTGTTATTTGTAAGTCATTCACAAGTTCCAGAAATGCATTAGTATCTTTCAGTCTTGAACTAACTATACTAATGGCTTAAAATGAAATTCTAAATACATAGAGATAGGTTCATTATGATGTTTGTATGGATATAAAGCATTTCTGTAGAACGTTAAATTTGAAATATTTGTTTCATAACAAAAGTGAAATGTCTAATGTAGTACCTTATTTTAAGGTTAAAAAAAGTTATTTTGTACAACTGTAACACTCTAGAGTTAAACTTTTTGAAGATAGTGTGTTACGTGAATTACACATTAATCAGAATGATATTTTCAAACATCATGGTGACAACCTAACTTTTAAAGTGAGAATAGCATTAAAACACTTGAAATAAAATAAAGACATAGGACAGGATTCACAAAGGCTTACATGGAGTCTAAGAGTAGTGCAAGACTCCATGCGGCCTTCACGATCCAGGAACAGCCCTAAAGTCCGTGTAAGAGACCAGCTAAAACATCTCTTATACGGAGTGGGCGTGGATATGCTAATCACCTCACTTGCAGCCGAAAGGCATGCAAATGAGGTAGATTAGCAATCCACGAAGCCCAAAGCAGCCCGTGTAAGAGCCATTTTAGCTGCAGAAATGTACTCAGTTGACAACTGAGTACGTTTCTGCAAAAATCACAATGGAGCCATGTCAGCTCCAAATAAAGGGTGCATATGTGTCAGGCAGCATGCCAATGGCCAAATATGTGGCCATTGGCAAGGTACCCCGATGCAAATATGAAAAATAATGGGTTGTGCTGTATAAAACATAAAAATGAAGGTTATAAACCCACAAATGTGGGTTTTATGCAATACATGGATTTACAATACAGTGACCAGCAGACCAAAAACAACATGGCCACCGTTTAGTGGTTGCTAAGGGGGGGAACTGAGTCTAAGAGATGTAACTAAGCATTAGTAGGCAATCTGATGTAAATGAGTGTTAGGATACTGAATTCCACTGTCACATAGCAAATGAGCACATTCTGAGTAGTGTAAGAGATACATAAGGGGGAGGAATAGAGTAGGAGATAGGTGACATCACAGGGGGAAATGGTAGAAAGAAATGCAGTTCATTGGAGGTCAGTGTTACATGACAGATGTCAGACACATATCATGGAAAGAGGAGTGCCACAAGATAAGCATGGGAAAGTCAAGAAATGGAAGGTGTGCACTGTTGCTTACACCAAAGTTTCTTGCTGGGCGTGCATGCGCATGTGTGCGCACCATGAGGCATGGGTAGGGCAGTGTGCACGCGTGTAAGGCAGACTGAGCATGTGGGAGCATGTTGACAGACTTCTAAGACTGTTTGCACTGGTGTGCACATGTTTTAACCCGAATAAGCAGATTCTGAACCGTGTAAGCATGTGTGCATGCGTGTAAGCCACTGTGAGCGTGTTTCTGCTGGTATGCGCGTTGCTCCCCCCTGAGGAAACAGAAAGGAAAAAGGAAGCAACAGAATTAGTAGGAAGCTAGCAGGGAATACTGCTGGAGCTACCAGGTGAAAACAATTAGAAGCAGGCAATTACACAGGCAGAATAGTAGCTCAGCCAAGCACTTAAAACTCTGCAAACAGCAGTGCAGGATGTTTCTCTCAAGAGACACTGCAAGACAGGAGTAAGCTATTAGAAGTGAAAACTGAAAAAGCTGAACTCAGAGCAGAAATGCTAGGGGCTGCCATAGCTGTCATAAGAAGACATAGGCAACTTGCTGAGGGTGGTGACAATGCAGATGGTGCCAGACTACCCACATTGAGGAGACGGAGAAGAGTGTACAGGCCCAGGGTCACATACCATGGGTTACATGAGCTGGAGATAGTACAGCACTATAGAGTGGACAGAGACCTCCTGCAGCAAATTGTCGAGCTGTGCAGGCCACGCCTCACACACAGAACCAACATAGGGGAACTCATCCCAGTGGAAACCAAGGTACGTGTTGGCCTAAGAATACTAGCAACAGGTACCTTCCAGAGACCAACTGGTGATATGATGGGGATATCATAGGTATCAGCCTCCAGGGTACTGCACCAGTTCCTGGATGCCATGTCAGCACATGTCAGTGATCATGTATATTTCCCCAATGCCCGTGAGGTATTGGCCAGCAATATGCGTCTCTTCCAGCAAATAGCAGAATACCCTGAGGTAGTGGGTGCAATAGACTGCACGCACATACGCATCAAAGCACCAGCTGGTGAGTGAGGTAGGGCCTACATTAACCACAAGGGCTTCCCCTTCATCAACTGCCAGGTTGTGTGTGATGCCCAGGGCATAATAATGAATGTGTGTGCTGGCTGCCCTGGGAGCTACCATGATTCCCATATCTGGCATTTGATGCAGCTGTACCAGACATTTGTCAATGGGGACATCCCACATGGACACCTAGTGGGGGGTGCAGGTTATATACTGGAGCCGTGGCTGATGACACCCATCAGAAATGCACACACACCTGAACAGGAACGCAATAATGAGGCACATGCACAAACACGTAATCTAATAGAGCGTGTGTTTGAGCTGCTCAAGTCACGGTTCCGGTGTCTGGACACATTTGGTGGAGCCTTGCAGTACTCACCAACTACATGTACCTAAATTGTCATAATATGATCTTGCGAAAACAGCTGCAGCAGGACCAGCATAGGGCCGGGCCAAACAGCCCCCTACCATTGCCAAGGCCATCACAGGCAGAGCGTGACTCAGAGGAGGAACAATCTGAGCCTGCCCCAGTAGGCAGAAGGAGGCATGCCCAGTATGCCCTGGCCTTGGCAAAGAGGCAATGCATAGCACATACACTGGCTCAGTAGGAACCCTGGGAATGATACCCCTCTCTGACTCACTCATATAATAACAGGGATGCCTAAAATGACATAACCTGCTCTCAAACATGTACAGGGAGTGTAGTATGTGCATCCGACAGAGACAGCCCTGCAGCACCACCTGAGGCATGAATGCCATGTGTTAAGCAATGTAACACCATGTAGTATATGCACACTTGAGGACCCTGACTAACATCCTACCCTCACCAAGCATGATGCCACAATATGACAATGAGATGATCAATTGCAATAATTGGCTGAAGTATTGTAATTAGTCAAAGGGGGTCCAATGTGTGCCAGCCTGGGATGACATGCTGAGAATGACATGATGCTCCACCTGCTAGGACTGGCGTGCACCTATTAATGCAGGCCGTATGGATACTGGCAAAGGCTGTTGTTACCCACAGCGTGCCCTGAATAGGTAAGGCTCAAAACACAAACCCACCTCCATAGGTATCACAAGGGATAAGAACCTAGATGTAATGCTACCCAATGCCAGAAGTCTAAACAGCAAGATGCATGCAGTCTAAACTCACACAGTATGGAGAATGTTAATATCTGTGCTGTAACAGAAAACTGGGTCAAGGCTCACAACAGCACCCTAACACTACCAGGTTATACCTCATACTGTGCTGTACAGCCTCAAAACATGGAACAAGCTACAAAAGGAGGGTGACTAGCAATAATTGTCAAGGATAACCACACCCCCATGTTGGTCCCACAACAAGAAGCAACATGGACTAGCCATGGTCAAGTAACAGTGGCTAAAACTGCCTCCCAGTTGATAGCCTGCTACAGACTACTGTCCCAACACCAGGAACTGCACCTGGCCTATGTTGGAATACATGAATATATCAAGTCCTCCAAATCACATTATATTGGGTGACTGAAAATACCCAGACATAGACTGGGAGCATTATACTAGCTCCAACACTGTAGGACAAAAGTTCATAGAATCCATAAACCAAAATGCCCAGGAACAACGTACCACTCCCACAAGAGGGGTAAGCATACTGGATGTGATAATCAGCAACATGGGTACTGGATGGCAAGATGAGAAGTGTATCCCTCACTGGTAAGACCAGACCATAGAGTAATCACACTGGATATACACATCCTGACCACAGTCCCTGGCCAGACAACCACAGTGGAAAACATGTGTAAAGCAAAAGTTGCACTCCTCCAAACTGATGTGGAATCCATTAAAGGCCCTGTGCAGGTGCAAAATATGGGCCACACCTCAGAACCTGTTATACAAGCATTCCCTGAACACTGCCAGGAATACTTGGATTATGCAATCCTAAATTAAAACAAGACACAATGCCATACACGCAGGCATCTGGCATGGTGGACTCCAGCCATAACCAAACCATGCAAGAGAATGAGGAAGCTACTACATGATAGAGCAAACATAAAAAGGGAAGTAATCACTGATCAGTAGTATGGCAATAAAATATGTCCACACATACAATCCACTAAGGCCAGCTACAACAAGTTGAACCTGTGAATCTTGAGGCAATGTTACACCTGCCCCAAGTACACAGACAACCCTCAACTCCCCCCAGGAAATACAAATATATGTGAGAGATGCAACTATTTATCCAAACTGGAGGCTGAGCTCCCTCAACTCAGTACTTCCAAAACTAGTCAGGAGGAGAAGGTAACCACACACACCACAAACCCAGTCCCACATAGACCTATCAAAACTGCAAACCAAAGACATAAACACAGAAAAACATTCCCGGAGGCCCGAATTACAAACACACCACACCAACAGAGGCCTTCAAAGCAGACACCCAATCAAACAACCTCAAAACATAGCACATGCAACACATAGTACACAAAGCTGGTGTGCCAAACAGTCACAGGCCAGAAGGAGAAACAGCATGCCTGATACAGATGTAATAGGTGAATCCATAGTGAGACACGCTGCTGTCCCGCTCACCAGACTGAACAAGGGGAAGGGTACAGTAAGCTGCCTGTAGGCTGCTACAATACGCCACATAACACAAGTATGCAGATCACCCCAAAGCAAGTAGAAATATGATGCAGTCATACTCCATGCTGGTGTGAATGACCTGAGATGTACCTCCCTGGACTACATGAAAAGAGACATAGATGAGCTCTCTGATTATATAGTCCAGGCCGGTATGACACTAACCGTTTGCAGCATCCTACCCTCACCAAGAATGATGCCACAGTACAAACACAGAATGATCAGCTTTAACAAGTGGCACAATTACTGGTGTCATTCCAAGGGGATCCAATGTCTGTCTACTTGGGATGTCATGCTTGACAAGCCACGCTGCTGTTCCAGAGATGGCTTGCACCTGTTACCCCTGGGCGTCTGGATATTAGATAAGGCTTTTGTCACCTCCATAGAGCCTTTCATAGGCAAGGCTGAAAAGACTAACCCACCACCCTAGAAAACATAAGTGAAAAGAAACATAAGGGTAATGCTGACCAATGCCAGATGTGTAAACCTCAATATGCATCCTCCCGAGGCCCTCCCCAGTATGGAGAACATCGATGTCTGTGCAGTGACAGAAACCTGCTGCAAGCCTCCTGACAGCACACCAGCACTACCAGGTTATACCACATATCATGCGTTATGGCCCCAAAACCTGGACCAAAACATAAAAGGAGGGTGAGTATCCATATTCAGCACAGACACCCATATGTCCAGGTAACTGACAATGCACAAAGCATTGGAGTCCACCCATGTGCAACTAACAGTAAGCAAGACTGCTGTACAGTCTGTAGCATGCTACAGACCACACTCTCACACACAGGAACCCTACCCAGCCGTCCTGAAGACACTGGACAGTATGAATGCCCCACCAAATACCAAACAAGGTACTCACAAATTACCACATAGGTGGTAAACCATTATGTATGGAAGGAGTAATCAGGGACCTAGGGACACAAGTGGACAGTAACCTGTTATGTGGCACTCACATTGCCAATGTGGCTAGGAAGGCTGTCTATATTGGACACCGTATCATGAAAGGATTCACATCTACGTCAACAGAGGTCATTGTGCCCCTATACTGTTCTCTTATCAGACCCATAATCTAGTACAATGCCTCATTTGGGATGTACCTTACCTGACACCTGCAGCAGTTAGAAAGACCTCAAAGGTACCTCACCAAGAGGATAAAGGGTCTCAAATATATGTCATATGCTGCCTGGCTGTAGACACCCCAGCTGAATGCATCACATACTGCCTACACAGAGGCATTGTATGTCTGTTGTACAAGGCCATGTCCAACACAGGAGTAATGGACATGCTCCACCCCAGAAAACTCAAAGCCATCGGAGCTGTGAGAGTGAGAGATGTCAACCTCAACACATAATGAAATAGGATGTGTTGGAGGGACAGATACATAACCCAGAGGCTCCCCACACCCTGGAACAGAATCCCACTCCATGTTAGGCAGAGCCCCTCACTGACACTCTTCAGCAGGAATCTTTCCAAGTGGATGGATGATCGTAGATGTACACTGGGGGTCTTCACTGTGTCACATCCAGACAGAGGCACAGTATAGTAAATCATAAATGGCCATAATATTCACATAGCAAGGGGTGGCGAAAGCCACACACACTCTGGCTAGGCTTATAAATGCCCTAGGGTGGATAGCCTAGTATGAACCTATGAACCTATGAAGATACAAATTGTACAGGACACTAAGGATAATCCCAAGGCTTCCTCAACTGATGGTAGGAACCATGTTGGGAATTCACAGATATGCTCGGAATCACACAAATATTACAAACAACATAACAAACACACACACATATTGCCAACATACAACCTGACAGGTGCAGTGCAACCCTGCCCCCAGAATGCAAAATATCTATCCCAGCAGATTGCTGGCCCCCTGACATTGCAGATGCTGAGGTAAGAGCTAGCATCTACAAAGCAAAACACACAGCAGCAATGGTATGAGATGGTGTAATGGGCTGAGTCCAACATGGACTCCAAGAAGAATGGAATGCCAAATCACACTACTGCTCAATGTCAGACTTACCACAGGATATGTACCCAAAGAGCAGTGTACAACAACTGTGGTCCTTCTCAACAAAGGTGTTGCCTGAATGGATACTGCAAACTACCACCCCAGAATCCTGAGAAGCTTGGTCTGAACAGCTATGGAAAGGATCAGCATGTACCGCAGACATAAAGATATTGGGGACCTACTGACACTGGACCCTACCCAGTGTGGCTTTCTTAAGTGCAGATCCTGCCCCTAGACATGTTTGACTCATTTGAAACAGTCATTAAGGTCATTGATGAGGGCAATGTAGTCCACACAGCATAGCTGGACCTTGCAAAGGCTTCCATGCAATACCCTACGTGTTCATTATAGATATGCTCACCAGCTTAAATATAAACCCCTATGTCAGCAGAGGGGATGCAAACCAGACCAAGGACAGAACTGACATGGTCAGACATGCTGCAGCCATGTCAGACTACAAACCAGATACAACTGGCATCCCACAAGGCTTGGTCCTGGGACCTCCCTCGTTTGGTATATATGTCCCATAGGTACAGGCCAACATGGAAGGACTGTGTCTGAACATGTTTGCAGAGGACTACAAACTGCCCACCATATCTGACCCTCCAGCTGACACAAGCATCCCACAAAAGGGCCACATAGAAACAGACAACTGGTGCTATAGCCATGTCAGCAAGCTAATTGCAGAAAAGTGCATAGTCAACCCCCGTGGATATACAGTAAGTGCCCACCAATTACCACATAGGTGTTAACCCATTACGTACTTAACATGTAATGAGAGACCTGGGGACACAAGGTGATAGATATCCTGCATTGGACAAACATGTGGCTGTAGTGTTTACAGAAACATACCATATACCCACCTAATCATGAAGGTTGTCAGATCTAAATAAGGGGAGGTTATTGTGGCTCTGCAGTCATCCTTCATCAGCGTTACAATTGACTACAATAGCCCCTGTGGGATGTACCTCAGCAGACACCTCCATCAACTGTAAAGTCCCTAACAGTACCTCACCAGGAGTATCAAAGAGCTTGAACAGATGCCATGTGTTGCCTGATTAAACAAACTGCAACTCCACACACTGCCATACTGCCCACCCAGAGGCAAGCTGTGCCTGATGTATAAAGCCATGTCCAAGCTGGAATCAATGAACATGCTGCACCTTGTACAATCTGAATGGCAGTGAGCTATGCACATGTGAGACCTGAACCCCAGCACTGACATACATAGGACAAGCTGTACTGCATGATCCATAACACACAAGCCACCCCCACTCATGAGTAAACTCCCAGTACAGGTTATCCATAGAGTCACTCATCGATTCTCCTCAAGAGGAATCTTGATGAGTGGATGGGAGATGGTAGGTTTACCCTGGGTATCACTGTTATGTCACAGGTAGACGGAGGCACAGTATACTAACCATGACATATGTCATGGCAAACTCCACTTACAATGTGTGTCGAAGGACAAACACACTCTCCGACTAGCATTAGAAATGGCCTAGGGCACATCGCTAGTGTTTGCCAATGTACACCTATGTTGTGGAATACACTACCAATGTTGGACAAGCCTGGTTTAAGTAGTTCATATCTGAACATAATGCAACATGGTCAGATGTACACAACTGGCCCCTAACCAGGCTGTTGTGCTCACTATGGAAATGTAAAGCAGTGATAGGACTAAAGCCCAGGATACTGTCCACCACAGTGAAAGTACTGAACCAGTACACTATACGGTACTACAGTGTTAGGTCAGTATGAAAGGATGTTGACAACTGTATGCAAAGTATCCCATGCAAACCCTGCAGGTACAGTATAATCCCTGTTGTGTTCACACACAAAGCAGTTGGACAGTAACTACACAACATGACCCACAACGCACAACCATAAACGGGAGATATTGTTGAAGTTCACACTCATCCACAAATGTGGTGGGCTGCAGAGTTCAACATATGGAAAGCTCACACTGGGCATGCTCACACACTTTGATAAATGAGACATATGTCAGACAACATGCCATGGGAAGGCTGAACTGGGCATGCTCACACACTTAGGCCAAATCTCAGTTTAGCAGTTGGCCACACATATCTGGTATTTGTACGTGTTATTCCAGGAACCAACCACATTACAGCAATCTGCCCAGTGCACACAGTTAAATGACTACAGAGACATATGTGATACAGTGGATCCCTCCCATATGCAAACATCTTCCACAGATACACAAGTTGTTCATACAAACAGGGAATGCTATGGCAATAAAGACCTGCAAACAGTCTATCAGCAACAAATAATGTGCATCTGACAATTAAACATATGGGTGTAGAGGTCAACACTAGGCTGTTTGCCCTAGGGAATGACAGCTTAGCCAGAATGTGCTTGGAGTCTGCCTCCCCAGTACAGTAGGCTACTGTGCCACTGTAAAGTAGGTCACATAAGGCACCGTGTGAGGCTAGTGCACTGTGCCTCTGTTAAGCAGGGACACAATGGAGATCCCAGGGTTTGAATTTGCTAAGCCACATCCATGTTGTTGGTGTGTGCTGGAAGAGGGTTGCTGAGGACCTCTAACAGTAAGTGGGCATCAATAACAGACTGAGGGGAGCCTTATCTGCATTTACTGGACAATTCCACTGTCAACACTGTGTCGTGATGATTATGAGGGATTGAAGTGTTGTGACGGTACTGTTCAGAGATGTCCTCCCTCTGTGGGCTACTGCTCTGCAATGTATTAGCTCACTCTGTCTGTTGGACAGCTCATATATGGCTGGTGTACACCTGACAGGTGTCCTGTTGTGGAGCAGTCATGGGTATATTTGGGATAGCATGATAAATGCAAACCTTCCTCATGCTCATAGAATGCAATTGTCAAGGATTATGCAGAGTGGCCTGTATACTCCTCCAGCATGGGTCCTTTGAAGTCTTCTACCCCAGTCTTCACAAGTGTAAAGTCTACTTTTGATAAATACAGTTTGTTTGCAATGACAACCTTGCCTGTGGGTGAGGATGGGATATGGATGTCCAGGGAAAGGTGGGTATGGTCAGATATCAACAATGGTGGTCTACCTCTGGTGTGGAACAGTGAGTACCCATTTTGCAGATGGTCAGGTGCAATATGTATTCCCCCTTGTGGCTGTGGTGAGTGGTTCTGCCATAGCACATGGACTCACAAGTTGTAGTGGCTGTAGGGTAATGTTGTAGAAGCCTGAGTAGTTCCCACACACAATATGCCTGTACCTGACGTTAACAACTGGAATGGTGTATGTGAACACCTGCATATCTTGGCACTGTTCCCAGGGAAGCAAAGTGTGTGTCCTGGATGTGGGAGGGGTGGTCTGGACTGGTTGTGTTGTGTGTTACAGGTCCTGTGGTCACGAAGCATGGTATAGAACATAACCTGCCAGTGTGATGTGCATATCTGACCCTGATGTAGGTGGCTGCAAATGCATATATATGCTATCCCCCACCTGACAGGTAGTACTAGATGTACATACCTCTGTAGAAATAATGATGTCAGCACCCTATAAATACTGCAGGTGCAGAGCAGATGCCCAGTAATTCAGATAGTGTGCTCTGCTAATGCATTTCCCTTAAGTGTCATAATATAGTTAGGTAGGGGTTTGAATCCTGCAAATGCTCAGTGTGTGTGTGTGGATGAGTGGGGTTGGTGTGTGTGCAAGTCTGTGTGAGGGAAATGTCCCTTTTGGCAACTGGGAAAACACACTACAGGATGCACATTCCCCTTTCTAAACACTTCTGATGTCAGCACCCTATAAGTACAGCAGGAGAAGGCAAATTTTTCAGTAATGCAAATAGTGCGCTCTGCTAATGTGTCCATCTTGAGTGTCATAACATAGTTAGGTCGGGGTTTGAATCCTGCAAATGCCCAGTGTGTGTGGAGGGGGGCTAGTGTGCATGCAAGTCTGTATGAAAGGAATGTCCCTTTTGGCAACTAGGAGAACACACTACAGGATGTACATTCCCCTTTCTAAACACTGATGATGTCAGCACCCTATAAGTACAGCAGGAGAAGAGAAACTTTCCAGTAATGCGAATGTATCTGACAAAGTGGTGCATACACAAGTCGACCATAAGGGTGAAAGTGGCAATTTAAAGTCTAAAATATATGTTTTGGGTAAGAAGTTAAAAACCATCAATGGCATCAAAATTGATAATATGTATTTACAAAAGTGTTTAGACCTTAAAATTGTACCAAAAGGTATAAGATTTTTTAAACTTCCTCTGGGTATTGAGTTGACAGAGATAGGTAGGAATGAATTCAATATGTTATTTGACGAATTTGGATTTAAATATATCAAGTTATTGATGAAATTTTATGATGAGAAATTAAGTAAATTAATTCAAGAAGTGGATGATCTTAATACTATGATAGTAAATGATTTATTATTTCATGACTGGGAAAAGTTATATAATAAACAATATGTTGAAGCAGAAAAATGGGCTTCAACTATTTGTATACGTAAGAATAATAAAATGTCAAGAGATAAAAATCAATACCAACAACAAGTAGCATATATATGGCCGAAAAAACGTAATTTTCCTACTTATGGAGGCAATACAAACAGGGCATATAGAAGTCTTGACATGGATAAGGAAGAAGACGAACATTATGAAGTTTCTAATTTTGATGAATTTAATACACAGGGTTTTCAGAGATACCCAAGAATCAAAAACCCACCTTACCAAAGAACATATCAAAAGTTTCCCATAAGGGGGAATGTATAGAAGAGGATGTTAGTCTAATTGTAAATCAGAGAGTGTCAAATAGCGAAGAGAATGCTAGCCAAAGCAGCATATTAAGGAAGGATGATATAGACGTCCATGATAATATCTACACGTATCGCAATTTTAAAATTTTTAATTATTCCAAATTACATATTGATAAGAATTACTTTAGTTTGTTTGAAAAAGGTATGAAATTTATCCCTGAACCTAGATTCAAACTTACAGATGTATTAATTGATTTTAAGAAATTCATTAGGAAAATCAATTTAGAAGTTTTTTATAAGGACAAGATTCCGTCAGGAGGAATAGAAGGGGGAGACAATATAAGTCAATCATTAGTTATAAAGAGTAAGTTTACTCCACCTAACCACCCGATTATTGATACCTTTGACAAAGTGGTGACTAGGGAGATATATAACGTACATTGTTTATTTTCATCTATGAAGGTACATGCAAATTTGACGGAAGAAGAAGACAAATTACTACAAACTTTAAAAAATGATACTTCGATTCGTATTATGAAACCCGATAAGGGTGGAGGTATTGCTATCTATGACAATTTGAACTATATACAGAAAATATATAATATATTACAGTTTTCTGGTAATTATGTTACTGTCTCTATGAACGAATTAAATATAGCCTACCAAAGAATTGACTCCTATATTGAAGAATACTGGATTGAGGCGAGAATAACTGAAACTATTTATAGATTTATCAAAGTCTGTCACCCAAAATTAGCAACCATGGTGGGTATCCCAAAGATTCACAAAAATACTGATGACCCACCCCTGAGACCTATTGTCTCAGGAAGTTATTCCAAAACCTTCAATATAGGCAAATTTATAGATACTATACTCAAAAATGTATATACCTTCATCCCGCACATGGTGAAAGATTCATGGTGCTTTTTATCTCAGTATCCAGTGAAGGAGTTAGATATTAGTGAACCTCACATTATAGTCACTATTGATGTGATTGATCTCTTTTCGTGTATACCGAAAGATGAGGGTTTAACAGCTTTCACCAATAGTTTGACCAGACATACTGACCTAGAATGGGATGCCATAAGCTTGATAGCAGAACTTATGGCTATAGTATTAGACAATAATTTCATTCATTTTGAAGGTGAGATCTTCAAACAGACCAGAGGCGTAGCAATGGGGGCAGCTTGTGCCCCCATCTACGCCAACTTGGTCATGTTAAACTGGGAAGACAATGTCGTATTTCCATCTAAATACTTCAAATATATCCGATACTACTCTAGGTTTTTAGATGATATTTATATCATCTGGCAAGGTTCTGAATCACTTTTAATAGAATTCATGGAGTTCATAAAAGGTAGTAGTACCTTTCTACAATTTACATTTTTGTATGACTTTGTTGGACTACCATACCTTGATACCCTCATAGTAAATGAAAATGGAAAGATACAATCCAGAATTCATAGGAAACAGACATTTTCCAATAACTATCTGGACTATTCAAGTTATCATCCCCCCAAAGTGAAATTTAATGTCTTTAAAGGACAGGTCATTCGAGCAGTTCGTATGGTCTCAGATGAAGATGAATTACATAAAGAATTGAATTTAATTCAGGGATTTTTCAGAGAGAGAGGTTACCCTTCGATGATGATGGAAGAAGTGGTATCATATGTTATTAGTCATAGAGGTAGTAAATACAAATCACTACTTGGATCAGGAGATGTACAGAATATACCCATACTAACACACAATGGTGTCAACCCGGGTTTTCAAAGGGCATGTATTATTCCGTACTGTATAGGTAGTGATAACATAAAAGTGATTATAAATAAATTTTGGTATTTGATTAGTACTGATCAGACCCTAGTTAACATCTTAGGGTCTAAACCCAGATTTATTTATAGAATGGGAAATAATTTGAAGAGTTTGTTAACACAACAGTACAATACCAAACATTTGGGTTCTGTTCATCAAAATAGGACTATTAGCAATAAATGTGGTTTTTGCAGTTACTGTAAATTTATGTCCAGTGCAAAAAAGATACATCTTCAAAATGGACACAAAAGCACTATTGTTAGAAAATTAGGTAACTGCAACACCAAACAGGTTATCTATCTTGCTAAATGTGATATTTGTCCAGCCTTTTATGTAGGAAGAACCGAACGCCATTTAAGAAAACGCATATATGATCACCTATACAGTATTAAGACTAAAGACATACACAACGCCCTATATAGACATATACAGGCATTGGGAACAGAACACACTTTTAAGTTTTTTATACTAGATGTCATTCACAATGACCTTAGAGGGGGTAATATTAAAAGCCTCATAGCTTTTAAAGAAACGTGGTGGCAATTATATCTTGATGCCACCAACCCACCTGGTCTTAATGAATGTATTTCGGTTAGAACATTATTATTATAATAATATGTCACAAAAATATCATATTTCCAGTTTGACTTGACATCATGTTTAGAATATACACAAAATCTTGATTCCAGTGGTATTTTATATTTTTAGTATTTAACATCTTCAACTCATTCATTCCTATTTTCATTCTCAGAATTTGTCATATATAGCTTCTATTTTTGAAGGTTCATCTTATGTTCTTTGGATTTTACACACAAAAAATCTTTTTTATTAAGTGTTTTTTACAAAGTTTTTTATAGTGTTTTTCATAATGAGTTATTCACAGATAGTTTTTATATTAAGCATATTGTATAATAATGTTTTTTAATAAGCATTTATATTTATTCATTGTATAATATTTATATTTATTGGTATATACATTTTTCATTTCTGATAGTTCCTGTATTAATGGAACAGATTAGACAATACTTTCATTCAATACGCATATATATTATTATTCATTTATTTATTTATTATATATATATATTTATTATAATATTATTAATTCATGAGGAAGTTTGCAATAAATATATATATAATATGTTCCTTATTATATTATTCATATACTTTTTATTAGATTTTTTATATATATTTTTTTATATATATTTTTATTCATATTCTTATTTATATAGTTGTAATTTATTGTTAACATATGTATATATAGGTTTACACACAATAATATATAAAGTTATATATTATCATATATTTATATTTATGAATATTTGATATAAATCATATATAAGTCATTCAAAAAATTATTATAAGCAATGCATTCAGCATTTACTTGAATTAGCTTATATAATGCGATACGTGTAAAAAAACAGTATATGCCTTTTAAGTCAACATACATTGTTTCGTATAAAATTGATTTTTATTCATATTATACTATAACAACAGTTTGCACATCACCCATTATTTTGCACCTCTTGGTTATAACTAGGTAGATTGTCAGGATGTTAATGTTTAGGTTTCACGGGGTTATAATAATATTATTATCATCAACAGATGCTTTGACATGACAACGTAACATTCTATGTGTACTGCGGTATACCTTTAAATTTTCGAAAATCTTTTGGCGCCAAAACATTTTTAAATTAAGTAGATTATGCACTTTTCTTTAGTTCTGATGAAGACCATTTGTTTTGGTTGAAAGCGCTTAACCAGCTTTTTATTTTTTTGTGTTGTGCACAGTATTTGTTTGTATTTATATCTTTCCATGTGAGTGTTCCGCTCACTAGGATTTGAGTTACGTTTATGAAGTCGTTTATGGTGTAGTGTCGTGAGTTCAATAAATTTTGTGTTCATCCAGTTACCGTGGATTACTGAATTTGTCCAGCATTTCATTCGACTTTTGGGCAGCAAACGCTTATTGGTGTGACCGAAGGTGAACAATTTGTTTGGTTCCTAGCACTGTTACGAAGTCTGTATGAAAGGAATGTCCCTTTTGGCAACTAGGAGAACACACTACAGGATGTACATTCCCCTTTCTAAACACTGATGATGTCAGCACCCTATAAGTACAGCAGGAGAAGAGAAACTTTCCAGTAATGCGAATAGCGCGCTCTGCTAATGCAAACGTCTTCAGTGTCATAACATAGTTAGTTAGGGGTTTGAATCCTGCAAGTGTGTGTGGGGGGGGTGATAGTAGTGTGGGTGCAATTACATGTGTGAAAGAACTGACCCTTTTGCCAACCAGTACAACATACCAGCTGCTGCATATTCCAATCTCTACATAGAGATGATGTCAGCACCCTACAAGTACAGCGGAAGAGGGCAAATCTCCCAGTAATGCAAATAGCATGCTCTGCTACTGCATCTCTCACTACTGTCATAGCACAGTTAGTTATGGCTTTGAATTCCACACATGCCACGTGTGTTTTTATCACACACAATGCCCATGTGTGTGGGTTGTTGTTCACAATAATGCATGACATTGATTAAACCAGTAATGGCAATGGACACAGATGATGTATGTGTGTGCCAAATACACATATGTACCTGTGACCTTCAATAGTTACCATGTCTGACGCCTGCCACATGTGAATACATGGTATTTGTACTGGATAATATTATGACTGTGGTCTTCTGTGCGGGTGCTGCATGTGGTATGTGTATATACAGTGTGAGATGTAAATGGTGTCATCCTAGCAGTGAGGGATACACATCTGGTCTGGGGCATGTAGTCTACATGTTGTTGATGAACAGGTGCTGCATGTTTTCACCTGTTGTGGGAGTGGTAACAAGTTGTTCCATAGCAATGCAGTGACTACATGCTAGGAACCTTTCAGCTAGGGTGCTGTAGCTACAGTAATTCATCAGCATTCAGTAATACGTCAGCATTCCTAGTGAGGGTATGATGCCAACCAAGGTCAGGGTCATACCAGCCTGTGCCACATGCTCAGAGAGCCCTTCCATGTTCCCTATCATGTAGTCCAGGGAGGTACATCACAGGTCAGCCATAGTGGCATGGACAATGACTGAGTCATATCTGTCCATGCCTCTGACTGACCTGTATGCTTGTGTTATGTGGTGGACCATAGTGCCCCACGGGCATATCACTGTGACCTTCACCTTGTCCAGCCTGGTGAGCGTGACCTCACTGTACCGGACAATAAAGGTACCTAACACAACTGTAGCAGGTGTGTTGTCTAGTCGTACAGGCTGTGACTGTTTGGCACACAGGATTTGTGTGCTATGTGTTATGCGTGCTGTGTTCTGGCATAACATATGCCTGTGTGCCAGCTGCAGAGGTGTCTGCCGCTCAGGCAGGATGCTATTCTTAGGCTCCACAAATGGCCCAGTATGTTCACGTGTTTGTATTGCTGTCAGTGTAGGTCTACATCAGACTGGTATTGTAGTCACTGTAGTATTTCATGCCACCTGACAGGTTATGCCAGTACTGGGTTCAGAGTGCTTAGTCCCCAGTTTGGCTATGTGGTTGCATCTCATACATGTGTTGTACGTCCATGTGTAGGGGAGAGGGTTGACTGTGTACATGTGGCAGCTGTGACATTGCCACATGACCCACATATTCCACAACTGTACCATAGAGGTGACTGACAAGTGACCTTTGCACATGCTACCATAGTATTGTGATTGCCATGGTGATTAACAGCACATAGGGCCAATGGGGAACAAGGTACATAGGTCCATAGGTTCATACTAGGCTATCTGCCCTAGGGCATTTATAAACCTAGCCAGAATGTGTTTGGCTTTCGCCACCCATTGTAAATTTATCTTGCTATGCCCTTTTTCAAGGTTAGTATACTGTGCCCCTGTCTAACAGTGACACAGAAGTAATACCCGGGGTAAACCTACAATGTCCCATCCACTCATCAAGATTCCTCTTGAAGAGGGTCAATGAGGGACTCTGCCTAACCTGGACTAGGATTTTATTCCAGAGTGAAGGGAGACTCTGGGTTATGAATCTGTCCCTCCAGCATGTCCTATTTATTTCAATGCTGATGTTCAAGTCTCTCGAGCCCGTAGCTCGATGGGATTTGGATATTCTGAGGTGCAGCATGCCCATTAATTCTGGGTTGGACATGGCTTTATACATCAGGCACAGATCGCCTCTGAACAGGCGGTATGCCATTGAGTAGAGGTGGAGTTTCTTTAACCGGTCAGCATATGGCATCTGTTTGAGCCCTTTGATCCTCTTGGTGAGGTACTTTTGGGGTCTTTCCTGTTGCTGCAGGTGTCTGGTAAGGTACATCCCAACAGGGGCATTGTACTCAATTATGGGCCTGCTGAGGGATGAGTAAAGAGGCACAATGTCCTCCCCTGATCTAGATGTGAATCCCTTCATGATGAGATGGGCTATATAAAATGTTTTTCTAACCACTTTGGCCATGTGGTTGTGAAATGAGAGATTGCTATTAACTTGGGTCCCCAGGTCCCTAATTACTTCTTCTGTACTTAATGGATTCCCACCTATGTGGTACTTTGTGGGCACTTTGTTTTTGCCAAAGGGGATGACTATACACTTGTTGGCATTCAGTTTGAGGCCATGGCACTGGCACAAGTTGTCTGATTCTATGAGGCCCTTTTGGAGGATGCTTGTGTCGGCTGGAGAGTCGATTATGGCGGCCAGTTTTCAGTCATCTGCGAATTTGGTCAGCCACAGTCCTTCCATGTTGGCCTGTACCTCTGAGAAATATATACCGAACAAGAGAGGTCCCAGGACTGAGCCTTGTGGGACACCACTTGTAACTGGTTTGGAGTCTGACATGGCTCCAGCAATTCTTACCATGTGGGTTCTGTCCTTGAGCCAGTGTGCAATCTATCTAGTGACATAGGGGTTTATATTTAAACTGGTGAGCTTCTCTAGAATGCCCGAGTGGGGTATTGTATCGAAGACTTTTGCGAGGTCCAGGTAGGCTGTGTGGACCACCTTCCCCTCCTCAATGGCCTTGATGACTGTTTCAAAGAAATCAACCAGGTTTAAGAGGCAGGATCTACCCTTAACAAAGCCAAACTGGGTATGATCCAGTGTCTGTAGGTCCCCAATATCTTTATTTATGGGGTCCATGATGATCCTTTCCATAGCTTTGCAGACCAAGCTAGTCAGGCTTATGGGGCGATAGTGTCCAAGATCCATTGAGGCACCACCTTTCTGTAGAGGGACCACTGTTGCTGTACGCCACTCTTTGGCCACATATCCTGTAGTAAGGCTGGGATTGAACAGTAGTTTTATGTTTGGGTGTAGCTCTTCTTGGAGTTCATGTAGGACACAGCCCGGGACACTGTCTGGTCCCATTAATGCTGTGATTTCTGCTTTGGAGAGGGCGGCACTTACCTGAGCATCTGAGATGTCAGGGGGGCAGCACTGTGCTGGGATAAATATTTGCCCTTTTGGTGTGGGGGGGGAGAAGTTTGCGCTGAACCTGTCAGCTAGGATGTTGGCAATGTCTGTGGGTTCGGTGTTTCTTTTGACATTTTGGACTACCTCTGAGCATATCTGGGAATTACCACCAAGGTTCCTAACATAACTGAAGAAAGCCTTGTGATTATCCTTAGTGTCCTGTGCAATTTTCTCTTGAAGCTGGCCTTAGACAATTTTATGTGTGCCCTTAGTTTTTGCAAATACTGATCAGTGATGCCTTCACTTTTTGGGATTTTGCTGTATCATTTAGTAGCTTCCTCCTTCTATTGTATAGTTTGTTTATGGCTGTGGTCCACCAGACAGGACGTCTTCCTTTGGAGGATTGGGTCTTGGTTTTGTTTGGATCGCATGATCCATGCATTCCTGAAGGTGTCCATAGAATGCGTTTATAGAGGAATCTGCGGTCTGGGCCGTATTTTCCACAGGCCCGGGGGCTTTGAAGGTTTCCACCTCGGTTTTGAGGAGTGTGAATTTGCTTTAGAGAAGTTGTTCACTGTGGTTTTCTGGGCAGGGGGTGGGGTCGGGATGTGAATACCTAGGGAGATTAGTTTATGGTCTGATCTTACCAGTGAGGGATACACTTCTGGTCTGGAGCATAGAGTCCCCATGTTGGTGATGATCAGGTCCAGTATGTTTTCCCCTCTTGTGGGAGTGGTAACAAGTTGTTCCATAGCATTTGAGTTCATAAATTCTAGGAATCTTTGAGCTAGGGTGTTGGAGCTAGAGTCATGCTCCCAGTCTATGTTTGTGTAGTTGAAGTCGCCCAATATAATGGTGTTTGGAGAGACCTTCATATTTTTCACTGTTCTCAGGAAGGCCAAGTGCGGTTCTTGGGTTTGGCAGGGTGGTCTGTAGCAGGCTATAACCTGGAAAGCAGTTTTACCCACTGTTAGTTTCACATGGATAGTCTGTGATGCTTGGTGCTTTGCCACCAACCTGGAGGTGTGGGTATCTTTGATGAATATCGATACTCCCCCTCCTTTTGTGGTTTGGTCCAAGTTTGGGGGCTGAAAAGCATGGTATGAGGTATAACCTGGTAGTGCTGGGGTGCTCTCGGTAGCCCTGAACCAGGTATCTGTTACTGCACAGATATCGATGTTCTCCATGCTAAGGAGAGTTTTGAGTGCATGCATCTTGAGATTTAGACTTCTGGGGTTGAGTAGCATTACTCTTAGTTTCTTATCCCTTGTGATACCTATGGAGGTGGGTTTGTCTTTTGAGCCTTGCCTAACAAAGGCACTATGGGGGTAGCAAGAGCCTTTGCCAATATCCGAAAGCCCAGGGGTGACAGGTGCAAGCCGTCCCTAGCGAAGCAGGTGGTTCAACAGAGGGTGAGTATGTGAGGGTGTAGTGCCTGTGATTAGTTAGCAGTGGCATATATGACTGCTCACGTGGACAAATGCCAGGTAAGTCATATGCAATGTGTCACAGGCAACGTACATGTGAACAGGACAAACAGTGACGTTCTGTCAAGTGAGACATGGACATACATATAGTAAGCTATGCAGATGTCACTAGGAGTCCACAGAAGCTCTGTAACACTGCATTGCAGGTGGGATCAGTATTCCAGTGTAACTGCAAGCAAACATGCATGCAAACAAAGCTACAGTAAGCAGGGCTGCATGTAGTCCATTGTACAACAAACAAGCTGTACCACTTCCAGTAGGTAACACTGCAAATATGCAGGCACTATGCACATGTACATGGAAATACACAGGTCAGATGGCTAGGGTCCAGTCTCAGCGCACACAAGTGTACAGACCATGTACCGACAGGATGTACAATAACTGGATGGAAACCCATGTGCTCATACCTGCAGTAATACACATGTCAAATAACAGACACTGAGCCTTCACTCAGTGGTTCCATACTTAGTAGGATGTATGCTACCTGGCCTGCCACCACAGTATCCCTGACATGTATGGGGACTCTCCCTCCTGTGACAGTTAGTTTTGTGTGTTGGGGCTGTCTAGCATGGTATGAGATGTGAGCTTGCAGTGCTAGGGTGCTCCTATGTGTCCTGCACCAGTCGTATAGTACTGCACACATATCAACATTCTCAAACATCCGCATTGCAGAGTCCAGTGTGGGCAACATGCCACTTGCAGTTTACATGTCCATCATTGCATATTAATACTTTCATTACCTTATCCCCTGTGCTACTTATGTATGTAGCCTTCTGTTGACATCCTTACCACCAGTATGCCAACATGTGCAGATGATTCACTATGGTACTTACCATGGGTGTAGACAACAGTACATGACAATCATACCCTTACTGCATCAGGCATGCTGTGATATACCCACAATTATATTAGCACACAGTACTGTTAACAACATGATACTATTACTACACGTCTATGTAGTCACCCTGTGCATCAGCAACATGTTAACCTGTACCTGCACTGATGTTACAGATTGCAGGAGGTGGCACAGTTTCATCATATGCACAGGGTGTGAACTTGGTATGCCTGAGTCAGCCACCGATACCACCAATTGACATGTATGTGTATGCGTGTTGGTGAGGGACAGCAGTACAAGGTGGGGCAATGTTGATGCAGTGTATGTGTGTATGCGGTAGCCCTAGGTGTTGTCAATTCGCATGTGTGTATGGATGCACTCAGTTCCACCTTATGGCTGCCATATACTGGTGTTTGTGGACAGCCACAGACTGTACCTGCCAGGTCATACAGATCAGTGTCTCTGGCCACGGACACGGTACCTGTGCCTTGCAGGGGTGCTACGGACTGTATCTGGTACCAACCCAGACTGGGTACTGTCATCAGAAGCAGGTGTTCGTTGACTGGACACAGATCCCTGTCGAGCCTGGCCAGAGCCATGTGCACGTGGTCTCCTGGGGCGGTCTGATGACAGCACAGACCCAGCATTGCTGGGGCTGCTGCTGGCACTATGGGGGCGGCCACGTCCCTGTTGTCATCCGCGACGACTGCCAGCTGCTGCTGTTGCTGGCATATACCCATGTTGACGCCTCAACCGTCCACCATCACCCTGGCTCATGGACATGTAGTTGTGGAACCGGTCTAATATGCCCATACAACGTCTGTCTATGACATCGGTGAAATTACGGATGGCAGCCGCAATGTCACGCATACTGTCAGTCATGGCTGTGCGACATGCTGTCAGCTCCCTCAGACCCTGTCTGGTGTACCGTTCCATATGTGACTGTGCCTCCATGACAGCCTGAAACATAGCTGAGGTTGTAAGACCTCTGTGGGCACGTCTGACAGAGGCAGTATGCCCACGGATGCTCCCACGAGAACCCCTGGACATCTGTCTGTGTGGTACCATCTCAGGGCCATGCCCATGGCTGCTGTGTGGGAATGCATGTGCCACAGATACCACATTACCCTGGTCAATGCCCACTGTATGCTGTCCATCACCTAGGGACATTGGTGACAAAGGGTGTATTGGCAGGATAACTGTGCGCATTGATGGGGTTGACAGCTGTGTACTGTCAATCGGCTGACCAATGACGGACCCTGGCATACCTTCCTGTGCCATTACACAGATGTCATCATTACCAGTACCCATGGCACCTGATTCAGGTTCCCTGCTGCATGACACCAGAGCAGCACCAGAACCTGTGGGAAGGAAACAGGAAACACAGTTTACAATGTCTACACAATATTACCAGTGATGCACACATTCACACATGCACAGGTCCACACATGCACACATGCACACATACACACATGCACAGGTGCACAGGTGCACAGGTGCACAGGTGCACACATGCACACATGCACAGGTGCACACATGCACACATGCACGCATGCACACATGCACAGGTGCACACATGCACACGTGCACACATGCACACATGCACAGGTGCACACATGCACACATGCACACGTGCACACGTACACAGTTGCACACGGTTGCACACAGTTGCACACAGTTGTACACTACTCAGTATGCGAGATATCTACACACAGACACAGACACACCTGCATGCATACACAGAGCACTACTCACTGAGCCTAATATTACTATTACTATCAAGACTATTAAAGGTATTGTTAATACACACTCACCAGCATGGATAGGCTGCAATGCTGTTACATGGGAGGGACCTGCAGAAGTGAGGAAACTAATGTCAGTGGGCACAACTGTGCCATTGTTACTGAGTATGATACAGGTCAGTAGTAGAACAGTCGCCTTTCACAGGTCAGCTGCTGATATTGAGGATATCACACTTGCACATTAAATACTATGATGACAGCTACAAACCAAGGACACACCTCACACATGCATTAATTACCAGTGTACACAACAGTCAACTATACATATGGCATATTACCTGCACGCTCATAGTCTTGCTGCTGCGTGGCTCCAGCCTCCATCATAATGCATGTCTACTGCTGTTGTTGTTGGCGGACTGGAGCCACTACACTCATGAGTAGTCCCTTCAGTTTGGTGAGTGGGGGATGTGTAGCCACCCCACCACCTGTGGCGACCTGTTGCCTGTGGATATCTGACGCATGCTGACGGACATTTCTGATTAAATCACTGCAGTGATGTCGTACCTGCTCATATGTCCTATTATGCGTGCCTATGTCATTTACCCGACGGACCAGGTCTTGCCACAGTGCAGCCCTCTCCTGCTGATTCTGGCTGGTGCGGGAAAAGAGTATTGCATAATCCCGCACCAGGCTCTGGTGTATCTCCTCGTCCTCAGCTGCGGAGTAAGCTGGATTTCGCGGGTGAGCCATGTCCCTGAAAAAGGAAATAACATGATATCAGCAATATATGTCAGCAGAATTTGGCACACATACTACACATGCTACTTGACTGTTATGATACGACATATCTCACATATATAGCATCTGTCTGTCTATTGGTGGATACACATGTAAATGGCCAGGTATCAGTGCTCAGCCAGCAACTGTGCAACAGTACCTGGCACACACCATACGACATACTACCAAACCCCAGCAGTCAGAACACTGATTCAGGTCCAGAGCACCTCCTCACTCTGGGGGTTTGTATCTAGGTACTGTATGGGATACTTCATCAACTACTGTGAGCTGACCACAAACTAATTCCCTGGATATACATATCCCACCTCCACCACCAGCACAAATGACTATAGTGAATAACATTACAAATGCAAACTTTACACTTTGTAACAGTGACATGGTATCCTTTCAGCCCACTGGGCCAGTGGAAGACACAACCCACAATGCTGACCCCTTCACAAATGATTTCTACAGACATCTCCGAGAATGCATGGATCATGCAATCCCATATAAGACCAAGACACTCTCCACAAAGGGACAGCATCCTGTCTGGTGGACCCCAGCCATAGACAGATTGTATTACAAAAGATGGAAGCTACTGCAAGACAGAGCATAATTCCATAAAGGGAAGGCATGTCTGAGCAACACTAGTAAGTATCTATTTTCCCTCATACAAACATCCATGGGCAACATTGAGAGGGAAATCAACAGGGACACTACAGATAACCACAAGGCCTTCTTCAGTTATGTTAGCAACCTGGTCAGAAACCCTCCACTATGCTCATAGTTAGTACACAGCAACAAATAATTCACTGAACCCACAGATATTGGCAACATTGTGGCAGACAGGTTCAGTACAGGTTTCACCCCTCCCTCTCCCCCAAAATAAGACATAGTTATCCCAGCTGACTGTAACCTCCCTGTCATCACAGATGTCCAGGTGAGAGCCGCCCTCAGGAAAGCAGAATACACAACATGAATGGGACCTGATGGTATCCCCGGTTGCATGCTATATGAACACCAAGAAGAGCTAAACACACATATAGAAGTGCTATGTAACATTAGCCTGACTACAGGATATGTACCTGTACACTGGTGCACAGCAGCAGTGGTTCCACTCCACGAAGGAGGCACCTCTACATACCAATACAATACAACACAATACAATACATTACGATACAATACTATACAATATGCTATTGCCCCTGGGACTACAGCAGCATACTGTTCTGCTACCCTGACCATTGTGACACATGTGGTGTGATGGTACCTGCTGCTGTCAAACAGTTACACAGGGTGACTCATATGGCATATCACCTATCTGACTAACATTCAGCAGGGGTATGTGTGACATGTACTCATGGGGAGTCTTGCTTCTTAACACTGTGTGGTTTATTGCAGGGTATGTCTTATCTGTGGGTAGGAACCTGTACCTCCACCATGTGCTCTCTATTGCAGTGGCATGGACGACACACAGCAGTCATTTAGGTTGTGGATGGTGTGAGGTGTTACTATGGTTGCTGGACATCTGTCATGGGTGTGACTTAAGTATGTAAATCCAGGAGTGGTAACCTCTATGTGGGTAGTATGTGTGTACTCTGTGGTGTTGTCAGTCACTGTGCATTGGTAATGTGTTTGAGTGCATTGTCACAGTGTTGTACATTTCACTGTGTCCTTCTCCATATCTGTAGCTGTCATGTGAGGTACATACCATGGCAGCCATTATGTGGTGTGGAGGGGTACACTGACCTACACATCCATAGCTGACACACCATGTCTGCTGACACATACCATGTGCAGGTATTCCAGGAATAGTGTGCCACTGTGAATATCATTGGGGGGGTTATTGTACACATTTATGACCCTGTTGACCCCTGACACATGCAGTGGTGGGCAGCCAATCACATATCTGGTGGTTACTGGTGTAGGTGATTTGAAATAGGGTATGGTACTCCAGTTTTGACACTCGTGTTCACTCCATGCCTTTGTCACCAGGCACCTGTTGCAATGCATCTGTACACATGTGCCTCACTCAGAATATATATACATCTCTCTCTCTCTCTCTATATATATATATATATATATATATATATATATATGTATATAGATATATCTATATGTATATATATATATATATATATATATATATATATGTCTGTATACATATACACATATATATATTGATGTACATATATTGCTATAGATATGGAGAGGGGGGCTGACAGAGAGGGGGTGAGAGTGACAGAGGGGGTGGGACAGCAGGTGTGTGAGATCGTCATATACAGTCATACCTGTAGATAGTCAGATCTGTCTGTCTATGTATATGTATCTACATATATCTATATCTGTATGTGTGTATTACATATATATGTTTGTACATATTCTCTCTATCTACATCTGTCTATGTATTCCTACATCTCTCTCTATGTATGTATACATATATGCATATTATATATATATATATATATATATATATATATATATATATATATATATATATATATATATACATACATACATATTTTGACATACATACGTATCCATATGATAGATAGGTATATCAACATGTTTGTTTACCATACTGTATACACACACTAACATACTGCTAAACATACATAACTGTGAAACCTACTTTGTACATTGCACTACAACCTACATTCAACCTACATTGATATGTGCACATAGCTGCTCTAACATACAAATGTATGTACAGCCTTCACTGATAGTTGCTGTATGTCCCCTGCCCTTTGCACATCTTCATATACATATGGATACAGACCAATGACACATATGGAGGGTTCACAGTATGTAGACTTTTATAGTATTACTTTACATTACCTGTGTTTATCACAGCTGCTTGTGCTGCTGTCTGGTTTGTGTCCTGCTGCTCCACTTGACAGTTGTCAGCTTTCAGGTGGCTGTTGCTGACCAGTTTTGTTTCTGTATGTTTAGTTTTGTTTTTCTCTGTCTCTCTCTCTCTCTCTCTCTCTCTCTTTGTCTCTCACTACCTCCTCAGGGTGCGATGAAAGTATTTCATGTGTGGACTGGGAGTACAGCATGCTTTTGTAGGTATCTGCATATGTCCATGTGATGGCCTCTGCACCAATTGTTAGCCAGCATTTGCTAATTGCATGCAGCCAGTTGTGTACTGATTGCAGTTCTCACTGTGATTTCAGAACAGTGCTATAAAAAGGTATGTGAGATAGGCGTAGCCCTTTCAGATTTTAAGGGCAGGGACCATGCTGGTATGCTGTGGACACTGTTCTGTGAGTGTAAAGGTTGGTATCTCTCTCATATTTCCGGCTGTGTTGTAGATTAACATTTCTCCATTCATTTCTCCAGTTTCCTGTACTAACTGTGTATGTACACTGACACCTAAGACTACTACTACTGTTAATGTGTGTGTGTGTGTGTGTGTGTGTGCTTTCCTGTTGGACATGTGGTGTAACTGGTGTATAGCAGTGGCTCTTGCACTTTGTTGCTATGGCTTCAATATTTTCCCTTTACAGTCACTACTTGTTTGCCTGCTAGGTGTCCTGACTGTAGTGTGCTGCTGTGGATTTCCTATTTTCCATGTACATTCACACCTTGGAATGCTTGCTATATCTGCTAGGGTGTTACAGCATGCAGTGTGGTCTGGCCATGGTGTGGGCCTTGACATCTATTAGGGTATTTGAGTATGCTGCTGAGCAGGCCCCAGAGACTCTCAGGTGCATCTGTTATCTGCCTCATGGAATGGTACATATCAGTGTGGTAGACCCATTAAATTGTCTGGTATTCTGCAGTTGTGACTGTGGGATAGCATGAGCATATGTATTACTACACTATTTCTGCCGTGCAAGTGGTGCATACTTTTGGGACTTCATAGTTACTTTTTAATGTGTTGTAACACCTTTCTGCCTACTGTTTGTACATTTCACATGGAGTCTGTGGGGCATCCCTGTAACTCAGTCACTGTTGCTATGTCTAGGCTCTTAACTATTCAAATATGGTGGTGTCAGACATCTCAAGTGTACAAATATTTGCAGGTTGTCCACATTTCTGCCTCATATTTTGGTCAATATCTCATGCACAGCTCTTTCTGGTAAATCACTCTGGGCTCAAGTCAGAATATAGTGACAAACATTTAAGTTTCAGACTTCATACCCTTCCAAATATCCAGCAAAATGCAGAACCTGTTACTCTCTGAACTGTCTAAGTTTGTTGTGACATTATTTGTAATGTGTCCCTGGTTTTGGCCCTTTGCTCCACATATTTTAATACTTGGTCCGGATGTGTTCCTGTAACAGGTTGTGGGGTATGGGCAGTGATTATCCTGCTGTGAGTATGTGTGTGGCTTGCAAGGTGCTACAGTGACATTATTACCTACTAGCTACCAACTAGCATGGCTGTTTCTGTTCAGATACTACTATTATAGAAATCCACTAGATTTGACAGTAAATATACATGACATGTTTTGTGTACTACACATCCTATATTCCCTTTACATTCATTCCTACTATTACATGATATATTTATTGTAGCACAGTGTTCTGATTATAACAGTCATGGCTTAGTGGTAAGTCATGCAGACTATAGTTTGCAAGATCCTGGGTTTGGGACTGACAGTGGGATTTTATTTTGCTTTTGAGCAGACTACAGGACTTGTCATTCAGAGTGACTAAGGCACTTTTAAGCAGTTGTAACCGGGTTAGCGCTGGTTTGCACGGAGCTCCCACATGCGCACTGGTGTTCAGCTCCGCTCACAACCGCTTACAACCGCTTAAAAGTGCTTACTCTTGTGCACACCCGCGCTATTTTCTTTGAAAGAAATGAAAATGGAGAGACAGGAAAGTGGTGAAAAAGGGGTCACAAAGAGGGTAAGACAGTAGGGAAACAAGCTTGGGTTTTGCAGGAGGGATGTAGGTAAGACCCATAGCTGCCCATTTCTTCATCAGCAACAGCTGTGCGTATGTTTGTAATTTGGTGTGACATTTGAAACCTTCCACCCCTGAGAGAGGTGTAAGGACAACAATAATACTTGTTGTACAGCCAATTGTAAATGACAGTTTCCATGTCCAGCAGACATGTGTGCAAAATGGGCAGCTATGTATGGGGCGTAATTTTTTTGTGGGTACAGAGTGCCCATTTTTTTTTTTTCAGGTGAGAATGGTATGTCAGGTAAAGGAAGTAGGTATAGCTGTGGAGGTAGGTTGGGTAGGTCAACAGACAAGACAAACAAGGCGCATACAGGGGCGGTGTATGACACGTGTGTGGGGGTTACACAATTGACGGGGACGGATGTTTGGATATCCAGAGCCCATGAGCCCACAGATGGCAACAGTGGAACTGATATCCCCACCCATGGGCAGTTGCCACTGTGCCTTCACTGCCCAGGATGGGGCTGTGCTGGGGGCTGTGTAGGCCGGGCAACAGGCACGCCCATTAGTTGTGCCATCTGTGCCTCAAGCTGGCATAGGGGCCCAAGAACAGCTTCCTGGATCTCCCTATGTACCACAGTCTGGACGCTACGGAGGGTGAGTGGTGGTTCTCCTTTGGCCACACTTACAGAGGGGGGACGAGCCCCATCCCCTGCAGCGCTTCCACCCACAGGTAGCACAGGGCCAATGGAGGAGGGTCCGGACTGGGCACTACTGCCAGGTGCACTCGCCAGCTGAGGTGGGAGAGGTGGGTCCACTGGAACCCGCCTTCCCTGTCGTCCTATGTTTTGCATTATGTCATGACAGTTTGGGTTAGTAACATACAATACCATTCACAATTAGTTGTAACAGCATGCATTAGTATTCCCATTAACCAAACACCCAGATATTCACACCATTGAACAGCAAGCATAACACATGCATAATTTGAACAGCAATACACAGTCCAACAACATGCGGGGTTGATTGATGGCAAAAGGCCATCAGGTTTGGATGTATGAACAGGGCAGATGCATCAACGTACATGCAAATATGTATGACCCAACAGGACAAGTGTCCAGGGGTGTTAATTGTGATTGCACATACCAATTTCACGTGGAATGGATTATATGTGGTTATAGGGTAGGGTGAAGAAAATATAATTAACACCTTCAAATACCAATACATATGCTGTACATTTCTAATAGCTGCAGATATATACACACTACAGTTCTACCTACAGTTTCCTATGTGATAACTACTTCAAGTTGGTGATAGGAATGTTACTGCTACATCAATATACATTTTCATTTTTATTCATACACGTTCATATCTGGCTCTGTTCAGCTACATCATCCTGCTACATTTACTTTATATAGCTATAGACAACTGTGGATGTTTGTTATTTCAGACAATCATACTATCTGCATATTGCAGACTGAGAGCAACATATCCAGATTTTGGGATACACATTCCAGCTGCAGGAACATTTTGAACACATTTCGCAGTTTGGTTCTGCTTGTCACATTCATTTCATTCTGTACTGACTGCAGTATACTTTATTCAGGAGTTATTACTACTTTATTGGTGGATTCATAACTCTTTCTCACACTCTCTCACTTGTTTTACTTTTACAATTCAGGATGGTACTTACTTCTAGGCTTTATTGACATGTTTTACCTGTAGTTATTGCAATCCTTTCCAACAGTCTCACTTCTGTCATGTTTCAGTATTTCAACAGGGATATATTTCACACATGTGTTTTGCTCATCTTCTGCAGCTGTACTTTTCAGTCTGCTGCAGGTTGTGTACTATTATATTACAGGTGGGGCATCTTTATTTCAGACTTTATTTCAGACATTTTCATTTTTCTGTTTGGATTACAGACTGCAACACACTTTTGTAATCAAGCAATACTTGCAAACACTCTTACACTGTTACTTGCACATTTTATTACTTAGTGACTACACTGCACTCTTTTGCTAACTGTCATACTTTTATATTTATTTACAGTTACAGGGAGAGGATTACTGACCTGCCTGGTGGCGCAACCGCACCAGCCTATCGCCATAGGCTCTGCGGTTCGCAGAATGGACACCTGCAGCTGTAATATAAATAAAGTAATATTGGAATACACATCTCCATAATATCAGCTAGGTTAATTTCTTACATACATAATTAGATGTAACTTACTCAGTAGTGGGGCATTGGGCATTTGCCAGGCCTCCTGGATCTAAAGGTTCAGTTGGTCCTGCTTGCGTCTCTTCAGGTCCGCATGGTGGTAACGGACCTGCTCACCAGTCCTTGGAATTCCTGTGGCACTGGTGAGATCATGAGCCAACTGGTCCCACGCCTCAGCCCTATATGCTCCCCATAGGACCTGGCCCTGCATGAGTTGGGCCTCATGATTGTGGACAAGGAGCCAAACCATATATCTGGACTCCTCAACACCCCACCTCTGTGCTCGGAAGCAACTACCCTCACCTACTCCTGACATTCTGGCTGCAAGTTAGTTCTACAATCGGTTATACTGTGTATTCCCGCCTATGGGGCTTATATATGCCATTTTTCTCGCACTTATCTGTGATTGGCCATTTTGGAATTATATCAGCTTCACAAAACCTGCTTTGTCATGCTCCTCTTTCTATTCATTCCTATATATTTGCTATTACTGCATTTCTAAGTACAGCTGTCATGTCTTAGTGGTTCAGTACCTTGACTATGGTTCATGGTATCCTGGGTTCGAACCTGGCCACTGTTTTTTATATTTTATGACTGTCTAGACAGGCTAGGACAGGCATGGGCAAACTACGGCCCGGGGGCCACATGCGGCCCGTTAAACGTTTTGATTCGGCCCGCCAAACTTAAAAAATTTAATAAATTAACCTTGTTAATGTTTTATTTCCCCTGCAATTTTGATGTTTCCTCACTAGATGGCGCACTCTAGATATATTGGCTTTGTTGAGGTGAAGCGTAGGCCTATTACTCCACGTTTGCACTTTACCTTTTGACCCACCGCCCCTCTATGAAGATGAGCGGACCCAATAAAAGGAAAGTGGACAGAGAATGTCGAGTGTTCAATAAGGAGTGGACAACTAAATATTTTTTCACTGAACACCGATCATCTGCTGTTTGCCTGATATGCCAAGAAACTATGGCGGTTTTGAAAGAGTATAATATTAGCCGTCACTTTGCCACAAAGCACGCTAATTATGCTAGCAAGCTGTCAACAAAAGAACGGGAAGCTGCTGCTGAGAAGTTGGCAGCTAATTTGAAGGCTCAGCAAAGTTTTTTTCACCGTCAAACTGCCATTCAAGAGTCAAGTACCAAGGCCAGTTTTATGCTTTCATTTCAGTGCTTTAAAATAAAATGGTCATTTATTTGATTTTCAGTGTTTAAAGACTCATTTCGAAGTCAGAGATTTTATTGTAATGCTTTTCTTCATTTTCATTGGAAATTAAAGCTCATGTTTTCTCCATATCCAAAGATGTGTATTTTTCCCCCAATGAGGTGATGTTTTCAAAGCATGCAATCTATCTGCTCCTGTTCTGGCCCCTTTGTCAAATGTTAGAACTCAATGTGGCCCACGAATCAAAAAGTTTGCCCACCCCTGGGCTAGGAGGTGTGTCTGTGTAAAGGCAGTTTTGTTACAGCTTGCTCAACGTTGCCCGTCGGTTAGCTTGTTGGCGCAGTGCGCAGCTCCACGCAAACGGGTTATGCTGGTTTACACTTCATTTGGCTGTAAGCACGCATATTACGCTCAGCTCAGCTAGGGGCACACTGCTTCAGCGTGTTAAACCACGGCTCACCTACGGGCACTCATTATGCACCTGTTGAACCACTGCTCACCTACGGGCACTCATTTTGCACCTGTTAAACCACTGCTCACCTTTGGGCACTCATTTAACACCTGTTAAACCAGTGCTCACCTACGGGCAGATGCACTCAACTTGTTAAACTGTAGCTCAGCTATAGGCACATCTGGCATTTTTTATTATTTTGTTATCTCACATTTCTTCAAAATAAATGGCCTATTTCATTACATTTTACATAAAATATAATTTTATATGTGTGCATATATGTCAGGGACTTGTTTCATGCTTATTTCACTAAATATAAAAATTGATGTTGTGGGGGCTCAAACCATAACTGCCTGCTCTTCAGCCAACGTCTCTACCGCTACACTATTGCTTTTTGGCTTACTTTGCATAGTTAGTTCTTATATGTTTTTCCATTTACTGCTAACTGTGGCTGAGCTATGGGCACACCCGCGCAAACGAGCGCACTCACGGGCAAACATCTTTACAATTTAAAAAAAAATAACATGTTCATTTATATAATTTTATGTTCATAGTTTGCGGGGGCATGTGTTGTGTTGTGTTTATTCACATTTCCATGTACTCTGTCGTGGGGATTTACTTTAGGCACTTTTACTCTTCTGGGGGCATGTCCGCTTGCAGGGCTCAGCCTACGGACACGCCCCCTACTGTCTTCCATGGACCGTGTAAGCCTTAGGTGTGATTCAGCATGCCCTCATGCATATGGATGGCATGCTGTTGTCACACCATTTAACTGCAGCCTCCGTGTAAGCCTTGTAACTCTTACACGGAGGCTTTGTGAATCCTGCCCATAGTGATACTTAAAGCAGACAAGGGTGGGACTATAGTACTTTGGAAAACATCTGAATATATTAGTGAAGTTAACAAGCAGCTTAGTGATGGCAGATTTTATTAGAAACTGCCTTTGGATCTGACAGCTGACTCCAAATGTAGAATAGATGACGTGTTAGTGGAATATAATAAAAAGGGCAATATTACAGAAGCATTAGTAAAAGAATTAATGGTAGAGAATCCCTTACTACACACATTTTATATTTTAACAAAGATACACAAAAATGTATTTCCCCCACTTTGGAGACAGATAGTGTCAGGAAGTGGGTCTCTGATCGAACCTATCTCTATGTATTTAGAATTTCAGTTTAAGCAATTATTACAGTTAGTCAGTTCAAGACTGAAAGATACTAATGAGCTTCTGGAACTTGTGAATGACTTACAAATAACACATGCTTCATACATCTGTACTTTAGATGTGCAATCTTTATATACCAGTATTCCACATCATGGAGGTATTGAGGCCATTAAATATTGGCTATCAGAATATGGGCACTGTTCAAAAGAACATGAGGAAATTTTGTTAAATTTAATGAAACTGGTACTGAATAATAATGTGTTTTATTTTGGTAAAGACTGCTACCTGCAAGTAAAGGGCACAGCGATGGGCACCACGTTCACTCCGGTGTATGCTGACCTGTTCATGGGATATTTAGAATGCAATTTAATCTACAATATTGGTAATCCATTTAAGGGTGATTTGGTGATGTGGAGACACTACCTGGATGACTGCTGGGCAGTCTGGTCTGGTTCATTAGTAGATTGAAAATCATTTGTAGAATACCTTAACTTCAATGTGTTTGACATTCATTTTGTGACAGAATAGAAATGACATCTATTGATTTTTTAGATGTACATATTGAAAAAACTGAAGATGGCACTATTAATACAGGATTATATAGGAAGCCGTTTACTAAAAATTCTATTCTAAAAGCAGATAGTTGTCACCCGAGACATACTATTAAAAATATACCCAAGTCCCAATTTAAAAGATTACGACATATTTGTAATAGAGAAGATGATTATCAGACTGAGGTTGATAATATGGGCAAAAGATTTATAGAACGGAGATATAATCATCAACATTTTAAAAAGGAGGAAGAGGTAGCACTTGCATTAAAAAGGGAATTAATACAAAAGGGCGCCCAGAGTGAAGAACAGGTAGTTGAACCATCAAAACCTAGGTTGATTACCACCTATGGAACCAATACATATACATAATATTGTTGATAGATTTTGGCATATTCTAAAAACAGATGAGTTTTTTGATGAATGTTTGGATGAACACTGTCTTTATGGATTTAAATGGGGTAAAAACATTGGGGAATCTTTGTCATGGTTTAAAAAGATGAATATTGGTAATAAGTATGAGATGAATACAGTGAGATGAAACAACCCTTGTGGTAACTGCACATATTGCAAGGTTATTTTGAAGTCCAAGTCATTTACATCCACTAATACTTCAAAGATTTTTGAAATCAGAAAATTGATTACATGCCGCAGTGAATGGATAATCTATATGGCTATATGCCACTGTGGTGCCTTCTATGTGCGACAGATGTAACGGTCATTTAAACGCGGGGTAGCAGTACATTTAAGTGACATAAAGTGCAAACGTACTAGGAGTGCTCTCTTTATACACAATAGTGAACATACATCTGCTAACTTTGTATTTGTGGGTATAGATTCTTTATGGAGTACTAATCTGTCTGAAGCTGATAAACACACTTTTTTAGATAAAAAGGAAAGACTGGATTATACATTTGGGAGCACTGTATAAACCTGGTTTGAATGAACATTTATAAGAATGTATATGTGTAATAATGATGCTTTGGAAGTGTGACTTTTAATTCCCTTAGAGAAATGAGGAATTTAAAGTAAAAGGGGAATTTGTTTAATATGTATTAAAAATGAAAGGTGTCTTTATATCCTGTGTCTTTAAGTAATGGGTATATAAATGTATTTACTACAAGGGACTGTATTATTCCACTGAAGATGCCAGGGGGCGAAACCGGTTTGGAGTTTCTTGTTTGCTGTGACTGTTTGTCGGCCAAGGGCACCTGCCTGAATAAATACTGTTGAAAGTAATACCTGGACATTTTATTTTATTTTATTTATTTGCTATATTTGTGAACTTTAGTAGTGCTGGACGTTTGCTTTGGTGTTTTACATATTGGTGTAGTCCGAGCACACTGTGAGCCTTCATGCACCCGAAGGTTGTTGGGATATATATATATATATATATATATATATATATATATATATATATATATATATATGGGTCTATATGACTTGGTCGACAGTTCATATGATCGACTGCTTTGATCGACAAGCATTTGCCCCTTTCCCCAATGTTGTGTGACCCTGGAGTTGATATATATAGTTAGGGGGGTGTGGGGGGGCACAGCCCCCCTCATTGGGGGTGTGTGGGGGGTGAAGCCCCCCACCTAAAATGCTTGTCGATCAAATGAACTGTCGACCAAATAAACAGTCGATCATATGAACTGTCGACCAAGTCGTATAGACCCATATATATATATATATATATATATATATATATATATATATATATATATATATATATATACATATGGGTTTACTTTGGAAGCTCGAACTTCATATGGTCGAGACCATAAGTTCAAAGTTTTGAAACTTTGAACAGTTTAAATGGAAATCACCATACGGCGCGGAATAGGAAATTTACTATTCTCTTCACTGAGGTACGATCTTGGAGTTGTTATATTTAATTAACAGGGGGTGCGGGGAGCACAGCTCCCACATGGGGGTGCAGGGAGTCTTTCCCCCTGCATAAATGTAAAAAAAGAAATGTTTTTGTTTTTTTTATTGAATTTTCAGTCTTTTAAAACTTTGATGTTATGGTCTCGACCATATGAAGTTCAAAGTTTTGAAAGTTTGAGCTTCCAACGTGTATATATCTATATATATATATATATATATATATATATATAGAGAGAGAGAGAGAGAGAGAGAGCTATAAATATAGATATAGATATGGATGCCAACATTGGGTCATACTGCAAGTGCCTCAATAAAAGCCAAATTTCCTTTTCATGTAAGTTTGTAAGGTCTTGGAGTTAGTATATATAATTAGCAGGGAGGTGTTGGGGTGCAGGGGGGATTGCCCTGCAAAATTACTTTCCATTGATTTAGTCTGCTCTGGGGTAATCCCTGCAGCATGCACAGAATGTGTTTATATTGTTGAGTTTGACATCATGACATCGATCCACTGTCTGTTGGGGCACTTGCTATTTAGTCCAGTACCCTTTACTAGCCTTCAATTGCTTTTCTTGCTAATGATTTTGACTTGATCTAGCACTTTGTTAAGCCATCTTTTAGTAACTGCCTATGTTACTGTGTACTTTCTTAAATTGTTTTACTTTTTCTTCTGCCATTGGTAACTGCAATACCACCCAAAGAATCTTTAATTAGTTTTTAATTATTTACATCTCTGGTAAGTATGCTCTGTTCAAATATATGCCATCTGTAGTGCATTTCTTGGTCTGTGTTTTACTTTTAGATACTTTCCCTGTAAAACAAATAAATATTTTAGAATCTAGGAGGTACCTTGTTCAATGACTTTCTAAATATTCTTTCATGCCTTTATTGTCTATTTCTAGCTTATTTTATGTTTTTTTTACGCTAGACATATTCACAGCTTTACTCATATCCAGTCAGTATTGCTCTCAGAGGATTTTCAATACAAACATACATCTTTTGTGCGTAAGTAAAGCATCTTGACCAAAGGACAACTGATATATTGTAGACCACAGCTATTATACCCCTCTGTCAGACACGTTTAAATCTTGGGGCATATGTAACTTGTTTGTTGGGCATTTCAAAGCATTCTTCTTTTTTATAGCTCCATTCATAGTCTATATCTTATTTTAAACATTTTCTTAGATGCATAGCATCACAGAAATATTATGTACTTTGTATCTCAGAAATACGTGCTTTGCAAGATAATTTATCAGTCGTCAAAGCATCTGTAATTTTTTAAATGTTCATTGCATTAACACATTCACAATTACTATAATTACTTTAACTTTTTCTGCATTGGATTTCAGTCTAATTATTGGTTATGTTTGCCACAACTTACAAATCTTCAGATACCTGTACAACTGTTAGAAGTACCTCTAATATTGATTAAATATAAGGCAGCAGTGTGAGCATTCTTTACCTTTCATATGATGAAGTAATTCTACACAGTTTGGCCTTGCTTTATATGCCTTTATCTGCAATATAACCTGGTTTAGATCTAGTACTAAAAAAACTTAATATTTTGAACCATTTCATTCTGAACTTAATGATTAATAAAATGCAAATGGTATCCTTCATTACAACTGTATTCATGGTTTTCATCCTATACATTTAATTTCCCCTGTATCATGGGCAGGAAAACTACTTAAGTATGTAAGTAAATCAACTCAGGCATGCAAGATATCACTGACATGGCACTATACAGTAATAAGTAGCATCTGGAACTGTATAAATGTTTCTGTATAGAAACACACACACACACACACACACACACACACACACACACACACACACACACACACACACACACACACACATATGCATTTCTAAACACTTTGGGTTAAAATTGTGACTTTCTTACTGTTCTTAGCTTCTCTCAAGTCAAACAACTAAAATTATTGGGAAATTCACTCCTCCAACTGCCAAAATCTGAAAATAAGAATCTTTTACTTATTTTTGCGGTCGCACAGCAACACTTATTGACATAATGGCTCCATCCCACTGAAATCAATATGTTAACAATTGGTGTAGAGTTACTTGTGCAGTACCTAATACATCCAATAGTTTATATATTTACTCAGGAAAAATATTATACCATGATTCTATATTCTGATTATTAATTCTTGAAGACTTTGACTTAATGCTCTTGTCTCAGTCTCCCTGGTGCGGTTTCTCATTTTTGTATAGCAAGTGTTCTAACTTCCAAAGTCTACTATGCAATACAGTCTCATTTTTCAGCTTAATAGCATGTGAATTGTTTTTTAAGACATTTGGTTGTGCTTTTATGCATCATATTAAAATATCAGTATATATTAAAAGCTAAATAATGTCACACCTTATGTTTATAACCATCCCTAGTGCAAAAAGGCATGAATTTTAATTGCTTTTGCATTTTTCTGGTATCCATTATGACCACAAGACATATCCATTAGTGATACAATGCCCTTTATTTTTCATTTTACCTTATCATTGGAATTACATTGAATCTTATGTTTGTTTCCTTACATAATTATTTCAACAATGCACTACTGTCATATGCCCAAAATACATATACGTAGTTATTGAAGAGGTCTGTTTCTTTAAAAAAATACCTTGTTTCATCATTTATTATATAACAAATTAGTCCATTTTTATTAAGGAATCATGCAAGTCACAAACTTCATAAAATCTGGCTACATTCTTTTTTTCCTTTGTTAATTCATTTATTAAATTATTGCTGAAGACAAAGGCACACACACATTAATTATAAAGAAAACAAACCATGTTAACATTTTTTTCATTTATGTACATTAAACATCACATATATTTTCTTTCTTTATAATTGTTATCAGTCCAGCATCACATAAATTGCTTAATTCCTGCCTTTCCTTAAACCTCACTGTTCCTCCTGGACATCCATCTATCCACAGCCCATTTTTCCCATTTTCCCACATGGGTTTGGGGTGTCACTTTAGCAGTGATGTTCACCTAGAGTCAACGTTCTCAACACCAGTTGTCTAGACCTACCACAGTTGTACTTCACTATCAGACATTCACACTTATAGCCAATTTAGAATGGCCAATCAACCTACTGCATGTCTTTGGAATATGAAGTACCGGAGGAAATCCACGCAAATACAGGGAGGACAAGCAGACCCTGCACAGAAGGCACCCAGCAGAGAAAAGAATCAGAGACCCTCTTGCTGGGCAACAATGCTATCTGCTGAACCACTGTGCCGCTCTCTCCTCATTTTACATGTACTGTTCCCACCAGTTCCATTTATTTCTATGTAATTTGCTCCTTCTCTTTTCTAAAGATCACATTTCCAGTTCAGATATCTATTTTACAATATTCATTACTTTAAATACAGCTGGTTTAGACTTTGATTTCCATTTGTATGTAATTGCTTTTTTGGCAGCCATCAGAATTAAACTTACTAAGGCATATGTCTAGATAATTCAGATCCTGAGTCTCATCTCAAAATAATCATTTCTTTAGACACAGACATTTGCTACCCCAATATTTCTGACAAAGCAATCTTTAAGGAATTTTTAAAATCTTCCAACTCATTACAATCCCCCCCCCAAAAAAAATGTTACCAGTTTCTTCTTTCTTCCCATAACATACCCAATTTTTGCTTTCTACCAGAGTTAAACTTCTTTGCAGTCTGCTGGAGGTATACAAATACCTGTGTAAGCACTTCTAAACAAAAATCCTAAACCTTCTGGTCTTTGTTACATACATGGGTGCCATATATATATGTCTTCTCATTGCTCTCTTGTAAATTACTTTCCCAGTGTCTTTCTTTTCCAATCTTTTCTGACCTCCTTTGATTAATTCTTATAATTAGCATGCAATATTTTATATGCCTATTAATTTTCCCTTTTTAATAGCAACTTGTTTTCTAGATTCATCTAAAAACTCTACCAGAGCAGGTAATTTACTAAGGATCCCTATATCCCTTTCTCTTTGGCTATACTCTAATATCAGTCCCAGGTAAGGAAGGCAGTCTCTAATCTGCAATCCAGACTTTTATTTTTTGACCTCATCCCACTCTATCAGCTTTACTTCTCTAGCTATTTCTTCACAATACCTTGATTTTGCCAGTTTTCTCCTGTAAATTCCAGCCCCTTTTTGCCTATTGTCTGTACCCATACTTGTAGTCATCCCTACTGACAAAGTCTCCTTTCTCCCTGCCCATGTTAGCATCTTGATCCATTTCTTAAATCAAGAGTAACTTAACCATTTGCAGTTTCCATATTGTGATATGCAACTGCAATGAGTAATTGATTAATAAATAACTATTTGCTTCCAGGCTCCACATAATTCTGAATTCTGTTGATAGTGCTATTTATCTTTTGGGACTTCAAGAGCATCAAACATGTTAAATATCTTTTTAAGAGTTCTTCCCACAGAAAATGCATGAATGCAGCACTTCTTCAGGTTTCTTGGCTAATCCAGTGCCACTGAGAAATTAAACTCATTTATATATTCAGAGCTTACAGTTTTCTGCTATGTTTTCTACCTACAAGAGAATTACTGTGGTTTACAGATGAAATATTTCTCACTGTAAATTACAGTTTCATACTTCAAATTTTACAGCTTCCTCAAAGCAACTAAACTTTGTGATTTGTGCAAATACTTTCTCTAATTCTGTAGATATTTCTTTACTTCAGATACTACATATTACCTGGGTGGTAAATAAGCATGACAGAGCAACTGCTTATGTGTCTCCATAGGTCTTATTCAGACTGAAAAACTAGAAGTGATTTCAATGCATTTAATTCAGCTCCCTGCATTGTGATTCATAGAACTTAAAGAGAGCATATTGATAGGTAGTGCCGAGGGGAAACCCACACAAACAGAGGGAGGACATGCAGACTTCACACAGAAGGTGCCCTACCCAAGATTCGAACCAAAGAGCCTCTTGCTGTGAAGGAATAATGCTAAGTGCTGCAGCAGTGCACTGGAATGATCACTAACAGAGTATAATGCTCCTTTTTTCATGTACCTCACCAGACACATGCAGTAGCTGGAAAGACCACAGGACTTTCTCAGCAAGATAACACAAGGCCTACAAACCATGCCATGATGTAGAGGATACATTAAATGCCATGTCACTGTAATGTTCATTGTATAGGATAAAATGGCTTTTGCCTGTCTTCCAGGCTCATCTCTAAGCCTGTCCTGGGTGGTGTACCACATATCCAAAAATCTGATATAGCTGATGACATCAGCAGTATTTGATGAGAAGAATATGGCAATAGCAGTGTCCCACATTATGGTGGGAAAGGCCCCCTGTAATGTCAAACAAGAACACATACGCACCCAGTTGACTACAGTGAGAATCGAACCATTAACTATCTATGTACACAGACAACAGAACCCAGTACTTTATGCAAGCACTACAGCTTAAGTCTGACTTGGAATCTGTCAGACACTTTATAGCTGATGACGTCACCAGTGTCTGTTGAGGAGAAGACAACAGTGTCCTACATGGTGTTATAAAATGCTTTCTATAATGTGCAGCAACAGCTCACACACACAGCTGACTGCAGTAAGAAGAGAACCCCTACCTACCTAGGTACACAGACTACAGAACCCGGTACTTTATACAAATGCCACAGTTCAAGTCTGACTTAGAGTGTGTCAGAAAATACTTTATAGCTGATGACAGCAGTGTCTATTGAGGGGACTATGACAGGGTTCCACATGGTGGTGCAAAATGTTCCCTGTAATGTCAAACAACAGCTCACACACACTTGAATCTAGTGAGACTCGAACCTGTACCTATCAAGATACACAGGCTACAGAGCACAGAACTTTATTCAAGCACCATGGCACAACTCTGCTTTTTGCAAGAGTGGAGATGGAAATGTAGTTAGTGACATCAGCAGACCATGTGGGAGACAAGATGTTGGGTGGGCTGCATGAAAAGTATTTGTAGGCATCTGCAGGTATCAAAATACTGTCACTCCATGCCACTGGAGCATTAACAGTGGAATACACATGTTTGCTCTTGGTCTGTCTAGACATACACATGCACCCAGTTGACTGCAGTGAGAACAGAAGCTCATTCCTATCCAACAACACATACTACAGAAGTCAGCACTTTATGCAAGTGCCACAGCACAAGTCTCACTTGGAGTGTGTCAGACAATGCTTTATAGCTGATGACATCAGCAGTGTCTGTTGAGGAGAATATAACAGTGTCCTATATGCTGGTGTAAAATGTTCACTGTAATGTCAAGCAAGAGCTCACACACACACACTTGACCGCAGTGAAAGCAGAACCCCTACCTATCTAAGCAAATAGACTACAGAACACAGCACTTTACGCATGTGCCATGGCACAAGTCTTTTAAAAAAGTGCAGGTGAACTTATAGTAGATGACATCAACAGGCCATGTGGGGAGCAAGATTTTGGGTGCACTGCAAGAAATGGATGTGTAGACCTCTATAAGAATCAAAATACCATCAGTCCATAGTATTGGACCAATAACTGTGGCATACACACTTCTGCTCTTTTGTCTAGAGACATACACACATGCCCAGGTGACTGCAGTGAAACAGACTTCTCTAACAGTGCAGGCAAACTAATAGTAGATGACATCAGCAGGCCATGTCAGAGACAAAATGCAGGGAGGCCTGCATAGGCTCATAGCTTCATATGTTAATAGGAGGCTACTAGCCTGATGGCCCTATGGTGTTTAGAAGCTTAGCTGTGTAAAAATACAAGTACCCTTTTGAGCATACTTGTATGGTTATTGCTAGCAGATCAATTTTGTGAGCAGCACCAACTGGCCCTGTCCATGAGGGACATAGGTTTCACCCCACAGGTGAGGTGTCTTTACAATCAACCAACTAATAGTCAAGGTTGCAGTTGAACAGGGTCATCGAGGAGCACTGCTTCACATGCAGTGGTAGGCTATTACAGAGAAGTGTGAGTCATTTGGAGATATATTTGTTACTCCAGCATGTTTTTTTCATGTCACAGGCTAGGTTGAGAATCCTGCACCAAGATATTATTGCCCCATTTGATTTGCAGATGTCCAGCATTTCTAGTAGGGCAAGGTCTGAGACTGCTCTGTAGGGCAGGCATTCGTCACCTCTCAGTAGTCTGCATGATACTGAGCACAGTGGCAGGTCTTTCAATCTTTCCATATATGTCATGTTTTGAGGCTCTGGAGTCTCGCAGGCACAACTTTGTGTTTTCTCCAATTGTTGAAGGTGTCTGGTGAGGTACAGACAGAAGGGACCATTGTATTTAATTAGAGGTCAGATAAGGGTAAAGTACAGCAGAGGTAGGGTAAATCCTGCTTACTGAACCTTGTGGATCAATATGAAAGTGTAGATTGCTATCAACATGTGTTCCCAAGTCTCACAACAGTGTGTTTGAAGTTAGAGGGACTCTATGTATATCATAATTAGCAGGGATACTTCATTGCTAAAGGGGACAATGAGCCATTGTATGCTTTAACTTTTAGTCCGTGAGTTTGGGCCAATCATTTGTGTGTGGCAGCCCCCTCCTTAGTATGTTACCATCATTGGGGGACTTTATTAATGCATCCAGTTACCAGTCATCTGCAAATGTGATAAACCACAGGCCATCTACCATTGCCTGCCCTTTAGGGTAGCAGTTTGCAAACAGCTGAGGCACAGCACAGATCCTTGTGGTATTCTAATGGCAAGTATCTAGTGGTGGAGGTGCAGTCCCTGACTTTGAGAGTATATGTTATTTTAGTGATCTAGTTGCCTATCTCTCTACTACTGTATGGCTTATTTCCCACATGGGAGATCTTTACTATAACACATGAATGAGGGATAGTGTCAAAGGCCTTGGATAACTCAACATAGGAGTCTTGTTGAGTTATCCCTCATCCAGGTCTTTGGGGTCAGTATCCAAGAAGTCCACAAGGTTCAAAAAGCAAGATCTACCCTTGACAAAAACAAAATGGGTAGGTTCAAGCATGCTGAAGATCACCTATGTCCCTGTGGATATGTTCCATGCGTATTCCTTCCCTAGCCTTGCAGATAAGGCTTTGAAGATGTATGGGTCTATAGTTGTAGTTCTGAATGTTAACAGATTGATGTGCATTGCATAGCACACAACACTTGATATTACATGTTGTAATGTGGTTGATATATGTGTGTAAAAAGCACTGAGACTCAGGGTTGCAGTGCTTGGGGGTTGCCAACACATGGATGTATTGTAAATATGTGACATATTGTTAGATAGGGCCCTCAGTTTGTACTGTTTTTACATATAATTTGATGTTGTACACAGGAAATGGACAACAACCAGTAATAATACAGTATAATTTGTACATTTCCATATTATGTTCAACAGGGGGTTTGTGAGATGGTTAGTAAAGTGCATATGCATAATAGATGCACATGTCTGTGCATAGCTAAGCAGTGTGCAAACATGAGCCGCATTGCAAAAATCTGACAGTTAGTATTGATTCTTTGAAATAGTCCTGCTGCTTAACTGACTCTGTAGCAGCATGTGCTAATGCATTGATACTGGGTTCAAATACAGGTGTATGTAATATTTTAAAATACTTTTTATTACAGAGTGATAATGCGATGACATTAATTGTTTATATCAGATGTGTTGCTGTGTGTTGGCATAGCGCAGCGGTGTTAAGCGGTATTGTGAAGGGGCAACCATACATATTTGCTGCCTCTCACCATTGGTGTGCAATATGTGCCTCCATTCAAACATGGATCCCAAAAAGTGGAGTGATCCATTGCTTCTCCAGCAACTTATGTGTGGTCTGTTTGATTCTATTTTTTGACCAGATTAAAGGTGCTAAGATGGGGTAGATAAGACAGCAGTTAAATGGGGAGTAAGCAGGGTGAAGGACAAAGGGAAAGCAGGACAGGAATATGCAGGAGGGAGGTAGGAAGGAACCACAGCTATCCATTTATTTAACAGTGTAAACTGAACATATGTGCAAAATATTAACTGAATTTAAACTATCACCTCCAGAGAGAGGAGTGACCACAACGCAATCATGTGCTATAGCCAATTAGACCAAATTAAGTATGTCAATACATGTGAAAAATGGAGAACCATGTATGGGATGATTTTTTTTTTTTTTTTTTTTGGTGGGACAGGCATCCATTTACTTTTTATTTCAGAGAGAGAGAGAAATGTTGGGGATTGGACTTAGGTATGTCTGGATCAGGTAAGTTGGGTAGGTGAGGAAGCAATTGCAGACAGACAAGACAAACAAGACAAGAGACAGGGATGGTGATGGACATAAAAGGTTTGGGGATACTATGATTGGAGTGAGGGTAGGGCATCCCAAATCCATGGCCTTCAAGCTGGGTGACAGTGAGAAATGAGTCCTCACCCAGTGGACTTTCATTACTCTAATCTCACTCTGTTACTGGCTGCAGTGCTTGGCATCTCTTTCTCCTCCTCTAGTACTACACAAAATGAGGGAGAGCAGACTCTCCAGCTGGTCTAGGCTTGCGCCAACAGTGTGGTTCACAACCATATGCACCATCACTGGCAACTCGGTGTGGGTGATAGAATCACCACCTCCACCACTGCTCCCAGAGTACCACTGGACCAGCTTGTAGGGCAGGACTGCCAGAGGGTGCAGGTAGTGCAGGGACAGCAGAGGCAGTGCTGGAAGGTTGGCTCCCAGATGTGCTGGGCACTGGTGCTGGAACTGCTGGAGGGGGCAGGTGGATCCTGTGTGGCAGGCCTACTTTGCTGTGCTGTGGTACACATGGATGACATGAACACATTTTGTGATACATAAAAAAGTAAGAAATAAAATAAAAATGTTTTACAATAAAATAAAATAACACAAAATAAAAAAATATTCATAAAAAAGAAAAGAACATTTATAAAAATGACACAAAAATATACTTTTATACATAATATGAAATAAAATAAAAAAAAATAAAATAAAAAAAGACAAATAAGGGCTGGGGTGAGAGAAAAAAAAAGATAAGAGTAGCACCTCCATATGTGACATGCATTAATACAATTGTTGGACTCTATTGCCTTAACTTTTACATTTCAGACTACCACCTCCTAACAGATGCATAGATGGGTAGGCCTACTGACTGTGTCCGATAGAATTGCATGGGATGGCTGTATGTCAACCTCAGTGTGAGATTTAACACTTGACTGTGCCTCAGTTTGTTCACCATCATCATCAGAGTCTGGTGATACACTGACATCAGGTAGCAGAGAGCCAAGACTCCTACTGTCATGATCACCTGTGATAAAAAACAAGAAACACAGAAAAAAAGTAATATTGCAATACTATGTCACAATATATGCTAACAAAATAACACTGCTGCCACTATTACAGACAGAGCAGCAATACACACAACATGCCTGACATCAACAGCACACACTAAAATATCTCTATAAATTGCTCAGCAGTACTGACATAAAAATGTTTGGTTTGTTATCTGCAGATAATGTTCTCCACTGCAATTCAGATGGTCCTATAAGAAGTTAATCTAGAGGTAAGGGCAACATCATCACAATTAATAGTAAAACAGGGGCTAATAATTTTACTCCTTTATATGTCCATTAACTATACTTTTAACAACTACAACCTAAGCTAATAATTGTAGCAATCTTAAATCCCCCCAAAAAAGACATGTGACACAGAAGTAACTTAATGATTTTAACTGTTTTACTATATAATAATATTCAACTGTTGACATACCAAAGCCTATCTGGAAGCTCCTGCTGTGACATGCTTGCTGTTTCTGAAACTGTTACTCTGAAATCCAGCACATGCTGTATTGCACTCTTCTGGGAGCTGTCTGGATCCCTGATGTTGGCCAGGAATTCTTCATTGGGTGTTAGTGATGGTTCCCTAGCAGGCCCTCCTCTGGTAACCATCTGGTCATTGCCCACTGTAGCTGCTCTCCTCCTGCAGATGTGATCATGTCAGTGGCCCTGTGGTGCTCCTGCTCATATGTCTTGCTGTGGACACCCATGGCATTCACGTCATAAACTATCTGGGTCCATATTTGCATTCTACGTGACATTCTCCCCATCCCCATTCCAGCAGAAAAGTACCATTTTGCCTAAAGGCATCCACAATCACCTGGTTCTCAGCATCAGTGAAGGGGGTCTCTGAGGATTGACATGCCTTGATGGCATGCTCCTAGGTGTCCTAAAAGACACATAACTACAAATGAACTCTTTCCAGATAAAAGAGAAAAGGTAGCTAGTCAGTATTACCCACTGGAGAAACATAAAACAGTCTAGAGATATGAAATATGAACAACAGACAGGATGCAAATCAAGGAGTGCAACAGAGCAACATTTATTGTTTGTGCCATAACACTAACTCATCTTTGCCCCCCTCAAAAGAACAGTCTCGCCTTGTTTGTACCACAACCATAATTCACCTTTGCTCCCCCCACAAAAGAACAGTATACCATTGTTTGTGTCATAACAGTAACTAACATTTGCCCCCCAAAGAACAGGAAAATGGCACATTTTGCTAACAAACCATCTTTGAAATGCTAAAAGTGCTATTAAAGGAACTGTTCTTAAAACATTTGTACATATTTATCACAGTGCATTCCATTTTCATGCAATGGCAATCATGTATACCTCTGAAATGGCTTGACAAACATCCCCATGTCATCAATACACTTCTAACTAATGCATACAGATAAAAGTGTAAAAGCCTTTGCTTCAGATTCTTCTTAAATACATTCCAGCATTTCCAGTATGGAAATGGTAAAATGGAAGCATAACTTCTGAAGATATATCCTGAAGAAATAGCTTATGTGCAGTCTTCCCAACATAAAATAAAAATCTTCTCACCATTAGTTTCCCTAGCTACATGATTGCCTTTTTATATGGTGTAGATTAAGGTTATGATGAAAATGCAAATGAGGTGTGAACTCATTAGACTTGCTGAATCCCAGATATATGGATCTGTGTAGGAGATGTAAACATACTGCAGACACTCCCTCGGTGTGTAGTTTAAATGGATTGTAACTGTGACTTATTAGTGGTTGAGAGAAGGAAAACAAAACAACACTGCAGGCTGTCTTACATCCACTGGATGTGTCAGGTTAGATCTACAAAGTGTTAGATCTAAGGTTGGAAATAAAAGTAAGCAGCACACAATTCACAAGTTTTGTTCCTTAACATCCAACCTGCCCTTCATTTGTTGGCAACTGCATATGATATTATTTCCACTTAATATCCTTACAAATATTAAGGCCAATGATATGTAATGGCTTACACAGTGCATGTCTCAGATTACTGGTCAAATAAATGAAGAAATGAAGAATGATGAACAAACATGGAAATGTAAGACAGAGTTATATATTTGGAAGCAGTAATCATAACAGGTTGTGTCATCACTAGGTGCACTGCATCCAAAAATAATACATGTACAAATAACACTTGCATGCTTTGATATCACTGTAGATGTTGTTGCAGCTGGTTGTGTGCAGACTGAGTTCAGTTCTTCACTGCAAAGCTGTTTGTGTGGCAAACAGGGATATGGCACCCACCCTGTGTTTTGATGGTGCATTGCAGTGAGAATTCAAATGCAGATCTATGCGGACATACCTGATGTGAGCTGTCATTTTCTTGTGTATATGTCATACATTAATTTTCCTCATTTCATCTACTTGCCCCTTTTTTCTTTTTCTCCTTTTCTGTCTTTGTTTGTCTAATTTTTTTTTTTGGGGGGGCAGTGTTTGCATGATCCAGAGATTAGCACAGTCAATGGAAAGGAGAAAATGAATGTCAAGTTTGGCTGTGTTTATCTCATTTGAGTGAAGCATGGCAGTGCATAAACTGGAAAACTGCCCCCCCCCAGGAAGCAGACAGGACCCAGACAGCCAAAAATAGAAACCAGATACACTCAATGCTATTGGCCAATGAGCAAACACACTAAGCTGCATTGTGTGGAAGTTAACAGCAACACCTTAAGAATGATTACTAAAATAGGGATTACCATGTGACTACTCCTGTGACAGCAGGTGTAAGTGCAGGCCCAGAGTACAGATAGTCCTAGGTTCTAGTACAGGGTGTGCAACCTTTTTTTCACTGTTGTGACACTGCAGTCTATAGCAATAAATTAAAAGATAGACAAGTGTGTTATTTCAACCTTCTTGTTGCAACAGGTGTAGGACTGCCATAAACATTGTCCTGGGTTTGACTACAGGATATTCCATACACTTTTACTGTTGCTCCACTTTCCATTATAGTCACTCTCACTTATAACAATTGAGATAGTCCAAATGATATTAATTATATGTATGACGGCTGACACAGTAGTAATGTGTCAGTTATGTCATTATTTATCTATGTGTTATCACATTTATTATCAGATGTATGATTGTGGGTATATGATGTGCTATATTTCTGTAAGTAATCAGACCAATAGGTATGTGACCCATGTGCTGGGGTAGATGGTAAGTGGTACATTCACCAGCATGTGGTCACAGTGCTGATTCCTCCCTTGAATGTAATACAAGTACTGAGTATGTGAAGGACATCCACATCAGAGGTCATAATACCATCATGGTTCTCAGCCTTCATCACACCAATAACTGATTACAATGCACTCTTCTTCATTTTCCTCCAGACACATCTCCCTGTGATGTGTAATGGAAGTATACCAACTTTGTCACAGTAAGCTGTCACACAGTTTATTGGCCATACCTAGGTATATTTTCTGTGGAATATACATGACTGACTCATGGTCTGGAAAACTATTCAAGTTGTTACACCAGATGCATGTGTGGTACCTGTTCTGCTTATGCACACTCTACATACATAGATATTTGACAACATTAAAGGCATGTATATCATTCATGGCAGTGTGGACTGTGCCATAAAAAAAAAAAAAAAAAAATATATATATATATATATATATATATATATATATATATATATATATATATATATATATATATATATGCCATGCACACAAGGCCATCTGCATTGACCATACTATCACATACAGGTATAGTAGTGTCCCTCCTAATACCTGTTATGTCAGAGGCATGAAATTACATGTGGTATTATTCTGATATTATCCATAATTGTGGCTGGTTCTTGTAATGTTTTCCATGAGCCTTCATCTGTGCCCACCTTGCTTGACACCTCTGCTGGCTATGCACTCATATTCAGGCATATCAGTTTGCACAGCTTCCCAGTATGCACCCTACCCAGTTGTATGTCATATCCCTGCTAAATGTCCTCTGTATTATTCATGTATGGATGCTTATCTGACAGACATCTTCTTCATTGTTATGTCACCTTGCATGGCACTCACATAATAAACATTTTCACTGTACAGTCTCTACTCTACTCTTCCATATAGATATGTGATTGGTGTTGCTGCTAAAACCATCTTCCATTGGCATGCCTTCCTATGCTGTACATTAAGCATTTTCACCTTCCTCTTTCTGTGTATTCATTCCTACAATTCATGTGTTTGTTCCTATTTAATGCACATATTTCTCTTGAGTGTTTATTTTACATTTCAATTCATGTCCATTTACAGATCATTTATACAGCTTCAGTATAGAATGCCAGGAATGGAATATCACAATACTCTGCACTGTACGTTCACTGTCATGTACTCTATTTTGACCATATACTTCACATTTATACTTCTCAACATTCCTCATATTACCAGGATATCTAGTTGTTTTCTTTATTAAACTTGTGGGTTTCTGCCTTATCATTGGAATGATCTCAGGACTGATGTGAGCGGCAACGCTAACCATTACACCACTGTGCCACCCATTTGTGCAGAATGTCCACTTTTTATCTCATATTTTTGATCTATTCCTCATATGATATTGGTTTTCTGGCAAATCACTGGCATGTCATTGCAGATTGAAGTCAAAAACTGATGACAGACATTTGAGTTTCAAACTTCATGCTCTTCAGAAAGTTCTTGGTACTATGCAACCTATTATTCTTTCAACGTTCTAAATTTGGAAGAACAATATTAAAAATCTCTCCCTAGTTTTGAACCTTACAGGATAAGAAGAAAACCCATTGGAGCCACCACAACTGGTTAAAACTTTATTTATCACACAGATAGGCACTTTCAAGCATTAGTTCTTCATCAGTTCTAAAAAACAGTTACAATCAACCAATTTAAGCAAATAGCAACCAAATAGAATCAATAGCAGGACCTGTCCTCCTTCAATAAGGGTTTTAAAGGAATACAAGCATTTAACTCAGGTGTATGGTTAGCTTGCAATTGAGCTATCCATCTTAACTCAGCTAATTCAGTGCTGTGTACAATGTTACCCCCCATACTCACTTGCTGAATGTACAACACCATAAACAGAAATCTATGTTCTCTGTTTGTTTCAGTATGTTGATATAGAGCATTACTTCTCAAACATAACCTGATGTCACTCATATCTTGCAATATACATTGTTTTTTTAACAATCTGTTAGTCTTCCTAACATAGAATGCTTGGCATGATATGCACTCAACTAAATACACCACATTTTTAGTTCTGCAATCTGCATATAATCTAGGCGTAAGGGGGTGTACAAAGATATTATTTTCTTTGACATATTGACATGTCTTGCATATCTTACATTTAAAAGTTCCCAACCTCTTCCTATGTATTATGGGCATGTAAAGATGTATGTTCTTACATAAAATTTGCTTCAGATTTTGGCAGTTAGTATAAGCAAATCTGGTGTGGGGACCTACTAGTGCGTTCAGTTTATCACCTGGGAAATGGCACCAGTATCACTATTGTAATGTAGATTTATTCTCACAAATGGGTTATTATTTTGCTTCTGTTGATTAACAACAATCCCATCGTCAGAACTGCCCATATTACATTCAAACCATGGGTTGCCTCTATTCCTTCACCAACATTTTGCCCTAGCTATTGCTCTCTTAACTCTTTGTGTTGGATATCCATGACTAGCAAACATATAATGCATGTTATCAAACTCACTTTCATATATACTATCTTCAGTACATAGTCTAGAAATTCTTAACCTCTGCTCACTCATTACATTATCAAAAATGTGCCTTGGGTGCATACTATCATACATTAACATGTTAGTTCTCCAACAACTTTTCCTATACACTCTGTTTTGTATTTTGCTAGTCAAGTCTTTATAAATCTTCACATCTAAAAAAAATCTATTGATTCGGCAGAATAGCTAACAGTAAAATGTAAGAAATCTGTTGCATTTCCAAGCACCTAACAAATAACAATAATCCTTCAGTTGTACCACTCCACAAAATAAATATATCATCCACAAAACAATGGTATATTTTCAAACTTGCCTTCCATGGACAGACAATGGATAGAACATAGGTAGCCTCCCACTGTGCCAACACCAAGTTGGCATAGGTGTTGGCACAGGGGGTGCCCATGGCTACACCATCTTTCTACCAATAATATTGATAATAAAACATAAAGAAACTATTGCCCAAAATCAATTTAAGAAAAGCACATATCTGTGTAACTTTCTTTTCATCAAATATTGCATGAGTTAAAATAAAATCTTTAACAGCTGTGATTCCATAAGAATTCAGAATCACAGTAAGTAAGTTATTTATGTCTAGAGTCACAAATATGTAACTTGCATAACCAGTTATAAATTCACAGGAATCACTCAGAGATCATAAGAAACAGGAAGTGTAATTTATCACTGCTGGCACATAGGGTAACATAAGTTTCTTCTCCACCCATATGGAGAGGAACTCAGTAACCCAAACTCTTCCAGATACTATTGGCCAATGGGGGGGGGGGGTTGAGGGGATTCTTATGAATCTTAGGTAAACCTTTCAATATAGGTATAACAGGTTGTTCAACTATCACAAACCTATATTTGTCTTCAGTTATAACATTAGATAGCAATACATCATCTAGTGTATATTTTACATGTGTATTTTCTCTAAGCATTTCCAACATGTCTTGTAAGTAATTCCATCTATCAAGTATTATAATTCCACCCCCCTTATCAGCTGGTCTGATAGTAACATCAGAATTATTCTTCAAATTATTAAGAGCTTTCAGTTCACATTCAGTTAAATTATAATAACCATGTCTTTTCTTTGTAGCTAACATATCAGTAATTTCCATTGTACATAAGTTCAAAAAAGTGTCCATAACAGGAAGTGCAGGTGGTAAGAGTGTACTTGGTTTCTTCAGAGGTATCTCAGTACTATCATTGTCCTGTTGGCCAAACAGTAATTTAAGGAGAACTTTTCTCCCAAACAAATGTAAGTCAGAAAAAAAACTTGACGTGTTCTGGCACTCTGTGCTGGTATAAAAGACGTACCTTTGTTCAACAGGGTAAGTTCAGAGTCTGGTAAAACATATTTAGAAAGATTGTAAACAATATTTTCATCAGTATGAACTACAGGACCTTTTATCCCATCAGTTTTCTTCTTTTCCTGCCACTGCTGGGTGGTCTTTCTTTCCGCTGTGTGTTTTTCACCCTCATAGGGACTGGAAGAGTTGAAAAACCCGAACCAATCAAAGGCACCACGTTTTGGTCTGGCTCCCAGTTCTTTATGTGAGCTTTTATCATTATTTGTAGCTGCATCACATTAGAACTGCAGTATATAGCTATTTCTAAAATTGTTTTTTAGATCTGATATAAAGCTAATGCTCAAAAGTGCTTATCTGTGTGATAACGTTTTAACCAATTGTGGTGACTCCAGTGGGTTTTCTTCTTATCCTGTATGGTATATTTTACCACAGTGGACTTTTCCTTCTTCCTTGGCTGCTTTGGATTTTAATAGTTTTGAACCATCCCTCATCCCCTCATTATTTATGGCTTTGTCCAGATTTTTTTTTTTTGGTATAAGATGTTGACAGAGTATCATTCTAACACATTTCTATGTGACATCTATGTCAGATATGTCCCTGTTTCTGGTTGCTTGTCTCCTCATTATGTTGGCCTTTGTGCAGATGTGTTGTATTAACAGATAGACAGCTATCTGTGAAGAGATGGTAATCATTGTGGCATTCCATGCAAATCCATGGACCATAGGTGCTCTTCTTTACACAGAATTTATATCCACATCCACTTACATAGGTTCCTGGCCTGCCACACTATTGTTAACCATGAAACCTAGCTTAGATGTGCCACACGTAATTAATATGCATTGCATGCTACCACTCACTTGCACCACTGCTCAAACATGTAAACTCCATGTAGGCTTTGTGTGGAGCCTACACATAGTATACTGATTCCCAGGGATTGTTTTAGCAGACAGAATATGAATTTCTGACCTCAGACTTTCTATGATGTGTGTGTGTGTGTGTGTGTGTGTGTGTGTGTGTGTGTGTGTGTGTGTGTGTGTGTGTGTGTGTGTGTGTGTGTGTGTGTATGCATGTATGTATGTATGTGTGTGTGGTTGTGTAAATTTAATCAAGTCTCTTCCTCTTTATGCTCTGCTTCCTAATACAGAGTATGTCTAATAGTCAGCCCATCTTTAGGCTGAAAGGATGAATTAGTTTTTTTATTATCAGCTGACCAACTTAAGTTAAACCAGTTTAGGTAGAAAAAATTTGAATGCAAAGTATTTTGCATCATGGTTTAATATATTTCAGTTAAAACACAGAATGTTGTTACTTATGCTACTGACTTACATGCCTGTATTGTTCTGTCTCATTCTCCGTCTCATTTGGTTCAACAACTTTCATTCTACCTTAGTCTGCAGCTTTAATTAGGGTACTCATTGTCCCACTGATATAGCTTGAAGACTGTTCTTGGATTTTCAGCCCTTTAAGGATCTCAGTCAATTGACAAGTTGGAATTGCAAAGATTCAGCCATCCGTTAATTTTTCAAAGAAATGATGATTGTTAGATATTTTGGTCTGCAAATCTACTTCTAACTGAAACACAGATCTATCTGCAAAAGCTGTTGTTCCAAGTGTGTGGATTTCACAATGAAATATTAGGTTCAACTGCTTATTGAATGGCTTCACCTTTGTTATAGATCATCTTCTGTTTATGTGAATATAGGCATGTGGTAGGGGAAAAGGCTTACTGCCATAAATGGCATCAAAACCAGTATTATGCTTTGTTAGGAAGAGTAAAATATGATGTTACTCTTGAAATGTGTTTCCTCAAATTGGTCATAAAGTTGCCTGTTAATGTATGATTGTTATATTGCTTAATTTCGTTGAAGAGCTGAAAGGTGTTTTTGTATTCTTCTAACCAACAGTGAGTAAGAGTGTACTTTGATCTAAACAAGGTGTTTTACAAGATGTTAGACAAAGGGATAATATGAGGGGCAAATGAAATTATTAATCCTGGAATTCTAATATGGTTTATAGAAAAAAAATATCATTACATTGAAATCAAAATGCTATTTTTATTTGTAGTTATTATTCTAATTTTCAAATTGTAATGTTGACTGTCTGTTATGCACGCACTGCTTAATGTGGTATATCAATGCCAGATTAATATTATATTCATCTAAGTGGCTAACTCTCTTTTGCACATGGTAGTTCAGATTTTAACACTATGTTAAGTATTACTCCTGGATTCTGATTAATTCTGTGCTTTATCCCATGATGTAATTTTTCATTAATTAATGTTCAAACAATTGAAGTAGTGCAAACAAGTTAATGTGCATGCCCCCTTTTATTAAAATAAAACTGTAATAGAAATAATTATAGACCTATAATCAGAAATGAAAATAAACAAACAGCTGAGATGCAATTCATGTAGGATGGCGCTGTTTCACCAGTCTTGATTTGCTCAGACATATCACATCCAGTTCTGTTACTGACCACATTTTAACATGTAGATATCTTTACCGTAAGCCTAAAGGATATGATAAATAACATGAAGGGGAAAACACAGCATGGCCATTTTCTTTTATTAAAGTTTGCTTGTCTGAAGCTGTTGAATTTCAGACATTTGAATTATTTTTATGGTGGAAATTTTACAAAAGTGTTATTAAAAATTTGGAATGAAAATGATATTTTTAAGTCCCCTTTATTTAAAAAAAAGAAGTATTGTCCAAAAATACTGTTAGGTCCTCTATAATTTTACCAGAAAGGAAAACACCCTAGCCTTTCTTCCACTGGTTTGGCATACCCAGCATATTTCTTTGAATGGCCACCCTGTTACAGACTGCTGAGGATATGACTCAGTGATTTGTTGTACTGAATTCGTCTGGTTTGGCCTTTCCTAATCTTTTGCCTCATTCTTTGCTATGTGTGATTCTACATGTAATTTTACCATTTCAACACAGGAGATACAGCTCCCTTTCTTTCAGCTGCTAATGCAGGTAATTGGTATCATGGTTTTATTTTATTTTTTTTACTTTCTGACCCCATATTTGTTCAAATATTCTCATTGAAGTTCCTGTTAACTGTCAGAATTCTGGGCTTCTCTCTTTTTTTCCTTTTCTTTCTCTTCCCTTTGCTACGTAGTATTCCAGTCTACTACTCCCATGCCAATATCAATCCCTGGGTCTACCAGCCCTTTTTATTGCCTGGACTAGCACTGATTTTTTTGGGGGGGGTCTATATGGATTTTAAAGGCATCTTGGGAGGGAAGGTTGTTGATTGCAACTGCTTTCTCTGGGGGAGGGAATTTCTATGGTATGAACTATCCTCTTGTCCTTCTTCCCTTCACTACACCCATCCCAGAATTGTCCAGGAGCTACTGCCCTTTTCATGCACCACACATCCTGTCAGGAAGCCCTGGGATGAAAGTCCCTCCTCCCCAGGATAGGTATGCCTATCCCTCTTTGTCAGCTTCTAAGAGGCCTGAGGCACAAATCAGACCGAGGTCACTTGGGTTGTAGTTAGGGTTTTTTCTCTGTGCCATGGGTCTATCTCTGAGTTTGGACTGCTGTCTCTATCCTCTTTTTTGCTTCTTCCTTCTGTCTTACTACTTCCTTGGCTCATCCAGTGCACCATCTCCCTTGCTCTTCTACAACCCAGTCACTTCTGGATCTCCCTTCCTTTTTCCTTTGTAAAGATTTGCTTCAGTCATGCTGATTATTATTCAAGTTTTGCTGTTATTCTCTATAGTTAGTTTTTGCTGTATTTTATTTCACTGAAATGTGTATTACCAGACAAGACATGATTTGTTTTATATTTTATAGCACTATTTATATCTTTATTTTTATTGTGACTACTCAACATGTTTTATCAGGTTTTCATGCCTTCAGTTTTGACTGCATACATCCTTCCTTTATTTATTTCTAGAATATCAATACAAGGAATGTTTCATTGTTCTGGGACATTCCCAATGGACCCAAAGGATCCATTTATCTGTTTTACAAAAACAACAATTAATCAGAAAAGATTACATTACATAAGTAATCTTCTAAAAAGGAGCACAGCATATGTACATTAAGTTAGTTAGCGTGCAATGATTGTTGAAATAAATTTTAAATAACTCACTACTGTGCTAAACAGGATGCAGTTGAGGGCAATGAAAAATAAATTGAAAGCATCTTCTAGTCTACCCCTTTTTTAAAGTTATAATGTGCAGCAGTTACATTGTCTTTGTTGCTGAAAAGGATCATTTTGGCACTTAAGAAACTTTTTCTCCCATGTTTTATCATCTTTAGCAATAATTTTGTAGCTTTCATTTGGCATGAAGGTACCCACTGTTACAGGTACATCAACTAGAGTTGTTGTCTCACAGTGCTGGTGATTTTACACTATAGATTTTGGCTGAAATGCCTTCAGTGTGTGTGTGTTTGCGCAAGCGCATGTTTGTGTGTGTGCGTGTATGTGTGTGTTTGTGCACACGCCTGTGTGTGTGTGTGTGAGCGCGCATGTGTGTGTGTGAGCCTGTGTACATGTGTGTGCTTTGTATGTATGTGTTTGTCTGTGTGTGTGTGCGTGTGTGTGTGTGTGTGTGTGTGTGTGTGTGTGTGTGTGTGTGTGTGTGTGTGTGAATGTGCATGAGCATATCCTGTGACATACTGTCAGACCATTTGAGAAGGTTTTCACTGTCTTGTAAACAATGAGTGTTGGAAAAGTTATGGCTGCCTCTGACCATAAAATCGATAAAGGTAGGTACTGGAGAGTGAATGAATGCATTCATTATCAATGATATTAATGCCATTATCAGAAAATTTTACCCATCTGCATTTACAGCTCCTGTCTGATATACCACAACTGACATTCAGAATTAGCATGTAATTTACAAGGACTAAAATTCTTAAGTCATGTATAGCTGCTGAAGTTTTTTTTCATGTCCATTTTCTGGGAAGCTATGTAAAATCAGAAATTAAAGTAATAAAATTATCTTAAGTTGCAGGCAAACAATCAGATAAGATAATTATTTGTTTTATTCATACTGTGTAAACATTAAGAAATATATATGTGTGACAAAGTAAATCTCGACTTTTTATTCACCATGGGTAACTATTAATTAGATTAACTTTCATGTTTTTCACTCATTAATGATGCTAAAGGAATTAACTTCATTGCCTACCATGACTTAACTGATGATTTCAAATGAATGCAATGAGCAGATTTATTCCATATGGTCAATTATTTCAATTTTCTCAGCAGAAACTTCCCATGTGAAGATGCATAAAACAATAACATTGTAAGTGTAGACTTATTCTAATCCTTAATCTTTTACCATCCCATTTTAGTCATCGTCTTCTGAGATACTCTCTTTTGTCCCCCTTGACATAGCTTGGCTTATCCACCCCCATGCTTAATAAGTGGAAAAACACTTATTTTATTATCTGTTTATTCCTTCCACAATAACACATGCTCCTACTACATATTTTAAATATTTCTCATATCTTTTTCAGGCTTTTTCCACATGGGCTGCAGTTAACTTACTCATGAAATGTACTACATGCCTTGATTTATCTAATTCTCCCTAGGGTGAAGGAGTAACTGCTCTCTGTATCTTCCTAGTTCCTTTTTAGTAATTAAATCAGTTTGTGGTCAGAAAATGGGTTTTGGTTCTTAGAAGACCTAAAACATCCTGTTTGCAGTTAAACAGTTATTGTACATAGCAACAGCATTATCCCATACATATCACAAGAAGCTGAATATTAATCAGGGATAACACTTAAGATCTTACTGAGAATATTATGTTAAATTGTGTATTTGTGTTTTTATTTCTTTTTGCTTTTACCCTACGCTCCTTCTCTTTATTGTGGGATTTATTTTCATAGTCCAGTTATGAAGTGTATGCATTGTTATGTATAAATACCATGTCAACCATTTAAATTTGAACAGGTTTCTCGTTGAAATTTGAAGAAGTTTCTACTTGAAAGGAGTATATATATATATATATATATATATATATATATATATATATATATATATATATATATGTGTGTGTGTGTGTGTGTGTATAGGTTGACTATGAGAATATCGATGTACAGAAAAAAAATCCATTCACATCTTCGATTCAGATCTGCGAGGTGCAGCATATTAATTAGGACAGAATGTCGAAGTTCAGATAGCGAAACATTTGAATTCGCACTTTTGACATTTTGTGTTGCATGTCACTACTGCATACCACATAGTTTAATGTTTTTGCAGGGGGGCTGTGCCCCCTGTCCCCTCCGCGATGTGTGGGGCTACACCCCAACACTCCTGTAAATAATATATTCCAACTCCGACAGTGCACTAAAGTGGGGAAAAGGGTAATTTCCTGATCCCTACCATACTGCAAACTGTACAGTGGCATTCGCTAAACAGCACACTCGCTATAGTGCATGTTGGCGAAAATGGGAATCAACCAACTGTTGTTTGACATTCCAGATATATGTCAGAAGCTTAAAACTCCACAGACCCCTCCAACTGTCGTCCCATTGCTATCCGATGCCCCCTCTCTAAAATAATGGAAAAATGAATACATAAACAAATACTGGAACATCTTATACAAGAAAACCTCCTAACTCCCACACAACATGCTTTTCATCCCCATCATAGCACTGCCACTGCTTCCATTACCTTCCCTCAGACCATTGCCATAGCTCGTGATTAAAACAAACTGGTCTCTTCATTATTCCTCAGCTTTCAACACTGTCTCACACAATCTGCTTCTGTCTAAACTTAAAATCCTTAATCTCATTGAATCTACTATACTCTGGTTCTCCAGCTACCTCTCTGATAGATTTCAGTCTGTCTGATGGCTATCAACTTCCTCTCCCTTCTTTCCTGTTCATACTGGCATACCCCAAGGCTCCATACTAGGATCCCTACTATTTAACATCTTTACAAATAATCTTTACACATCTTACCCACACTCTTCTCAAACCCAGTATACAGATGATTCTACAATTATATCTTGCTCCGATAATCTCCCTTACCTTCTGTCCCTTACCCAAGACTCACTCCTGTCTGTGGAAAAATGGTCAGCCAACAATGACCTCTTACTTAATCTAAAAAAAAAACTTCTTCTCTTCCTCCCTAAATCTCTACAGCACTGTAAAAACTTCTTCTTAATCTCATCTCTTAACAATACTATTATTTCAGTAAAAACCCATAATAAACTCCTTGGCACTGTTATTGACAATCAGCTTAATGTTGACGCTCATATTCTACAAGCTATAAAAAAAACGGGTTCCTATTACGTGATCAAAAGTATAAAACTTCGAACATCACAAGATCAAACTTATAATTTCGAACACAAAAAAACAACGGACTTTACTGCACTGTAGTGCGATCTCGGAGTTGGTATATTTAAGTAGCGGGGGTGTGGTGGGTGCAGGGGGGCTTGCCCCCCTGCTTACAGCAAGTAGTTGTGTTTCCTGTAATGTTTTAACTTTTTTATTAGGTATTCACTGTTACTGAACTTCAATGATATGGTATCGACCATATCGTATTCGAAGTTCAGTAACTTTGAGTATCTAATATAGACCCAAAAAAACACACCAAAAACTAGGTCTATTTCATAGGAATAAGAAATACCTGATGAAGGGCACAAAACATTCTCTAGGTCAAGCTTTTCTACTGCCTGCTATATTCTATGCTGTACCTATTCTCACTAATCTCTAATCTAACCTCTTGGCCAAACTTGAATCTACTTATAATAAAATAGCTAGATTTGCTGCCAATTTACCCTACCAATCCTGTCACTGTACTGCCCTAAAAATTCTTCGTGGCCAGAAGTCCAAAACCATCTCCTACCTCCTCAGCTTCACCTCATACACTCTCTACTAGTTAATCCTGCTCTCTGCGCTGCTCTCTCTACCCTTATCTCTCCTTATACTCCCAAATGATGTCTCCGCAATGCATGCCAACATCTCCTAGATGTCTATAAGCCCACAAAGTAAATTGGTAAACTTTGTTATAGTCATTCTGTTGCCTGCATCTGGCATAAACTTTCCCCAGACCTTAGATCCATCACAAACAGTCTAAGTTTAAAAAAAAAAACACTAAAGGATTATATGCTTAACACATGGACCTGCCCCTGCCCTACTCCTACCTGACCTATTCCTCCTCAACTTCCTTTCTACTTTATCTCGGTTCATACAATGTTACATTAACTACACCCAACTGTCTAAGGCTATAAATAAACTAATTTATCTCTGTTTTAGAGGGTCTATATTATCATACTGCATGCTCAAAAGAGTGAACGACTGATAATCGACCACATGTATGCGAAAACATAAGTCAAAACTTCAGAACAGCGGTTAATTTCCAATTGAAAACAATTGCTGTTCCGAAACAAACAAACAAAAAAAAGCAACAGTAAAACATTACTTAATGTGGGGAGACTTCGCCCCCCCCCACACCCACCGACGTGGGTGGCTGTGCCCCCCACACCCCCCCTAATTAAATATACCAACTCTGAGATCGCACTTCAGTGCCGAAAAAGCAAAGTAGTGAAAGCGGCCAAACTAATTATTTCCCAGGGAAAGAATTCGCTAAACAGTCGCTTCGCTATTTTGCCTTTTCGCTCTTTACTGTTTGACAAAGATGCATTTGACAATCTTTGTCTGCAACAGCGTAATAGGGAGCCGTTTTAGATATATAAAGGAGGTGACACTCCACTACTTAACTGATTATTTGCCAAAGTTGTAATTGTAGTCTTACTTTCTGTGTGAATGCTGCTGTTTTGCATCTTGTGTTAATAAGTCCTGATTTGCTTTTGCATGTCCATTATTTGTTAAGCTCTGTGTCTGTATTTGTACTTGTATAAGTTGTATATATTTTTATATGTCTGGAGTTTTTCTCCTTGGGTCTCTGCTGATAAAGGGCTTCTTCAGACCAACCCCAAGTGTCAAATAAATAAATATAGCCACCCCAGCAGTGTGAACCTGGACTCTAGATGACTGTCACTGTGGAAGTGACATCCTCATCCCTGACCCCACTTGTGACAAATGGGAAAAGGAGTTGAGGATGGATTGATGGAGATATATATATATATATATATATATATATATATATATATATATATATATATATATATATATATATACATATATGTATATATTTATATATATATATGTATATATATATATACATATATATATATATATATATATATATATATATATATATATATATATATATATATATACATACACACACACACACACACACACACACACACACACACACACACCACACACACACACACACACACACACACACACACACACACACACACACACACACACACACACACACACAAACACACATATCTATAGATACAGAAACACATATCCACAGACAGATGCAAGAAAAATAAAACATCTCCTCTTCTTTCTGTTGCCACAGTATTACAAGTCTCACTTTTGTACCAGACTAATTTCATCAGTGGTGTATCTCATGCTATCCTACTATTGATTCTATATCAACAATATTTGAAGGAAATCCATTTAATTTATCAAAGTATGTCAATGAGAGTCAATTAATCATACAGATTACCTTATTAAATGCTTGTCGTTGTTGCTTTTAGGTTGTTAATAAACACAACTGGATAAAAGGAAAAAATGATAAAAAAATATGAAAAGCTGAAAAAGGGAAACCACTGAACTAAACATGAAATGTAAAAAAGAAACTAGTACATTATAGGATTTTACTTCCAAATTGATGCCATTTAGAAATATGGATTATAATTTGTCCTTTAAAGTTGCCAGATTACTCTTGCAAATCTTAGTGCCACACAGTGATAAAATGTGGACCATTTTGTTTGTTGGTACTTATGTCTGAGTCAGTTGTGTTCCTTCTGTACATCCATGAGACATTGCATCATGAATGCATTATAGTGGATGTGTCTAGGAAATCTGCTCCTCTTAAGCAGACTTTCCTCACTCTACATCCATTTATATTCTACTCTTACTTTATCTCAGCCAATATTTGACTGTAATATTTTTGTCAGGGCACTTTTTTAATATTTTAACATTTTAATATCGTTAAAGAAATGACATGACAATACCAGGGACCTATGCTAGTCTGTTCCCTAGACTTCACATCTGTTTATAAGACACAGATATATACCTTTGTCAGTGCAAATAAAAGTCTATGGTATTAAAAGGAAAATAAAATAAGAATTTTTTCTCCCTTACTTTCTAGCAAAAATGTTACCTTTACATAACTCAACAACATCCTGCTCTTTCCCTGACTCTGATATATATTTCACATCACCTTCATCAGAATAACTGCCGGCTGACATTTATTTTACAGAAATAGTGCATTATGTATCCCCCGGATTTACTAATCCTCCGTGTAAGACTTAATAAGTCTTACTCGGAGGCTGCAGTTGAACGGATTGATGTCAGCGTGCCATGAATATTCATGAGGGCATGCTGACTCATCCGTAACTCTTACACGGACCGAGTAGGAAAGCAGGGGGTGTGTCCAACTGCCGAGCAGTCTAAAAGTCCACGCCTCTGCAAGGTTTTAAAAAGCATAGTGTCAACAGACAAGAGCGAGTTTGCTCAAATGTACTTACACCCAACACCACACTCCCTGACACTGTAAACCCGCATCACAGTTATAAAACGTAACAAATAAATTTTATTTTTTTAAATCCACAATATAGCTGCCCGTATTTGTGCTTGTTTGTGTGGTTGTGCCCATTGCTTAACCACATTTAACAATTGTGACATTGAAGAGCATATAAGAACTACTTATGCAAATTAATCCAAATAGCAATAGCGTAATGGTAGAGCATATGCACAAAGAGGAGGCATTCACGGTTCTATTCCCACCACTCCCCTTCTTATTTATGTTTTAAATCAGTATTTGAAATAATACCAGACATATTTGATTAAAATATTATTAAAAGCAGTGAAATGGCTAATGTATCAGTGAACAAAATATATATGTTTCAAGGATCCAGATATATAATAGCCTGCTCTTAAGCAGCGCTTTACCCAGCTAAACAGAGGTGCCCATAGTTTAATAGTGCTTTACCCAGTGCAATGTGTTTGCGCGGACGTTCGCACCAACTTGGGCACTGTAGGGCACCGGGGAGCAACGTAGAGCTAAGTTGCTTAAACGCAGCCACACCCCCTAGCCTGTCTAGACAGTAATAAAATAAAAGAATGACAAGGTTCGAACCCAGGACCCTGTGCATTATAATCAAAGTACAAAACCACTAAGCCATGACAACATAGGGGAAGAGGCCACTATTAACATTCATATACTTACGAATGGTAGTTTAACCATTACTAAGCAGGTCTGCAGTCAGCCGAGAATTTTACAAAATGGCCAATCACAAAAAAGTGCAGGAAATGCGGCATATTTAAGCCCCATAGGCAGGAATACTAGCCATAACTGATTGTAGCACACATTTGCAGTCAGAATGTCAAGTGTAGGAGAGGGTTCACGCTTCCGAGCGCAATGTTGGGGCATCAAGGAGTCCAAATACATGGTTTGGCTCCTTGTCCATCATCACGAGTCAAGACTCCTGCAGGGCCAGTTTCAAGGGATGGAGTACACGGCAGAGGCTTGGAACCGGTTAGCTCTTGGCCTCACCAGTGCCACAGGCGTTCCCCGGACTGGTGAGCAGGTCCGTCACCACCATGCAGACCTGAAGAGATGAAAGCAGGACCACCTGAACCAGTGGATACAGGAGGCCTGTGGGATGCAGGATGCCCCACAACTGAGTATGTAGCCATGGAATGCAGTATGTAAGAATTGATAATGGAGTATGTATAATGGATAGGTATGTTTTAATATCCCTTCATTTACTTTACAGCTGCAGGTGACCATGTTACAAATCAGCAAGCCTATGCTGATAGGCTAATAAGGTTGCACCACCAGGCAGGTTAGTGATCATTCTGCATGTATTGTTATATAAAATATGTTTTGAGAGCATGAAAGAATGTGTTGTAGTCCAATAAAACAGCCACAGAATTGCCTGAATAAGTCCTCTGCATGTACTGCCAGATAAAAACATCAGAGAGGCAGAAAAAGAGTGTAGTAACCCATTAAGAAAGGTAACATATGTCTGGAATAATATCTCTGCAGGCACTTTCATATAACATAAGTGAGTGAGCCTAAAAAAAGATTGTTCTAACCTATTAATAAAGGTATAATATGTATTGAACGTGTCTGCCATAAACACCGTTAAAACAAATAAAGGAGTGAGCCTGTGGAAAAGTGTGCAATGTCATTAATAAAGATCTAAAACCCAGAGTGTGTCTGTGTCACAGAGTCTGAAATGTTGTAGTACCCTTGCATTATACAAACAGTACTGTTTGAAAATGTGCTGGCAACCCAGAGTTATGCAGCCCTATATAAAGTGGGTGATGGAAGTGCTAGTAGCTGTGAAACATATATACAGTTCACAATACTCAGTTGGCATGAATAAGTAAACCTGGCACACATGTAACATGTAATTATTCACCAGAAATGTGAGTGTGTGTTAAGAAATGCAGGGTTCTGTACAAATCGAAGTGAAAATGTCATGTGAAAACATCCCAGATATGTAGATAAAGAAATATAAATGCAAACAAGAATTATGTAGCAGTAACACCTGAATCCTGGACAGTTAGTATGTCAGACATGGGTCAGGCATATATTGAACTAGCCAAACCCATGACACAACCTAATGTATGGTGGCAAGTGTAATAATACAGGTAGGGGATATACAATTGCAGTCACTGGGAATGTAGTGTAGACTAAAACGTCATTATAAGATGTTAACTGAGGTTTTTTCTACACCCTACCATATGTGCATAAACCATGCAATTCCACACCTCAATGGGTATGTGTAACCTTAAATATTTGTCGGGACATATGTCCTATTGTTTTATAAATATTTGCATTGATGTTGATGCATGTGCCCTGTTCAAACACCACGTTCATGGTGGCCTTTTGCTACCAAACATCCCTGCATGCAGTTGGAATATCCACTGTCGTTCAATATATGCATGTGTTATGCTTGCTGTTCAACTGTTGGAACCTTGGTGTGTTGGGTTAATGGGAATATTACTGCATGCTGTTACAACTAATCTGGAATGCTGTTGTTTATTTTCTAATTAAACACACCTAATCACAGAACGTATGGGAAGGCCGGTCCCAGCGGACCCACCTGTCCCTCCTCAGTTGGCGAGTGCACCTGGCACCAGCAGCTCCAGTGCCCAGCCCGGGCTCCCCTCCTCCATTGGTCCTGTGCCACCTTCAGGTGGAAGCACTGCAGGGGATGGGGCTCATCCCCCCCCATGCAAGCGTGGGCGGAGAAGGGCCACCCGTCACCCTTTGAAGGGTCCGGGCTATGGTACATAGGGAGATCCAGCGTTCAGTCGGTGATCCCCTATGCCAGCTTGAGGCGAGAGTGGCGCGTCTCTCGGGTGAACCTGCCCATCCTACTCAGCCCCCAGCACAGCCACCTTCGGGGCTGTGAAGGTGCAGTGGTGACTGCCCATGAGTAGGGATGTCAGTTCCACTGTTACCATCTGTGGGCTCATGGGCTTGCGATTTCCTAACATCCTTCCCCGTCAATTGTGTTCACCCACCCCATGTGTCAAACTCTGCCCCTGTATGCGTCTTGTTTGTCTTGTCTGTTTACCTCCCCAACCTACCTCCCCAAATATACCTACGTCCTCTACCTCACATTCCACTCTCACCTGAAAAAAAAAATTAAAAAAAGGGCAATCTATTCCCACAAAAAAATTATGCCTCATACATAGCTGCCCAATTCACACAAATGTCCACTGGACATGTAAACTGATAATTCTGATTGGCAGTACAACATATTTTGTTGTCCTCACCCCTCTCTCAGGGGTGGAAGGTTTCAAATTTCACACCAAATTTCATAGATATGCACAGCTGTTGCTGGTAAAGAAATGGGCAGCTATGGACCTTCCCTAGACCCATCCTGCACATCCCGAGCTGGTTTCCCTACTGTCTTTGCCTCTTTGTGCCGTCTTTTTCACCATTTTCCTATCTCCCCATTTTCTTTTCTTTAAAAGAAATTAGCGCGGGGGTTAGCGGGGGTTAGCGGGAGTAAGCACTTTTAAGCAGTAGTTAGTGGGGGTGCATGGGTGTGAGCTTGTGTGCGCTTAGCTAAGGATTGCTAAGCATTGCGCAAACCCACGCAAACCCACTTACAACTGCTTAAAAGTGCCTTAGTCACTCTGTATGACAAGGCCCTTGTGCTGCTCAGCAGCAAAATAAAATACCCTCGTCAGTCTCGAACCCAGGACCCCGGACACACCAGTCTGCATGAAGTACCACTACACCACAGCAGATATACAGTAGCTCAGTGCTGAAAGCAATATATCATGCATTACCATGAGTGAATGTAAAGGGAAAATAGGAATGGCATAACACAAATCTTGTTCTGTGGGCCTTAGCCAGCAGGTGTTGTGGAATTGCATGACATGACTGTGAAAAGAGAATCAGCCATGCTAGTAGGGAATAAGGTTAGAGTAGCGGCTTCCAAACCCCCCACAGTATCAGAGCAGGATAAACACTGGCATATTTGCATAGGTCACAGGCCAGACCTCCCAACAGTGACTAATCTACAGTGATGACCCTGATTTGTAAACGAATGTTAGCTGTGCCCCTCTGACTCCCTGTGAAATGTACTAACAGTAGACAGACATGTGTTGAATCTCATTGAATGACAAATGTCAATAAGTGAGAGTAGACACCGCTTGCACGTCAGAAAATGTGTAGTAATACATATGCTCTGAATACCCCAAAGTCTGAATTGCAAAATGTCTGAACTATATCACAGGTGTAACCCAGTTATATGTACCTTTCCCTGAGGCTGTTCAAATATATATGTGAGAGTATCTGAGGCCTGGAAGAGTCAGAAACACACAGGCATATCAGCTTGTCTGCTGTTACACACTCTGCAAATAGCTGTAGAATGAATCCCACAGGCATGCCTTTATGTAGAAGTACAACACAGAAATATCAAAGGATGTAGCCATGTACTGCTAGCAACCACCTGTGACAATGCCATTGTTCAGGTGCTGAGAAGACTGCTGTGGTGCACAGTCAAAGAATACTAGGCTGACCTCTGTCTACCATCTGGATATGTCCACAGGTGGGAGCTACTCAGACAGACTACAAGCCTTCATAGACTTACAGGTACACAGCAACTCTGCATGTTCAGTAAGATAAACATCACACGATAATAAATAATGCACTCTGCAATTCTGTACCCCTACCCAAAGGTACTATATACCTGTGTAGTCAGGCACAACCAAGGGTGTAGGTAGGCATACACAGTACAGCAATATGCCTAGTTGTCCTGAGCAGACTGTGCTAATGTCAACACAAATCACAAACTGTTCAGAAGTGAGTAACTTACTAATGACAGTATAGCAGTTCACAGACAGTGCATGTGCCTGATATTCATAATTGGTAGTACAACATACTTAGTTGTCCTCCCCCCTCTCTCAGGGGTGGAAGGTTTCAAATATCCCACCTAATATATTGCATATGCACAGCTGTTGCTGGTAAAGAAATGGGCAGCTATGGACCTTCTCCACACCCATCGTGTACATCTCAAGCTGGTTTCCCTACTGTCTTTCCCTCTTTGTGCACCCTTTATCACCACATTCCTATCTCCTCATTTACTTTTCTGTCAAAGACATGAGTGCGGGGTTAGCGGGAGTGAGCACTTGTAAACAGTAGTAAGCGGGTTTGCACCAGTGTGCGCATGTGTGAGCTTAGCTTAACATTGCTGAGATATGATAAGCTATGCCAAGCTTAGCTTAGTATTGCTAACATAAAATGAGCTAAGCTAAGCTTAGCTTAGTATTGCTAAAATAAAATAAACTAAGCTAAGCGTAGCTTAGCATCGCTAAGCGTCACGCAAACCCACGCAAACCCGCTCACAACTGCTTAAAAGTGCCTTAGTCACTCTGTATGACAAGGCCCTTGTACTGCTCAGCAGCAAAATAAAACACCCTTGTCAGTCTCAAACCACACACCTTTGACTCACCAGTCTGCATGATGTACCACTAAGCCACATCAGATATACAATAACTTGGTGCTGAAAGGAATATAACATGCATTACAAGGAGTGAATGTAAAGGGAAAATAGGAAAGCCATAGGAATACATTTCAGTAAAGAAATATGACATGCATTACAAGGAGTGAATGTAAAGGGAAAATAGGAAAGCCATAGGAATACATTGCAATAACTACTGTTGTATGCCAGTTAATTCCCTAATCCCAAAATAAAGTACATACTCCCATGTATCCAGTGTTAGCATTAGGAGATGTGAGTAAACTTACACACTGAGAAGAGTGTACTGGAAGAAGCAACAGTCAGGTTTCAGTACAACATGCATTTCACTGGCTACAACCCAGCCTCAGATATGAGACATATACCAACCTTCTGACTGACACAACAGTGTCCACAGCAAACAAGCATGGTCCCCACCTTGCTAAACTGAAAGGCCTACGCCTACCTAACCTATCATTTTATAGCAGTGTCCTGAAATTACAGTGAGAACTGCAATTACCACACAGCAGGCTGCATGCAATTACTAAATGGTGGGCACCAATTGGTGCAGAGGCCATCACATGCACATGTGCAGATACCTACAAAAGCAGCCTGTACTTGCTGTCCACACATGCAATAATATTATTGCAGCAACTGGAGAGAGAGAGCACGAGAGAGACAGACAGACAGACAAACAAACAAACAGAAGCAGTTGGAGACACCAACCAGAATAAGAAAAAAACAGAGGCAGTTGGAGACACCAACCAACAAAAAAAAAAAAAACGTCAACAGGTACAACAGACAGAGGTGAGAAATACAAAGGTAAGGTATGTGACAGAGATGTATTTGCTGGCATCCGAATTATGCGTCTGAAGGGTACTCTACATACTGTGAACCCTTCATATGTGGTAGCGGTCCGTATCTATATGTATATGCAGATGTGCATAGGGCAAGGGACATACTGCAACTGTTAGTGAAGGCTGGACATATATATGTATTTGAAGGTTGCTATGTGCACATATCTATGTAGGTTGTAGTGTGTGGCATTGAAAACAGCAAGCAGTGCAGGTATATGTCATGTGGTGGTTAAATGCTGTGGGACTGAGTTACAGCGAGTGAGGTCTGCTACAGCTATACGGCGTGAAGACAGCGACATGCATTCTGCACAACACTGTGCAATATTATTACATAATTGTATGTCTCACAACTGTTTCATAATTGATATCCCCACCATGAAAGGTGGGCAGTATATGTGCCAATATGTGCATGTATATGTACAGCAATGCATATTTACAAGTATGTATCTATCTATATATATATATATATATGTATGTATGTGCATATATATATATATATATATATATATATATATATATATATATATATATATATATATATATATATATATATAGATATATATATATATATATATATATATATATAGATATATATATAGATAGATATATATAGATATAGATATAGATAGATATATATAGAGATATATAGATATATACAGATATATATGGACAGCACAGTATGGTGTATGTTCACATTCCCTGGTAACACTGTCTTGTGTGTTTCCTGTAGTCTGCACAGATTACATACCTCAGGCATAGGTATCTGTAAGTAGGGGCACACAGTACTGTAAGGTACACAGGAAATGCTCATCTGTGTCAGCATACATTTGTGTGTTGTATGAATGTCTGATGTGTGTGTAATGATGCCTGTACCATGTCCGCAATCACATGTGTTGCAGGGTTTGCGTGTGTACCTAGCAACATCTATACTCTGTTACAGCAGTATGCTAGCTATATTAACAACTGTGCACATATGTTAGGTAGGGGTATGGCATCAATGACTAGGGTGGATTATTAGTTATACTGTAACTGTACTTCACATACATTGCAATGGATGACATATTTCTTCATGCATTAGCTTGATATGTACCCCCGTGGCAAGGCTGTGCATTGGATCCCAAACACTGTACCGAGTACAGGTGTATACTGGTTTGTTATATGGAGTGTGGCAGGCACTATCAGCCAGTTGTGGGCTGAGCACTGATATCTGGTATTGAATGTGTGTATCCTCTGACAGACGAACAGATGCTATATATGGCAGTTAACTGATATCTGTACTGTATAATATTAAGTGTGCCACATGACTTGCTCACACATATCATTTACTTGTCTTCTAGGCTAATGGCTCATCAAAGGAATCCCTGCTATACAGCTGCAGAGGAACAGGAAATCCACCACAGCCTGGTTCAGCACTATACCCTGCTGTTTTCCAGGGCGAGCCAGCACCAGCAGGAGCGTACTGCACTGTGGCAAGATCTTGTTCGTCGGGTAAATGACATAGGCATGCATAACCGGACATATGAGCAGGTACACCATCACTGCAGTGATTTAATTAGACATGTCCAGCAGCGTGCATCTGAAATCCATAGACAACAGCTTGCCACAGGTGGTGGGGTGGCCATACATCCCCCCCTCACCAGAGTGGAGGAACTGCTCCTAAGTGTGGTGTCTCCTGGCCTACAGCAGCAACAACATCACACATGTGTCATCATGGAGGCCGGAGCCACCCAGCATGGTGACATGGAGCGTGCAGGTAACATGCCCTAGCTGTAGACTACTGTTACCTGTATTGTTAGATTACAGTACCAGGAATACTACTCACAGCTGAAGGTGCTCTCACCAAACAAAAGGAAGAAAAAGCTGTAAAAATGTGAAAGCAGCCACCACGAATATCAGCAGGACATAGGTTACAGCAACTCCCAAGTAATGACCATAGGCAATCTTTCAAAAACAGCAAGAACTTTTATTCAAATAACATGAAATGAGCGCTTTCGCATAGCCAAGCTATGCTTCTTCAGATATCAATTCAAAATGAAATCTGTAATGCTTATATACAGCTTTTGGGCGGGCTCATTAAACATACAAATGCAATTAATCAATTATAAATTAGTAGTCATAGAGACAACAAACAATCTAAACAGTTTAAAAAACAGTTTAAAAAACAGTTTAAAATGCATTATCTAAAACTGTTCATATAAATTATGCACATAGCAATGTAATAATGAATCATAACCATCATTCAAATCAAACAACAAAATTCACCTAAAAACAGCTCCAAAGAATTCTACAACATCAGATATACATTTTATTTCAGTATTATGCTGACCTTCATTTTCGTCAAGCATAACAGCCATTGCTGTGTTCAGCATAATAAAACTAAATAAAACGACTCACTGCTCACTAGCGTGAATGTATTAAAAATAGACATAAGGAACGCTGAAAATCTACAACCAAGCGTACAACATAAAAATAGAGCTTACTTTGCCTCAATAGAACATTTCACGATCCAAAACCAAGTATATGTTTACAAACCATTTCTACTTTGTGTATAGTACACATCCAAAAGCGTTTGTAGCTTACAGCTGTATTGTTAGATTATGCATATGTGAGATATGTACTGTGTTTAGCAGTTGTGCTGCCTATTGTGTGCAACACTGATATTGTGAATAGTATCTGTACACCTATGCCTGATGTTCTACTGTAGTTTAGCACACTCAAGGTAGCAATGCCACAGGTGTGGCCACTGACAAACTGTGTCATATTCTTGTAGGTCCCTCTGGTGTGACAGCAGGGCAGACACATGCTGGTGAGTGTGTTAACACTTTAAAGTTGGTATTGAAATGTGAATGTCATAGGTGAGATGTAGGCCATGTACACATAACACACCTACGCATAATGCATGCTGTGCATGTTTGCTGTGAGACGTTAAACATCTCAGTAAAGTCAGTAACTGTCTCAATCACATGCAATGCACAGAGCATCAGACACAAATGTGGCAACACTGTACTGCACATTGGGTAGGCATAGTTGACACACATGTACACAACATAACACATTTGTCATACACAGTACATGTCAACATGCTACACATGTCGTAACCGGACACCCGCTGCCAGGTCACACTTCAGTATCCCATATGTCATTCACACATCACATATATTATACCTGAGGGGGAGTGGCCTAGCATGGGGCTGTGCAACACTCTTCAACACATAACACAGTCATGTTAGGCAATGCTCCCTATTGGGCACCTCACACACCCTTGTGCAATGTGGCTGTGTAATTGTGAACTTAGCCACGGCACTGCGGTTCAGGTACAGCATGCTAGGTGGTGGTCTAGCACACTTTACTGGCCTTGAGTGACCACATGATGCATGATGATGATGGCTAATGGTACTACACCCCATACAGTTACAATGGCCATGTTCAGGATTGGTATTCCATCATGTAAACATGCACCACTGATGTGCTACACCTGTGTCCACAATTATCTGCTACAGACACAGACACTGTAATCAGACATGGAAATCCATGTGACACACAGATAACACATGCAGCCATGGTATGTGTACCTGTGAGTGATGGTGCACAGGACATTGCAGAGCTTATAATACTTGCACAGAAATGTTATGTCCTTGTACACATTGTGTTCCAGGGTGTAGGCAATCACTGAACATGTACACACATGCACCACAGCCATGTACACTGTCATTAACTATGGCTGTTTACACTCACACTGCATGGACTTGATCAACACTTATTCTGCATGCTGACATGTGTGACGCTACTGTTTGCCTTGTGATACTGTCACCCACCTTCAGCCACTATTGAATATGTTTTGGATTGCTGTTGTGTGTGTGTATATGCTATAGTGAGGAGTGTGCATGTGTGCATGTGTTCCTGTGTGCATGTGTGCATGTGTGCATGTGTTCATGTATTCATGTGTTCATGCGTGCATGTGTGCATGTGTGCATGTGTGCATGTGTTCATGTGTGCATGTGTTCATGTGTTCATGTGTGCATGTGTGCATGTGCAGACCGTAAAGTGTGTTTCCTGTCTTCCTCTCACAGGTGTTGAGTTAGGGGTTGGTGAAACTAGCAGGCAACCTGAAGCCACTGCCATGGATAGTGGTGATGATGACACATGTATTGTGGCACAGGGAGATTTGACAGGGTCTGTTGTTGGTCCACCAATCGACAGTACACAGCATTCAACCCCATCTATGCGCACACTCATACTGCCATTACATCCCTCACCACCAATGGCCATAGGCGAGGGACAGCATACAGTTGGCATTGACCAGGATAGTGTGGTACCCATGGCACTTGCATCCCCTCACAGCAGCCATAGCCGTAGACCCAGAAAGGTACCACATAGGTGGAGGTCCAGGGGTTCTCGGGGGAGCACCACTGGTCGTATTGCCCCTGGCAGGCATGCCCTCACAGGTCTTACGATGACCACTATGTTTCGGGCTATAATGCAGGCTCAGGCACGTATGGAACGGTACACCAGGCAGGGACTTAGGGCGCAGAGGGCACATTACACTGCTATCAATGACAGCATCCGTGACCTTGCCGGTGCCATCCGGACTTACACTGAGGTCATTGATAGATATTGGGGGGAGACAACAGATGCCCTCCACAACATGTCTTCCTTGAGCCAGGACCGTGCAGGATGGTTGCGACGTCAACGCGGATGCATGCCAGCAACAGCAACAGCTGGCAGTGGTTGCGGATGGCCCAGAGTTCACAGCCACTCCCATAGTGGCAGTACCAGCCCCAGCAATGCTGGTGCTGGCCTGTCCATTGACCGTCCCAGTAGACCATGTGCACGTGGCTCTGGCCAGTCCCAGCAGGGACATGGGTCCAGTCGTCATGCCTCTGCCTCTGATGACAGTACCCAGTCAGGGTTGGTACCCAATACTGTCCTTATCACCCCTGCCAGGCACAGGTACTGTGTCCGTGGCCGGAGACAATGATATGTACAGCCTAGCAGGTATAGTCTGTGGCTGTCCCACAAACCACCATATATGGCAGCCACATGGTGGATCTGTGGGCATGCAGACACACACACATTAAGCAAACAACTAGGGCTCACACATACACACACACATTGCATCAACATTGGCCCATGCTGTACTGTTGTCCCTCACACACACACACACACACACACACACACACACACACACACACACACACACACACACACACACACACAAACACACATGCACACACATGCACACACACACACACACACACACACACACACACACACACACACAGACATGTCGATTGGATGGGTCAATGTCAGGCTCTGGCAAACAACAAAATGCCCTGTGCATATGATGAAACCTGTGCCACCTCCTGTCATCTGCATTATTGACGGTGGGACAGGCTAACATGGTGCTGATGCACAGGGTGACACTATAGCAGTGTAGAAAAAATAGCAAGTTGTCAACAAGGAAGTGTAACTACATCCTTGTAGGTATGTCTGAGCAGACATTATGCATCAAAGCTCTGATTGTTAGTGTAGCATTGTTTACACCACTGTTAGGTCTGAGTATGTATTATCCACCCATGTGCCACTTGGCTGATGTGTGATGTGTTGCCAGCATGTCTTAGTGAGTGGACAGTACGTGTGTGATGTGTGCAGTACAGATTAGCAAGTGTACATCTGTGAACATGGTGGGTGCGCACTGTCTGGATGTACATGCATAGTGGACACATGGGACGTGTGGCATACCCTGTTGTACACATTGTTAACATCTCATAGCATCTTTCAATGGCCAGTATGCATTCTACTACAGTTATGTACTAACATGGCTAGACGTGTGTATGACATGGGTTGACACTATGCTGTGGGTGATACCATTAATATCTGTCAATGATTTGCGGTCTGGTAGTATACACAACCTTAACAACATGACTATAAGCAATCATTGGATGATGTCCTGACAAATGACACACAGTAGTAGGGAACCCAGTATCAACTGGATCCTTCCGGTGCTACACTATAACACTAACCAGTGGTAATGACCACCACCCATTACTGTGACCACACCTGTGCATCATATAGCCCCCTTAGGTACATGCAGACACACTAGGGATGTGTCCATCCAAATCTGGGAATGCATGGATTGGCCTACAATGCATTCCCTGGATGGGATGCATATCCTACACAAGGGTATCATACAGACAGATACCTGTTGTCTGATACATGCTGTATAGCAGTAAGCCAACTAAGGCATAGTCATCCTCATGTACTATACATACTATCCCGTCATTACCACACAGGTGGTAGCCCTCAACATGTATGTTGGGTACCATTGTGTACATACAGACCCATGTTATGTCATGTGTCCCTTGATATCCACATATCCATAGGTATTGTGGAGTCCCAAGGTGTATCACATAAGACATTAGAGGCCTGAATGCATATCCACAAGGTAGTCATACACCTATAAAGACTGTCCATTCTTGGCAGACTTTATTGTGTATGACCGTGTCTGACATATACCCCAGGCATATACCCTCACTCACACTACTCTTAAGTAACTGTCTTGGGTGTGTGTGTCACAGATGACCTTGGCCACAGAACACGACAGTGGACGGCCGTGTCACATACATACATATGTGACCTACGATCTGAGAAGCAGTGGCACAACCTGTCAATGGAAACAAATGTATTCATGTAGTATGGAGGCTTCACACCTATGTACTGATTGAGGGGACATGTACACATATATATTTGCCACGCAGATACCTGATGTGTGCAATGCACTTACTGTTGTCATCATACTATGTCATACCATGGTAAAAGCAAAACCCACACCGCACTGACCAACAGTGTAACACACAGTCAGCATTTGCAGGATTCAAACCCCTATCTAACTATGTTATGATACTAGAGAGAGAGAGACGCATTAACAAGATGTGCTATTTGTTTTACTGGCTGGTTTCCCTTCTCCTGCTGTATTTGTAGGATGGTGACATCATCAGACTTTCCAAAGAGAAATGTATCTCTTTCAGTGTGTTTTCACAGTCCCCTTTCAAAGACAATTGCATACATACACCCCCCCCACACACACACACACACACACTGTTTGCAGGATTCAAACCCCTACCTAACTATGTTATGATACTAGCGAGAGACGCATTAACACGGCGCGCTATTTGCTTTACTGGCGGGTTTCCCTTCTCCTGCTGTATTTGTAGGATGGTGACATCATCAGACTTTCCAAAGAGAAATGTACCTCTTTTAGTATGTTTTCACAGTCTCCAAAAAGGACACTCCTTTCAAAGACAATTGCACACATACACCCCCCCACCCCCCACACACACACTCACAGACACACACACACACACACACACACACACACACACACACACACACACACACACACACACACACTGTTTGCAGAATTCAAACCCCTACCTAACTATGTTATGATACTAGAGAGAGACGCATTAACACGGCACGCTATTTGCGCTATTGGCTGGTTTCCCTTCTCCTGCTGTATTTGTAGGATGGTGAAATCATCAGACTGGACATGGTGATGTGTGTACACTTTGTTTTATGCCATTCCAGGAATGGTCCATGTGGGTCAGCATGTGTCAACAGCTTGAACAAGACCTCAGAATCCTTACCTTGTGTGATCTATCTGTGGACAAATTGACATTCCGTCATATGTCAACACATATTTATGGACAGCTTGTTGGTTTTGTGGATACTACATGTGTCTGGGATGTTGATAAAGGGCTATTCAAAGTCTATGTGACACATGTGTAGATGTGTTCATTGATGTATGTCCTGGGTGGCTGCCTTGCAAACAGTCTAGCATGTTTGGGAACCATGAGCTGCACATGAACATACCACAGTTGGTAGGGTTGTGTGTATGTCAGCTTCCAATAGGTCTGTTTATGACTGCAACCATGATGGACTCCATGACCTTGCAGATCAGACCTCATAGGCATACTGGACTTGACTTTCCATGGTGTGTTGTGCACCAACACTTGTAGGGAGTGCCATATGTAGCTGTGACACATTCAACGGTTCCACATCCTGTGTAGGGGGTGAGGCTCAGCTGACTGTTCAGGTGCATGATCTGTTTGCTCTGTAGTTTGTGCATGACACATATTGGGAATCAATGTATTCCACCTGCTGCCATGCTTTTGGCAGTGGGGGTGGCTGCTCATCCATTCTACATGTGATATCTCCTGGTATGTTGATGTGGACTATTGTCAGTGGGGGATGGGTATGTACATATGGGCCTGTCTGTCATGATGTCAGCATTGTCACTCAGGTACAGTTGGCCCTGACTCAGGACATATATGGGTGTACATTGATATTTATGACATAGCTGAAGGAGGTGTCATGATTCAGTCTGGACTCCACAGCTACTCTTTACAAAACACCAACGAACATGAGCACTAATCCCTGTTATACTCTTTTACATGCTTAACACCCTACTGATCCTTTGTGATCAGGCTACAGAGTATGTCATGATAATATCCTGGCATGTCCAGGGGTCGGTTTTAGTGTGTACTCTTCAGTCCAGCTGGTGGATATTGTGATATTGACACAATGTCACATCTGCCTCATGTACACAGACAACCCTCTCCTCCTCCTGACAAACTCAGATATATGTGTGAGATGCACCTATATAGACATACAGGGAGCTGAACTCTCTCGACCCATGACTGGCACAGTCTATCAGGTGGTGAAGGTAACCACACACACCACATATCAGTTTCACATATCCTCTAGCAACAGCACTCAAACCACATTAGCACACATAGACATACTCGGATGCTGTAAATGTACTCTACCTAAGCAGCAGAGACCTCCAAAGCAGACACACACACACCTGCTACCCCACTACAATACCCACATATCACAATGTTCACAATATCAGTGTGCCATACAGTCACTGCCCTTCGGGCTAAACAACATACCTAATACACTTGTAATAGGTGACACTTATTGTCAGACACACTGACGTACCACTCACTAGCCCTAACAAGGGAATAGTCACTTTGGGCTGTCTGTTGGGTGCCAGGATCTGCCGCATAACACAGGCAGTCAGGTCACTCCAAAGCAAGTACAAGACTGGTACTATCATTGTCCATGCTGGTGTGTATAACCTCAGACGTTACTCCCTGGACCACATGACATGATACATGGAGGAACACTCTGATCATGTAGCCAGTATGACCCTGACCTTGTCTAGCATCTTACACCCACCAATTATGATGTCACAGTATACGGACACACATATCACATTTAACAGTTGCCTAACACATGTGTTTCATTCATAGGGGATACAGTGTCTGTCAGCGTATGGTGACATGCTCAACATGCCACATAGCTTTACTATGGACAGCTTGCACCTGTCACCCTTGGACTTTGGTATGCTGGCTAAGGCTCTTGCTACCACCATAGAGCTTTTTCTAAGCAGGGCTCAGAAGACAAACCCACTTACATAGACATTACAGGTTAAATGAAACTAAGGGTAATGCTGCTCAACAACAGTTGTGTTAACCTCATATTGTGGCCACTCAGGACTCTCCTCAGTATAGAAGATAGCAATATCTGTGCACTGACAGACACCTGGTTCAGGCTCGCTTATGCACACCAGCACTACCAGGTTATGTTTCATGCCATACTGTCTGACAACAAGACTTGGAACAGACAACACAACTAGGGGGAGTATCCCTATACATCACAGATACACACACCTCCAGGTTAGTAGCACTGCACAAAGCATCACAGACCATACATATACAACTACCATTGTGCAATACTGCCTTTCAGTTTGCTGCCTGCTACAGAACACACTCCCAGACTCAGGAACCACACTCGGCTTTCGTGGGAACTATGGAGAATATGACGGTCTCCACAAACACCATTATATTGTGTGACTTCATATACACAAATATTGACTGGGGATACTACTCAAGCCCTGACACCTTCACCCAACAGTCATTACAATTTGTGGACTCATATGCTATGGCACAACCAGTCAGCACAGCCACAAGGGGGAATACATATTGGACCTGATCATCACCAACATGGGGACTCTATGTTCCACAGCAGTGATATACCCCTCATTGGTAAAGTCAGAACATACATGTATCTCACAGGACATACATATACCCTCCACACACCCATCCTGGGTAATCTTGGTGAACTTCTCATGAGCCAACATCTCACTTCACCGAAGCAAGGTGGTATCCTTCAGAGATCCTGGGACAGTGGCATATACGGCTCACACTGCTGCATCATTTACATACACATTCTATGGACACCTAGTGGACTGCATGGATTGTGCTATCCCAAATAACAACAGGACCCACTACTACAATGGCAGGGGACCTGTCTGGTAGACCCCAGCCATTAATAAGCTGTACAACATCAGGAGGAAGCTACTACATGATAGAGAACAATCCCAGACTGGGAAGGCATCTGTGATCTGTACTAGCAGACAGCTACAATTACTCATGAACTTTTCTAAGGGCCGCTTCTACCAGACAATTGGAACAGACACGTAGGACTATCACACGGCCTTCTTCAGTTATGTCAGGAACCTGGGTGGACACTCACTGATATGCTGTGAGTTACTGCATACTGACTAAACCTACCCTGAACCCACTGGCATTGCCTACATCCTGGCAAACAGGTTCAGTGCAGATGTCTCCCACCCAACCCCCCTAAGGAGCAATTATCCATCCCAACAGAGTATAACCTCCCTGACATCACACATTAACAGGTGAGTGCTGCCCTCCCCACAGCGTACATCACAGTATCAATGTGACGAGATGGTGTCCCAGCCTGCATCCTACACGAGCATCATGACAAACGCAACCCTCACATTGCATCACTGTTCAATATCGGAGTTACCACAGGATAAGTACCCAAAGAATGGCGTACTGCAACATTGGTCCTGCTCCACAGAGTTGGTGCCACAACAGACCACAGACAATATTGCCCTATAAGCCTATGTAGCCTGTTCTGCAATGCTACGGAGCATATTGTCATAGGACACATACACATAGACATCGGGAACCTACAGACACTGTGTCCTACACATTTCAGCATTGTTGTGGGCAGATCTTGCCTCTTGAACCTGTTTGTATTCATTAAATGGCTAACAGTTCCATCGACATAGGGACGGCTGTCCACACAGCCTACCTGAACCTTGCAAAACCCTTCAACACAATAACTCACTGGGCCATTATGCATAGGCTCACCAGCATCAATATGGACACATATCTCACACAATGGATTGATACCTAGATCAGGGATAGCACCCACATGGTCAAAATTGCAGGTGCCATGTCTGACTATACACCAGTTATACATGGCATCCCACACGGCTTGGTCCTGGGGCCTCTCTTGTTCAGTATATATTTGTCTTACATACAGGCTACCACAGGGGGAATATGGCTAAACATGTTTGCACTTGACTGCAAACTGGGTGCCATGATCAACTCTCCAGCTGCCACATGCATACTCAGTCAGGGTCTCACAGAGATGGAAGACTGGTGCCTGAGTGATGGCCTACAGCTAAATGCCATTAGTTGCATATTCATCCCCTTTGGGAGTAACAACATGCCCTCACATTACCACATAGGTAGTACTCCATTGCATATGGTAGGAGTTGTTAGGGGTTTGGGGACATGTCTTGTTTGTACTGTCGCCTTTAACATTCATGTTGCCAAAGTGGTTGGACACACCTTCTATGTGGGCCACCTTATCCCATATGGTTTCACATCTAGATCGAGTGAGGTCATTGTGCCCCTATACTCATCACATCCATGCTTGGTTACAATGCTGCATTTGGGATGTACCTTACCTGACACCTGCAGCAACTGTACTGGCCACGGAAGGTCCTCACCAAGCAGATCTAGGGACTCAAACAGATGCCCTGCATAGTTCAGATGCAGTAACTCCAGCTCTACTCAGTCACTTACCACCTACTCAGATATGATGTGTGCCTGTTGCTTACAGATATACCCAACCCAGAATTACTGGACATGCTCCACCTCAGGATATCCAACTCCCTTGGAGCTACACACTCCAGGGACGTATACCTCAGCACAGATGTTAGTAGGACATTCTGGAGGGACAGATTCTTATCCCAGAGGCTCCACTCACTACAGAATGCAATCCCAGTTTCACATAGGCAGAGCCACCCACTGACCACCTACTGGAGACATCTTGATGACTGTATGGGTGATTGTATATTTACCCCTGGGATATCTTCTGTGTCCCTGCTAGACAGAGGCACACTAGCCTAAACGTACATGGGCTATCTTGTGTGGCCTACTATTCACACACACAGTGTAGTAATCTGACAGGGTTGCAAATGCCAAACACACTCTGGCTAGGCTTTTACATGCCCTAGGGCAGATAGCCTAGTATCGACCTCTGAACCTATGCTACTGTACAAGATGCACAATGTTTATTGCTGATACTGTTCACAGGTCTTTATCATCTTTGCTTTGCCAGTTTCCATGAACAACTTCGGTATCTGCAGAACATATTTGATTATGACAGGGTTCCTCTATATTATAGATGGGTGTGTTGTCATATAACTGTGTGCACAGGGCGGATTGCTGTATAGTGACAGGTTCCTGCAGTAACACATGAAACTGCCAGATATGTGTGGCCCACTGCTGTACTTAGACATGGCCTAAGTGTGTGAGCATGCCCAGTTCTGCCATTCCATGTTTTGTTGCCTGACATTTGTCTCATTTATTCAAGTGTGTGAGCATGCCCAGTGTGACCCTTCAGTGTGTTGCTATCTGAGGTCCACTACATTTGTTGATGTGTGCTAACATGACCAATATTAACATTTATACTGTGTGTGTTGGAAGTCAGGTTCTGTTCTCACTGCAGGACTCACCTTTGTGTCATAACTCAACAAGGATTATGCTGTGCCTGCAGGGTTTCCATGGAATACTTTGCATAGACTTATCAACATTCCGTCATACAGGTGGACCACTGCAGTGCTGTCATGGTTTAGTGGTTCAGTACTTTGGCTATAATGCACAGTATCTTGGGTTCGAGGCCCATCACTGCTTTATATTTTCATACTGAGCAGACCAGACTGCTTAAGGGCCTGTTAAGCTAATATGAGCATGTTGGCTTTTGTTCAGCTATGCCCTACTTAGACCAGGCTTGTCTGACATTGCTCAATATTCACCAACATTGCTGGACGTTGCCCAATATTACTGAACATTGACCACAGTTGTGCTAGTTGGTGTGTGGGAGTTTGTTTGTATATACTACATGGTGGTAATTGCTGTTTAGCACTGTTTTATATTGCTTAACACATGGAATTCATGCCTTAGGTGGTGCTGCAGGGATGCCTATGTCAGATGCACATACTACACTCCCTGCACATGTTTGGAAGCAGGTAGTGTCAACTTAGGCATCCCTTTTCCTTTATGTGCGAGTCAGAGAGAGGTATCATTTCCAGAGTTTCTACTGAGCCAGTGTATGTGCTATGAGTTGCCTCTTTGCCAAGGCCAAAGCATACTGGGCACGCCTCCTTCTGCCTATTGGGGCAGGCTCAGGTTGTTCCTCCTCCGAGTCACGCTCTGCCTGTGATGGCCTTGGCAATGGTGGGGGGCTGTTTGACCCAGGCCTATGCTGGTCCTGCTGCAGCTGTTTTTCACAGGATCATATTATGTAGCATAGCACATACCATGACAATTTGGGTACATGTAGTTGGTGAGTACTGCAAGGCTCCACCAGATGTGTCCAGGCATCGGAACCGTGACTTGAGCAGCCCAAACACACGCTCTATTACATTACATGTTTGTGCGTGTGCTTCATTATGGCGTTCCTGTTCAGGTGTGTGTGCATTTCTGATGGGTGTCATCAGCCACGGCTCCAGTGCATAGCCAGCATCCCCCACTAGGTGACCATGTGGGATGTCCCCATTGACAAATGTATGGTACAGCTGTGTCAGATGCCAGATATGGGAATCATGGTAGCTTCCAGGGCAGCCTGCACACACATTCAGTATTATGCCCTGGGCATCACACATGACCTGGCAGTTGATGGAGGGGAAGCCCTTGCGGTTGAAGTAGACCCTACCCCACTTGCCGGCTGGTGCTTTGATGCATATGTGCGTGCAGTCTATTGCACCCACTACCTCAGGGTATTCCGCTATTTGCTGGAAGAGACGCATATAACTGGCCAATACCTCACGGGAATTGGGGAAATATACATGATCACCGACATGTGCTGACATGGCATCCAGAAACTGGTGTAGTACCCTGGATGCTGATGCCTGTGATATCCCCATCATATCACCAGTTGGTCTCTGGAAGGTATCTATTGCTAGTATTCTTAGGCCAACACATACCTTGGTTTCCACTGGGATGGGTTCCCCTCTGTTGGTTCTGTGTGTGAGGCGTGGCCTGCACAGCTCAACAATTTGCTGCAGGAGGTCTCTGTCCACTCTATAGCGCTCCACTATCTCCAGCTCATGTAGCCCCTGGTAGGTTACCCTGGGCCTGTACAGTCTTCTCCATTTCCTCACTGTGGGTTGTCCTGCAGCATTTCCATTGTCACCACCCTCAGCATGTTGCATATGTCGCCTTGTAACAGCAATGGCATTCCCTAACATTTCTTTGTCTCAGTAAAGCTTTTTCAGTTTTCACTTCTATTAGCTTACTGCAGTGTCTCGTGTGAGAAACATATTGAACTGTTGTTTGCAGAGTTTTAAGTGCTAGACTGGGCTGGGCTAGTGTACTGCCTGTGTAATTTCCTGATTTTGATTGTTTTCACCTGCTAGCTCTGCTAGTACTCCCTGGTAGCTTCCTACTATTTGTTGTGCTTCCTTTTTCCTTTCTGTTTCCTCAGGGGGGGAGCGCCGAGCACACAAGCGCAAACACATGCACAGCTGCTAACACGCACGCACACATGCTTACACGGACTAAAACTTGCTTATTCGGGTTAAAACGCATGCACACAAGTGCAAACGCACTTACAACTCTTTAAACAGCCTTATACATGCTTACTCCAGCTTAAACATGCGCACTCACACTTACATGCATGCACACTGTCTTACTCAGGTTTACACGTACGCACACGCGTGCATTCCCGCTCGACAAGAAACTTTGGTGTTATCTACGGCATACACCTTCCATTTCTTGGCTTTCCCTAGCCTGCTTGTTGACACACCTCTTTCCATGATGTATAAATGACAGCTGACACATGCCACTCTGCTCCAATGAGCTTCACTTCTTTCATACATACCCCCCTCGTGATGTCACCTATCTTCTACTTTGTTACTCCCCATATCCTACTCCTACACTCCACTGACTGTCCTCATTTGCTACGTAAATTTGCGATTCACTATCCTAACACTCATTTACATAGGATTGCCTACTAATGCTTGGTTACATGTCTTAGACTGAGCTTCCCCCTTAGCAACCGCTACTCGGTGGCCATGTTGTCTTCAGCCTGCCATTCCCTTGCATTGTACATTAACAATTTCTATAAATTCAACATTTGTGGGTTTTAATTTTTAGTATTCTGGGTTTTAGAGCGCACCCCATTTGTGTGGTACTGCGCTACGCTTAAACATCTGAAATCGGCGAAAAAAATAAAATATTTTGATTTTCATATTGCATCAGGAAACATTTCCAATGGCCATATATTTGGCCATTGGCATGCTTCCTGCACTGGATGCAACCTTTATTTGGAGCTGTCACGGCTCCGTTTTGCTATTTGCAGAATGGTACTCAATTGTCAACTGAGTACATTTCTGCAAATAACACTGCTCTTACTCGGACAGGTACGGGTTTCCTGAATCGCAAATCTACCTCATCTGTATGCCTTTTGCCTGCAATTGAGGTAATTTGCATATCCCTGCTCTGTCCATGTAAGAGCCATTTTAGGAGCTCTCTTACATGCCCCTACAGGCTGTTCCTGGATCGCTCGTCGGACATGATGGCTGCATGGAGTCTTACTCTACTCTTAGACTCTGTGCAAGCCATCGTGAGTCCAGCCCTATGTGTTTTTTGAACTGTGGTGTAAGTGATTCTAAGCAAAAGATATATAAAAGAAGAACAGAGATGACTCGCAGAGCCAACATAAATAGTCCCTATACTACATTTTACATTTCAAGATGTTTTAAGGCTATTAGAATCCAGTTTCACACCTGCAGCATCAAAATGGCTAGGTGTTAATGCAGGGCTCCTAGAAGAGACATGATCCTAAGGTTGCCCATGGTACCAACTCTCTTTCAATATCACCCTGGAATTCAAAATCTATTCCATTATCAGCTTGATACTGACAGACACTCAGGTTTATTGAGTACATATGAAAATATATGTATCTAGCAGTTGTATTACACACTTTCTTAACTACCCAGTCCATATAGTATTTTTCAAAGATTACTTTTAGAACAAGCAAAAGATGCACCACAGATATTTATCAAACAGTGTCTCAACAAACTGCTTAGAGAGACTAACTGGTCCATGCAGTAAGATTAGGTTGCACACTCTGTGTTTATGCTGCTGTGGATGATTCTACAAGGTCAGCTATGACAGGTATAATGATAAGAAAGCATACATGCATGACTCATTATATAGACTTATACTGCGGATATTAGATCACAGTTCACAGATGCCGTAGGTCCCTGTGATCAAACATGTAATAACATTACTGAAGTTTTTTTTTGTTAGTTTGTTTAATTTGTTGATGGGGTAAGCCAAAGGCTAAACTGTCCCTTTGCAGGGGGTGACCCAAGAGCTCTGTCTGTTTATTGACTCTCAGAGTCACATAGTCGACAAATGAAGTTGGAAGGAATCAAACTCTCTACTCTGGGCACGGGAAGCAGCTCATTAGCAGCTCAAAGATTTAGTCATCTGCTCTGACTGCCATACAGTTGAAAAGAAAGAAAATAAATCTTAAATAGCTTTATCATCCACTTATTCCAGTAAGAGGCCCTTAAAAAGGAATGTTATCCCTGGAATGAAATGCACAAAGGCATTATAAAGGCTGATTCTACTTCAGGTTCAGGAGGGAAAGGTAGGCATAATGAGAAACTCTCAAAATGACTGCCACCATTTTCCACCCCTTTCCTCAACAGTTCTAGAAGGTAGCTTCAACTGTCACCTTACTTCTTTCCAAGACATGATCTCAAATGTGTGTTCCAAAGATGACAGGTCAAAGATATGCAATAGAAAGCTAGCATGCATCACAAATGCAGCTTGTTCCACAAACAATACCTCAACATCAGATAAACAATGCTCTTTAGTTACTACACCAACTACTGCTGAAAAAAAGTGATGCAATGAGAATCCCCAGAATAACTAGGCATGTGCTTCTTTTGCAGAGCACTCTTGGTTCTCAAAAGGATGAAATTCAGCCGACAGTTCTAGACTTTTCAAACCTTGAAAAATTCATAAACAGAAATGCTTTTAGGATTGTGACTTTGAAAATGTTGTTTTAATTTGTAGAAAAGGGTCATTACATGTCAGATTTTAATACAGGCTGATGCCTATTCACCCTGATAAGGTCATCGTACAAAAAGTCATTTTTGTAATATATAGCCCGAAAGTATTAACTAAATGTTTAGCTTCAGTGTTTGTATATCTATGAAAATAAAGCAAATTTTGTTCTTTATTGGATTTATTGCTTTATGGTAGCAGAATCATGGAAACTTTTCTTGCAATACTTACATTTTATAATATTTAAACTTTTTAGTAGAGGTCATAGTCCTGGGCGGCCACAGTGATGCAGTGGTTAGCATTGCCGCCTCACAGCAAGAGGTTCTCCAGTTTGATTCTCGGCTGGGGTGCCTTCTGTGTGGAGTCTGCATGTCCTCCCTGTGGCCGCGTGGGTTTCCTTCCAAAGATATGTTGTAGGTGGATTGGACACTCTAAAATTGGCCCTAGGCATGAGCGTGTGCATGTGTGTGCCTTCTGTGGAAGGTTGGGCGTCGGGCTGGCAACTCGACACTGTAAAACTCCACTGCCAATCATGAGCAGACAGATGATCCGCTGTGGTGACCCCTAACTGGGAAAATCCAGAAGAAGTGGAAGTCATAGTCCCAGTACAGATGAAAATATTTCCTACCCAGGGGAAGTAGACAGAGACTCAAGGAGCTCTGAAAGCTTTTCTCAATTATAAACAATAACAACAAAACCATTTTCAAAGACACTGAGGAATAGTTTTTGAATTTTCATAGTCCTTTTGCAAGGATACACATGAAGAAGACCCAGTGGTGTTTGAGAAATGCCTGCAACCATCCACAGACTCCCTTCCTATAGGCATTGATTCCATTTCCTCTATGTATGAAGAAAGAATTAATCTACTGGACAGATTTAAGCACACTGTTCATAGAAATGGCCCGACTATGTCCAGCAATGAGAACAGCATCTAATGACAGACTGTGCAGAATATACTTGGGGAGCTCATTTCAAACATTTATCAGTGAAGCTCAGATGTTTCAGAAAGAATGATCTTTTCACATTAACCTGAAAGAATTAAAGGCACTCCATGGCATCTTAACAGCTTTTTAAGGACACCTTTTACACAGGTCGCATTCAAATCAGTATAGTCAACACAGTAATACTACAATGCATAAACAAACAAGGTAGAAATATAGCTTCATAAGTCTGCAAAGAGACACTGTATGTTTGAAGTTGGGCTAACAACACAACCTGCAACAGCTACACCATGGTGTTTATAATTTTTACCAAAGCAGTTAGCAGACACCTTGAACAGAAAGGTAACTGTAGCTCTTGAATGTGAACTGAATATACAAACTTTCTATGACATTTTAGAAGTGGAGTTGCTTACAACCACACATCAGCAAATATCCCCATCATTTTTGTCTCCTGATTTCACATAAAACAGTTTGAAGAAAGATGTCTTCTCTTTTCCAACAGCTCAGACCACACTATCTGCCTTTCAATCACTCGATCTGATTCAATAGGGGGTTGGTAAACTCAAAGCAATAGAGAGAGAGGTTTTTTTTTATTATAGTGGCCATTTGGTTTGATTATGTTTGTGTGTTTATAAAATCAAAGCAAGGCAAAGGCAGTCATCTTTGTTGAATAATCCATGATGTGAAGTTGTTCTATCTCGTCGTTCATTCTTTACTGATAGGTTTGGGGCCGATCCCTCAGCTCCGAGTTGGCCAATTGCAAAGCTCGAGGTCTTCAAATAGCCCGAGGCCAAGTCCCTATCCCATGATGCACCTGGGGTTACCGCAGATCTACTTTGCCACTGCAACAGATCGGAGGTTCTGCATTAGCTCGGGCCAGTAAAACTGTTTTTCTACTTTTTACTTACTGATAGTTACATATTTAGATAGTTTCATTAGCTTAGATAGTTTCTTAAAGCTCTTACAGCCTTATAGTGTGTGTTACTGTATTTTAGTCCCTTCCCTTAGTCTGTTTTAAAAATTTTCTAGTTGGTCTCTTGTTTTAGGCCTAGTTTAAACTCTTTGCTAGTTAATAGAGTGTGCTTAGTCAGTGACCTTTTGTCACTATTTTTGCTAAAACTTATTTACTGTGTAGTGTTTTTCTGTGTAGTATGTTTAGCCTTTGTTTTTTTAGGAAAGGCTTAAATTTATAATTACTTCTAGAGTTTTGTAATTAACAGTAATTTTGTCTGACTGGATATTTAGACAGTGTATTATATCTTAGCAGCTATTCCCTTTTTTTGGTATAGCCTGCTCTTATTCTGCGTTAGAAAGTTGTGGTGACAGTAAAGGCTTTTCCTGTCACATTTATATTTACATTTATATTTGCATTTGCATTTCTGCATGTGTGTGACTTAGCCTGATTTTATTAAGGCTATTGGTAGCTAATCACTGTTAGAATTGTTTTGTGTGTCAGTAATTCTTCTCCAAGATTTCCAGTGGCTGACCAAGACAAGCACCTCAAGTCTGGTTTTAAGAAGTGCCAGTGTGGCCAAAAGATGTCTGTAACAGACAGCCACGTAAATTGTGTATACTGTCTAGGAGCCCAGCATTTTCAAGACAGCTGTGCTATTTGTCATTCCTTCTCCTCAAGGGTCCTTCAGGAAAGGAAGGGAAAACTTATCGACAGAGGGCATGTTTAGTTCAGTGACCTTTGCCCTTCGTTCGCTCAACTATTTAACCCATTTTACCAGGTTACAAAGAGATCTCCTTAAGGAGCAAGGAGATACTCTGCAGGGTACAGTAGCTGCAGGGGTTTCCGAAAAGTTGCCGCCCAGCTTGCTACCCTTAATTCTATAGTCATCTCATCCATGCGCCTCATCTCTTATGCAGCTGATGGAGTGAGTAGGGTAGCGGGTACAGGAGTTGCTCTAACACTTCTGGATGTGCTTGGGTTCCTTCGCGGAGCCCTTCAAGTCATCCTTCGTGAACACTCCCTTTGATGGCTCATCCCTTTTCGGGCCTAAAGTGAAGGAAACCTTAACCAGGTGTGAACAGGATGGAAAGACTCTCTCTACCATCAGGGTCCATTTTTCCACTCCTACCCGACCCTACCCTAAAGGTCAAAAGGGAGGAAAAATGTGGTTCCAAAAAGCCCAAGGAGCCTTTCAGGACACACGTGGTGAACCTCCCCCCCAGAGGCAGAGGAGGGGGCAATAATGGAAGACGCTGCCTTCATGGCAGAGGGGGTCCACAACACCAGGGCAACAGAGATCACTTCTCTGGGAAACCCTACCAGCGCTCCTGAATGGAGGCCCGACTGTCCTGCTCTGCAGGCAGTTGGGGGTCGCTTATCTTTGTATCCAGATGCCTGGCTCAAAATAACAAAAGACAGCTGGGTACAAAATATCACTTCCAGAGGATACTTCATCTCATTTACCACATTCCCTCCATTCATAAGAAAAATCCCAAACATTCCACCCAGTTACAGGGAACAAGCAACAACAGAGGTCCAAATGTTGCTAACAAAAAGAGTTATCCAATCAGTCCCAGCAGACCAGACAGGATCTGGAACTTACTCAAAATTCTTTTTGGTTCCAGAGAAGACAGGAGACTGGAGACCTATATTGAACCTCAGCAGACTGAACAAATATTTAAAGAAAGAGAAGTTCCAGATGGTCACGCTTCAGTCTATACTCCCCTTCTTAGGGAAAGACAATTGGATGTGCTCAGTAAATCTCAAGGATGCTTACTACCACATAAAAATGCCCAGGCCATCCAGGGATCATCTGCGCTTCCATCTGGGAGCCAGTCATTACCAGTTTTGAGCCCTGCCCTTTGGTCTCAAAACAGTCCCCAGAGTGTTCACCAAATGCATGGCAGTGGTCACGGCTCACCTGAGGCGTCTAGGATTCCAGGTGTTTCTGTAGCTAGACGATTGGCTCCATTCCGCCACCATCAGGCATCAACTCATTCAAGCCAGGCAGTCCACTCTGTCACTCTGCAATCAACTGGCATTACAATCAACTCAGAAAAATCTGCCTTGTCGCCATCACAGCATATCATTTTCATCGGGGCAAAATTGGACACGACCACCACCATACTAAGGATTACAATAGATAGAGTCTTTCTTCTTTGTCAGCATGTTAGCATTTTGATATCAGAAGACAGAGCACCAGCATCAGAAGTTCTGATATTATTAGGCATGATGGCAGCAGAAATTTTGGCCATACCACTAGCTTGCATGCACATGAAGATACTGCAAGGGCTGTTGTTCCCGCAATGGTTTTACCAAGAGCTTCCCATGTCTCACACTATAATGATCACAAAGTCCTGCAAAAAGGACCTTCAGTGGTGGCTGACCTCACTTCATGTCATGACAGGACGCCCATTTGTGCTACCCCCTCCAATGACCACAGTGACCATGGATGCTTCACTGAAAGGGTGGAGGGGAGCATTTTCAGGGAAAGACAACCCAAGGCATATGGACTGATCAAGAGACACATCTGCATATCAATGTCCTGGAGATGAGAACAGTACTCTTGGCACTGCAGTACTTTCAGGACTCTCTTCCTCTGGGTACAATTGCGATTCAGACAGACAACATGTTGGTGGTCTGGTATTTGAACAAACAAGGAGGAACCAGGTCTTACCCCCTTTGTCACGAGGGTCTCAGAGTATGGCAGTGGGCTGTTTCCACCCAGCGCTTTCTGTTGGCAATGCACATCCCGGGGAAATCCAACGTGATATGAGACAAGCTGAGCAGGGCAATCTTGATGATTGGATGGGAAATAGGAAATTCACCCCAGAGAATCACCTCTGTGGCTCTGCTCAACAGGGGCACAGGAAAATAATTTTATTGGGTGCTGAAAGCCAGGGCACCTTTTTGGCTAGGCTTATATAGGCCCTAGGGCCAACAGCCTAGTACCTACCTATGAACCTATGTCCTACAAGACGTGCTGGATGACAAAGGGAAATTTAACAAATGTACACCAGATGTGTTTAGATAGTCAAAAGAGTGGCTGTTGATATAAATTCTAAATACAGGGTTTGCAGACGTGTTTTTTATCAATAGTTAAAGGTCTAGTGTGATCAGAAGTAGAATTTAAAAAGTACATGTGGAGTTTTTTACAGTTAAGAATCTAAAGAGAATTAAGAGAATGAGTTTAATTAATCATAAACTCATAAACATTATAAGTGGAAATTCACTTTATTAAAATAACAATACAACTTGCATGAATACATAAGATGTTATGTTTCTCTTTGTCAAGCTCAAAATCTGCTATTGTGGGTCTCACAAATCTGAAAAATAAACTAGAGTTCAAAAAAAATTTGAAATGTGTTGCTATAAAACTAAATATCTTTTTATGAGGGCTTCATTCTCCTTGTGCAATCTCAGTTCTCGTACTTATACTAACTTTGAGATCAGTATAATGCAGTGTAGTTCAGAATAAGAGGAATATTCCGAGCTACTGCATCTTAGAGATGGAACAGATTTCTTCACTTTCACAGTGGTATCCTTGTTAATTTAAAGTCTGTATCACAACAGTCTATGTCCTTCATAGCACACCTTCAAACAAAAAAATACTCCTTCCTCTAACCATGCATACATAGTATGTACGTCAAACTATTAATAACTACAAGTGAGTGGCTGGGTGGATGTGGTCTTTAAATATACAAAAAAAAAAAAAACAGTTGCAACCATAAAACCAGTTCTGCATTACACTTAACGTACAAACTGGTACTCAATCCACTCTGGCTTTCAAGTTTTCAAAGCACCCTTTACCCCAGAGAAGTGTTGCAAAGCTTTATATATTTCTGGCTGTGTTTATTTTAGTAAGGTGACTCTCCAATTGTATGGTCTTGGAGTTTATGCTTAATTCAATGCATGCTGAGTGTTTGTTACACAATTTCCTCCTTATTTTTCTTGTGTTTTTATTTTGCAATTAAGACAGTCCAAAGGTCATTTACTAAAATGATTAATTGTAAAAGTACTACTAACTAGACTGAAAGGCTGAAAGATCATGATTTGTTCTCTCTTGAGAACAGATTACGGATGGAAATTTATTAAATATTAGCTTCATGTTTTGCAAGGATTGTTATCTTTATAAGTACCTCTGATTTAATTGTACCGAGTGTTGGGGAAGAAAAAAACATTAAATTGAGGCTACAAGGGACCTTAAGAACAATACATCATTGTACATGTTTATTGACAGGACCCTGTAATTCTAAATATATTTATAGGAAATGTACAATAAGTGTTAGGAACTGGCTACTTTAAAGTATCCTTTTACTAGTAAATGGTAGAATAAGAGACTTGATTCATGGTAGTGCTGCAGGTTATGCTATGAATATGTGTTTTTTGCATATTAAGTGTATATGAATTTTTATGTTAATGAAGTATATAGACTAAACCACAAATATAGTACTCACATTTAGGGTGTTAAAACAAAATGTGAAATTATGCTATTAATGTTAAGTTTATTTTCTGAAAGTCCACAAAAATGACCCACTACATTTTGAACTGCAGAAGCTGAAGACCCTCCTGTTGTAAGCTTCAGAAGAATGCTATATCATAATAATAATAATAATAATAATAATAATAATAATGATGATGATGCACACCAGTTAACATGTGCTTGTAAGAGGGAAACTGAGGAAATCAAAACTGTTTACTGTCAGATGACTTGTAATTAAAGGGAAAACAACCTGCAAATGTAAGACAAATGGCAACAAATAATGCATCACTGTACACAGTATAACTAAACATGAGATGTGGAACATGCAACACCCCTCATTTATATAATCACATAAATCTGCACATGGATGGCAGGTTAGCTGAGTAAATGATAGGAATCCTTAAGATCTTAACCGGATTCAAAAGTAAGGCCATTGCACATAACAAGCAAGGCAGATGTTTTTTGTTTAGTAAACCTGGTAAAAATGTTTTTATCTTTCTTAATTATGTCTTAGCTTGCCTATGGGAAAGTAAGTCCACTTGATAACCATTAACATGAGTATGTAAAATGAGATGCTACTGAATAAATGCTGTCTGTTATCTGTATTAATATGTTCTATTCATTAACATAAGCTTACTGATGCATAACAATCATTGGGTTTCAAAACAATTTAAGAAATAATGTTGCTCAATTTATGTCTGTTACGGACTACTGCTGGGAAAGAAATAAAATAGCTAGAATGGAGCTACAAATGTCAGGAAGGACTTTTAAGGTTCAGGTTTGTTAATATCTGTCCCTGTTCACTTCATTGCTTTATGTTTCCACTGGTATTTTTTCTATAGATGCAATAATAGCAAATGCTGCCTTCATTTGCAATAATTTAAAGACCCGATTCTTGTATAGCAAAACTGATGAGTCATCTGCCTGAGATTTCTTCTTGGCAAATTCAGTTTCTGTAAAATTGCTAGGAGGTTATTGATGTCAAATGGATTATTACTTATTAATTACTGGATGATTCTATTTAGATCTACAGGCATGTGAAATTCTACACTAAAGGTGTGGCTTACACAGGGTCACTATCCAACAGATGTGTGTTTAGGCTGAAAAGCTGAATCACCATTTCTTGGTACACAGTCTGTTAAATCATTTTTTTTTTTTACTTCTTGAATTTATAGTGTAAAAAAGGCCTTCAGCTGTATTTTAATTTTAGAGTCTGCTATTTTTTGATGTTAACATTCAACTGTGCAAGTACAAATTACAATTGCATTGAGCAAAAAATATGTGCATATGATGCAACAATTTGGGTGGCTGCCTTTGTCATGCTCTTTAGCTTCCTTTGGTAAGAAAACTGCTACCCTTGTCATTTAACTTAGCTTGCACTTTACTTAATGCGATGCTACTCAACAGACAAACTGGGATTTGTTGTGTCAGTGATATAGTACATAAACTAGCTGTTCAGAGCAAACATCAGTGCCATGAGGATGACTCAGTCAATGACTGACATTATCATAACGTGGTCTTACTCAGCTGAAAGAATATCAGCAATCCAATCATCACACTGTCTCCAAAGCCCGATAAAGACCCTGCAAAACTGGTTAACTACAGACTGATATATTTATTTAATGCTGACCTTAAAATGCATGTCAGAATGTTACCAGAAAGAACACAGGGTTTTAATGTACTTCTTTAGTGGATCTATGTCCAATGAAATCAATTAGCAACAAAAGACACCCCTGTCCAGTACCCTTTTCAAAGGATTCTTTTTGTTAGTATCTAAGATTTAGGGTCTCAGTAACGGATCTGCGCCACCCTGATATAAGCAGATGGAAATCTCATGACAGCCATGACTCCCAGATTTATTCCCATAACAGAGAGTCAACCACTTTCTTGAAGTCTGTTATTACATCCACTGCTTGTTTCAAAACTTTAGGCAGACCTTTCAAATCTGAGCTTAATGTATGGATGTGGTCAGTACTGGAGTGGCCACTGGGGATAGATGCTTTAGTATATAACAGAACATAGTGTACATTTCCTCTGGGAGATGGACATAGGGTATTGTTATCATTACAGCAACTGTTTCTTGCAAGTCTACACACATCTGTTGGATAGTGACCCTGTGTAAGCCACACCTTTAGTGTAGAATTTCACATGCCTGTAGATCTAAATAGAATCATCCAGTAATTAATAAGTAATAATCCATCTGACATCAATAACCTCCTAGCAATTTTACAGAAACTGAATTTGCCAAGAAGAAATCTCAGGCAGATGACTCATCGGTTTTGCTATACAAGAATCGGGTCTTTAAATTATTGCAAATGAAGGCAGCATTTGCTATTATTGCACCTATAGAAGAAATACCAGTGAAAACATAAAGCAATGAATTGAGCAGGGACAGATATTAACAAACCTGAACCTTAAAAGTCCTTCCTGACATTTGTAGCTCCATTCTAGCTATTTTATTTCTTTCCCAGTAGTAGTCCGTAACAGACATAAATTGAGCAACATTATTTCTTAAATTGTTTTGAAACCCAATGATTGTTATGCATCAGTAAGCTCATGTTAATGAATAGAACATATTAATACAGATAACAGACAGCATTGATTCAGTAGCACCTCATTTTACATACTCATGTTAATGGTTATCAAGTGGACTTACTTTCCCATAGGCAAGCTAAGACATAATTAAGAAAGATAAAAACATTTTTACCAGGTTTACTAAACAAAAAACATCTGCCTTGCTTGTTATGTGCAATGGCCTTACTTTTGAATCCGGTTAAGATCTTAAGGATTCCTATCATTTACTCAGCTAACCTGCCATCCATGTGCAGATTTATGTGATTATATAAATGAGGGGTGTTGCATGTTCCACATCTCATGTTTAGTTATACTGTGTACAGTGATGCATTATTTGTTGCCATTTGTCTTACATTTGCAGGTTGTTTTCCCTTTAATTACAAGTCATCTGACAGTAAACAGTTTTGATTTCCTCAGTTTCCCTCTTACAAGCACATGTTAACTGGTGTGCATCATCATTATTATTACTATTATTATTATTATTATTATTATTATTATTATTATTATTATTATGATATAGCATTCTTCTGAAGCTTACAACAGGAGGGTCTTCAGCTTCTGCAGTTCAAAATGTAGTGGGTCATTTTTGTGGACTTTTGGAAAATAAACTTAACATTAATAGCATAATTTCACATTTTGTTTTAACACCCTAAATGTGAGTACTATATTTGTGGTTTAGTCTATATACTTCATTAACATAAAAATTCATATACACTTAATATGCAAAAAACACATATTCATAGCATAACCTGCAGCACTACCATGAATCAAGTCTCTTATTCTACCATTTACTAGTAAAAGGATACTTTAAAGTAGCCAGTTCCTAACACTTATTTTACATTTCCTATAAATGTATTTAGAATTACAGGATCCTGTCAGTAAACATGTGCAATGATGTATTGTTCTTAAGGTCCCTTGTAGCCTCAATTTAATGTTTTTTTCTTCCCCAACACTCGGTACAATTAAATCAGAGGTACTTATAAAGATAACAATCCTTGCAAAACATGAAGCTAATATTTAATAAATTTCCATCCGTAATATGTTCCTAAGAGAGAACAAATCATGATCTTTCAGCCTTTCAGTCTAGTTAGTAGTACTTTTACAATTAATCATTTTAGTAAATGACCTTTGGACTGTCTTAATTGCAAAATAAAAACACAAGAAAAATAAGGAGGAAATTGTGTAACAAACACTCAGCATGCATTGAATTAAGCATAAACTCCAAGACCATACAATTGGAGAGTCACCTTACTAAAATAAAAACAGCCAAAAATATATAAAGCTTTGCAACACTTCTCTGGGGTAAAGGGTGCTTTGAAAACTTGAAAACCAGAGTGGATTGAGTACCAGTTTGTACGTTAAGTGTAATGCAGAACTGGTTTTATAGTTGCAACTGTTTTTTTTTTTTGTATATTTAAAGACCACATCCACCCAGCCACTCACTTGTAGTTATTAATAGTTTGACTAACATACTATGTATGAATGGTTGGAGGAAGGAGTATTCTTTTGTTTGAAGGTGTGCTATGAAGGACATAGACTGTTGTGATACAGACTTTAAATTAACAAAGGATACCACTGTGAAAGTTATGAAATCTGTTCCATCTCCAAGATGCAGTAGCTCGGAATATCCCTCTTATTCTTAACTACACTGCATTATACTGATCTCAAAGTTAGTATAAGTATGAGAACTGAGATTGCACAAGGAGAATGAAGTCCTCATAAAAAGATATTTCGTTTTATAGCAACACATTTCAAATTTTTTTTGAACTCTAGTTTATTTTTCAGATTTGTGAGACCCACAATAGCAGATTTTGAGCTTGACAAAGAGAAACATAACATCTTATGTATTCATGCAAGTTGTATTGTTATTTTAATAAAGTGAATTTCCACTTATAATGTTTATGAGTTTATGATTAATTAAACTCATTCTCTTAATTCTCTTTAGATTCTTAACTGTAAAAAACTCCACATGTACTTTTTAAATTCTACTTCTGATCACACTAGACCTTTAACTATTGATAAAAACACTTCTGCAAACCCTGTATTTATAATTTATATCAACAGCCACTCTTTTGACTATCTAAACACATCTGGTGTACATTTCTTAAATTTCCCTTTGTCATCCAGCACGTCTTGTAGGACATAGGTTCATAGGTAGGTACTAGGCCGTTGGCCCTAGGGCCTATATAAGCCTAGCCAAAAAGGTGCCCTGGCTTTCAGCACCCAATAAAATTATTTTCCTGTGCCCCTGTTGAGCAGAGCCACAGAGGTGATTCCCTGGGGTGAATTTCCTATTTCCCATCCAATCATCAAGATTTTTCTTGAAGAGTGCTAATGAGGAACTTTGTTTGATGTAGATAGGGAGTTTGTTCCAGAGTATGGGAAGTCTCTGGGACAGGAATCTATCTCTCCAGCATGTTCTGTTTATTGTGGTAACAAGGTTTAGGTCCCTAGAGCATGTAGCTCTGAGGGACTGGGATTCCTTTAAGTGGAGCATGTCCAACAGGTCTGGGTTTAACATAGCTTTGTATGTTAGGCAAAGATTGCCTCTGAGTAGGCGATATGCAACGGAGTAAAGCTGGAGTTTTTTGAGACTGTCTGCATAGGGCATCTATTTGAGGCCAGTAATCCTCTTTGTGAGGTATTTCTGCAGCCTTTCCAGTTGTTGTAGATGTCTTGTGATGTACATACCAAAAGGGTTGTTGTACTCTATAATGGGATCAATGATTGATGAGTAGAGGGGGAACAATGACCTATTTTTTTCCTTGATGAGAAACCTTTTGTGATGAGGTGTGCCACGTAGAAGGATTTCCTGACTACTGTGGAGATGTGATTATCAAAGGAGAGACTACTGTCCAACTGTGTCCCAAGGTCTCTTATCACACTTTTGGTGTTAAGTAGACCACCACCTATGTGGTAGCTCATGAGTAAAGAGTTTTTACCACAGGGGATGACACTGCACTGTTTGGCATTGAGCTTGAGGCCATGGCTTTGACACCAGGCATCTCTCTCCGTGAGGCCCTTTTTTAGGATGTCCACATCATTAGGAGTTTCGATTATGGCTCCTAGTTTGCAGTCATCTGCGAACTGTGTTAGCCAAAGATCTTCTATGTTAGCTTGTACTTCAGAAAAGTAGATACCAAACAGGAGAGGACATAGGACTGAACCCTGTGGTACTCCACTTGTCACTGGTCTGAAGTCAGATTTGGAGTCTGCTACTTTCACAATGTGGGTTCTGTCAGTGAGCCAGTTGGCAACCTATCTTGTGATATAGGGATTTATACCTAGTATAGTGAGTTTATCTATAATTCCAGAGTGGGGGATGGTGTCAAAAGCCTTGGCAAGATCTAGATAGGCTGTGTGAACCACCTCACCCTTGTCTACGGCTTTGGTGACTGCTTCAAAGAAGGCTATCAGGTTTAGGAGACATGATCTGCCTTTTACAAACCTGAACTGGGTGGGGTCCAGAGTTTGGAGATTACCGATGTCTTTGTTTATAAGATCCATGATGATACGTTCCATGGCCTTGCAGACCAGGCTTGTTAGGCTAATGGGGTGGTAGTTCCTGGGGTCCATGGTGGCTCCCCCTTTGTGGAGTGGGATAACCATCACTGTGCACCATTCAATGGGCACAAAGCCTGAGGTGAGGCTATGATTGAACAAGGTGCTTAGGTCGGGTGCCAGTTCATTCTGCATTTAATGTAGAATGCAGCCTGGGATGTTGTCAGGTCCCATGGATGCTATGTTCTTGGCTTTGGAGAGTGTGTTTTTTACCTGTGCAGCCATGATTACAGGAACTTTGCATTCTTCCGGTATAGAGATGGGCCCTCTAGGGGATGAGAGGGGGGTAAAGTTAGCACTGAACCTGTCTGCCAGGATGTTGGCAATATCAGTTGGTTCTGTATATTTAGTGCCATTGTGCTGTAACTCAGAGCAGATCTCATTGTTGCCACTGAGATTCTTGGCATAGCTATAGAATGCTTTGTGGTTGTCTTTAGAATCAGTGGTGATTTTGTTTTCGTAACTAGCTTTGGAGGATTTTATGATGGATCTCAGCTTCTTACTGAGGCTGACCAGGGAGGTCCTCCAATCAAGGGATTTTACTCTTTTTTTTGCAACAGTTTCTTTCTTCTGTTGTAGAGTTTGTTTATGGCAGGGTACCACCAGATTGGCTTCCTTTTTTTGGAAGATAACATCTTGGTTCAGTTAGGGATAGCACGATCCATGCACTCGTGTAAGTTCTTATAAAGTGCATTTATGTAGGATTCAGCAGTCGTACTTCTATTGTCCATCTGCATGGGTGTCATGAAGTTCACCACTTCTGTCTTAAGAAGCATGAATTTGGCTTTGGAGAAATTTTTATGGTGGTTTCCATAATGGGGTGTGGGGGTGAGAGATGGATGTCTAGGGTGATTAGCTTGTGGTAGGATCTGACCAACAAGGAATTGACCTCTGATGTGGAACACTGGTCGCCCATGTTGGTAATGACCAGGTCTAGGATATTGTTGCCCCTGGTGGGGGTGTGGAAAAGTTGATCCATGACATTGGAATTTATGAATTCCATAAAACGTTTAGCAAAAGAGTTGGTACATGAGTAGTTTTCCCAGTTAATGGTGGGGTAGTTGAAATCACCCATTATTCGGGTGTTGGGTTGTACCCTAATATTTTCCAGTGTATCAAGAAATGAGGAGTGAGAATCCTGGGGCATGGTGGGGGATCTGTAACATTTTACAATTTGGATTGCGGTCTTACCCAGAGTTAATTGCACTTGGATAATCTTGGACACATTATGCTGAGCAGCTAGCACGGAGGTGTGGATATCCTTAATGAATATGGACACACCTCTGCCTTTAGTGTTTCAGTCCAGGTTAGGTGGCCAAAAGGTGTGGTATGAATTATGGCCTGGTAATGCAGGGGTGCTCTCTAGAGCCTTGAACCAGGTCTCTGTCACTGCACAGATGTCAATGTTCTCCATTTTAAGGAATGCCTCCAGTGAATGCATTTTGAGGTTTAGACTTCTAACATTGAGTAGCATTACCCTCAGATTTTGCTTGCTTGTACCTGTTAAGGTGGTGAATTTGTCATTTGAACCTTGCCTAAATAAGGCACTATAAAGGTGGCAAGAGCCTTAGCCAGTATCCGTAGTCCCAAGGGTGACAGGTGCAAGCCATCTCTGGCAAAGCATTGTGGTCTGTTGATCGTGTCATCCCAGGCAGACAGATACTGGATCCCCTTAGAATAACAACAGAAGCTTAGCCAATTGTTGAAGTCAATCATTTTGTCCTTGCACTGTGGTATAATTCTGGGTGATGGTACGATGCTACTTAGGGCTAGGGTCATACCTGCCTGGGCTACAAGTTTGGAGAGCTCCTCCATGTCTCTTTTCATGTAGTCCAGGGAGGTACATCTCAGGTCATTCACATGAACATGGACAATGACAGAGTCATATTTGTACTTGTTGTGGAGTGACCTGAGTGCATGTGTTATGTAGCAGATCCTGGCACCCGACAGGTAGCTGACAGTAAGTTTCTCCTTGTTTAGCCTGGTGAGTGGAACATCAGTGTGCCTGACTATAGAGTTGCCTAAGACTAGACTGTTGGGTACATTGTTATGCCTTATGGGCTGTGGTTGAGTGGCACACTGAGTTTGTGGCTATGTGCCATTTGGGTTGTGTTGGGGAGTGGAGGTTGCTTACATTTCTGCTTTGGAGATCTCTGCTGCTTGAGCATATTTTTATTGAGAGCCTTCATGAATGTAGGTGTGTGTTTTGTGTTTCTATGTGTGGATTTTGGTAGTGCAGGTTTTGAGGGACTATGTGATAAGTGTGGTGTGGTGCAAGTGTTTACCTTCTCCTCTTGACTATTTAGTCCAGTCTTGGGTGAAGAGAGCTTTGCTTCCAGTTTGGCTATATAAGTACATCTCTCACAGGTTGTAGTGTTGGGTGGTAGGAGGAGAGGGTTGTCTGTGTACATGAGGCAATTGATGCATTGCCCCAAGATGCCCAGATTCATCAAGTAGACAGGAGAAAACACCAGGAGCTGACCCTTAGACATGCCTGGATAGGTGCTTATTTATTAAGTACTAAAAATTGTTTTCCTGTAGACAAGTGAGGAAAGTTGAGTGCTGTAGTAATTTGTAGCTTATTAAGTGCTTAAAATGAGTTCTGAACAAGTGCTGAGCTCAAAAAAAAAAACAGATTTTAGTGCTAAAACTAAAAAAAACTAGCTAGTTCTAAGGGAAAATTTGAAGATCAGACTTTATGGCGCTGGGAATAGTTTAACCCTAGCTAAGTAGCAATGCATAAAGTGTATTTATTTTAATATAGCAGTAGCAAATGAGCAAACTGATGTAAACAAATTAATCAATTAACCAATAAAAAGCTAAAAACTTAGCCCCGTTCCAGCAGTCTTCGATCAGACATGTTCAACTGCACACTCCTGCCACTAAGGTGCAGGGGAACCTTCTCCAAAAAAGATGGTCTGGATTAGTGCTCAAGTTATACAATCAAAGCTAGATTCAGCACATCTGAATTTAGGCTATGCTACAGCCAACAAGGTGTACCAATTTCAGAAAGAAGCAGTTCAAATAAGCAGGCACAATAAGCCTTTAACCAGAAACTCCCAGCTCAGAAGGACAGAATCTAGCCTCTCCTCCCACAAGAGTACAGACCACAAACCTTCTTAATGAAAAATAACTGGCCTGAAGCCCAAGTGTTTTAACTAGAACTAATAAAATTTTAGAATAACAGACACTGAGCCTTCAATAAGCAATTCCCAACTTAAAAGGTGAAAGCTACCTGTCCTGCCACAACAGTGCAGACCACAAACCTTCTTAATGCAAAACAACTGGTCTGGAGCCAAAGTGCTTAAACCAAAAGACTTAGAGTAACAGTTACAATTTAATTAGGCTACTACCAAGCAGTAATAAATGGAGCAGAATAAACACAACTGAGTACTTTTAAGAGGAGACAAAAGCAAAATAAGGTGCAATTTTTTAGTAAAGTGCAAGGAGAGAGGAAGAAGGACCAGAAGAAAAATTCAAGGTTAAGAACCTAAGTGGGTTGGCCTTCTCAAATGTTCTCTCTGTATTAAGTAGAGTGAACACCAGACTGTGAGGGGTGTCCCAGATCAAATTTACAGTAGGACCGGGCAACTGCAAAGCCACCAACTATAAAAACAACACAAGAATAGGGTAGGGGGCAGGGGAAAAAACAGTTTCAGGACAGATAAAAAACACAAAACAATGCCACAAAATATATAAAATAATTCAGTCAGACAAAATTAAGGCAATGCAGAACTCTGAAAGGTTAAAATGCCAAGAAATATACTTATCAATCAGCGATATATTTCCAGATTGTTTGAGAATCACACTGTAGCTAGAACACTAGGAGTTTCCAACAGTATGTGCAGGAATTTACAAATAGAAACTATTTTTAAATCAGCAAGCCTTGAAGTAATCAGATAACACAAAAGCTGTTAGACCAGTTTTATAAACTTCACCACAGGAATAGGGGGAAACAGTTTCAAGACAGATAAGAAACAGAAAACAATGCCACAAAATATATAAAATAATTCAGTCAAGTAAAATTAAGATGATGCAGAAATCTGAAAGGTTAAAATGCCAAGAAATATACTTATTAATCAGCGACATATTTCCAGATTGTTTGAGAATCACACTGCAGCCAGAAAACTAGGAGTTTCAAACAGTGTATGCAGGAATTTACAAACAGAAACTATTTTTAAATCAGCAAGCCTTGAAGCAATCAGATAACACAAACGCTGTTAGACCAGTTTTATAAACTTCACCACAGGAATAGGGGGGAAGCAGTTTCAGGACAGGTGAGAAACAGAAAACAATGCTACAGAATATATGAAATAATTCGGTCAGGCAAAATTAAGACTGCAGAACTCTGAAAGGTCAAAATGCCAAGAAATCTACTTATCAATCAGCGATATATTTCCAGATTGATTGAGAATCACACTGCAGCCAGAACACCAGGAGCTTCCAACAGTGTATATATCATAATCAACCTGTATTATTCTACACTCCCAGTCTTACCTTTATTCATTCCACATTCCCATTCTTACAAACATATCTATTACACACACCCAACTTTAAAATCTTTACCTATTCCACACTCCCTGTCTTAAAAGCCTTTACCTATGCCAAACTCCCATTCTTAAAAAAAACTCATCTATTTCTCCATATCAAAGGTCTTGCTACATTTGTATTCATGCAGTTTCTTCTTCTGATTTCTGACACAGAACTTTCATATCCTGTTGCTTTCATTTTTTATATTCATTATGGGTTTATTCTGAAATATTGCAAGTTATCTCTTCAGTGGTCTAATAATTTGACAACTATCCATCAAATGTACACAGTCTTTGTGTATAGGCAGGCATTGATGCCTTGTACATGTAAAGTGTCTCATAGCTTCATAGGTGTTTACTAGGCTAATGACCACATGAGCCTTTTTAGGCCTAGCCATGCATCCCAAATCTCTGGGGAGTTCTGATACCCTTGATAAGTGTAAGCATGGGCCTGGGAGATGAACCATTTACAGGTTACATGTGTCCATTAGAGACACAGGTGCCAAACCAGGGATGAATTTCTGGTTTTCCATCCAATTGTTCAAGTTGCACTTGAATTGGGTTAGGGAAGAACTTTGCTTCACTTGGATGGGAAGCCTGTTCCATGGAAAAGGTAGTCTCTGGAATACATACCTATCTCTCCAGCAGGTCCTAATTATCTCACATGCAAAGTTTATGCCTTTAGAATGGGTAATTCTGGTGCTGTTTGTTTTGTGGATATGCAGAAGATCCATCAGTGTGGGGTCTGACAATGCCCTGTATGCCAGGCATAGATCTTCCATTAAAAGCCTGTAGGAGACAGAATACAGAGATAGGGCCTTGAGAAGTTTTGCATAGGACATTTTACTTATGTCCTGTATTCTTTTAGTGAGGAACCTCTGTGGGCATTCCAATTGTCGGATATGCCTGGTTAGGTACATACCAAAGGGGGAATTGTACTCAGTGATAGGCCTGATGAATGCTGAATACAGTGGAACAATGACTTCCTTGGATTTAGATTCCATACCTTTGTTTATAAGTTGCAGAACATAGAATGATTTCCTCACCTCTGCAGACACGTGATAGTCAAAGGCTAAATTAATATCTATGTGTGTCCCTAAGTCCCTGACTACTGGGTCAGCCCTAAGGGGTGTGTTGTCAATATGATAGTTACCAGGGATGGATGCCTTCCCAAAGGATACTATTATGCATTTCTTGACATTTCATTTTAGTCCAGGCCTCTGACACCAGTTGTTTGTCTGTGTCAGCCCCTCCTAAAGAATATTTGTGTCAGTGTGAAATTCGATGACAGCTCCTAATCTGTAATCATCTGCAAATTTAGTCAGCCAGAAACCACAGACAATGGCCTTGACTTCTGAGAAGTAAATGCCAAAAGAAGCGGTCCAAGGACTGATCCTTGAGGGACTCCACTTGTGCCTGGCCTCTTTGTAGAGGTGGACTCCCCAGTTTTAACTTTCTGGGTCATGTCTGTGAGCCAGTTGGCTATCCACTGAGTGACATACAGGTTTATATCTAACTTCTTGAGTTTGTCAACAATGCCTGATTGAGGTATTGTGTCAATTGCCTTGGCCAGATCAAGGTAGGCAGTGTGAACAATGTTGCTCTCATCCATTTCTTTGGTGACCTTCTCAAAGAAGTCCACCAGGTTTAGTAGGCATGATCTGTCCTTGATGAAACCAAACTGGGTTGGGTCCAGTGTCTGGAAGTTTACTATATCTCTGTTGATCATCTCCATGATATTTCTTTCCATGCTTTAAATATAAGACCAGTGAGACTTATGTGTCTGTAGTTTCCAGGGTCTGTAGATGTCCCACCTTTGTGCAGAAGGATGTCTGTTGTCCTTCTCCATTCATGAGGCATGACACCTGTTTAGAGGCTACAGATAAGTAGTAATTCTGGAGGCCCTGATAGGTCATGTTTCATGCTATTTAGAAGGTATCCTGGGATATTGTCTGGGGCCATTGATGCAGTGTTCTTAGTATTAGAGAGAGCATTAGGAACCTGTTCCCTAGTGATAGTAGGGGGAGTTATATTTGTTGATATTTCCTAAGGGAAGTTTGAGGGGGAGAGAAGGGTAAAGTTGGAGCTGAATTTATCAGCCAGGAGGTTTGCTATGTCTTCTGGCTCAGTATAGGTGGCTTCATTTACAATGAGCTCTGCACACAATTGTGTATTGCCTTTGAGGTTGTGGACATAGCTAAATAATGCTCTGTGGTTGTCTTTGGCCTGGGAGGCTACACTTACCTCAAATTTACCTTTGGTAGACTTTATTTGTCCTGTGAGTTGTTTGTTTAGTTTGATGACAGTGCTTTTATCCTGCTGGGTGCTGCACCTCCTAATTTTTGCCATGACTTTCTTCCTCCTGTTATACAGGCTATTGATTTTGTGATTCCACCAAGGTGGCTTGTTTTGTGAGTTAGTTCTTCCTGGTGGGTACAGCTGCCTCTATGCAGCCATTAACATGCTTGTAGAAGGTTTCCATGAACAGTTCTGCATAGACAGCAGTGTTCTCATCATTTATGGGGGCTTGAAATTTTGCCAGCTTCTCACTTAATAGCAGGAGGTTACCCTTAGAATAGTTCCTGAATATTACAGGTTTAGGTGGGGTTCCAGATTTTATTTTTACTTCAAATGAGACCATTTTGTGGTCTGACCTTACCAGGGAAGACATTATAGCAGCGGGTGTGCAGCAGTCTCCCATATTAGTGAGGACTAGATCCAGTATGGTTGAACCCCTGGTTGGTGTACTGACTATCTAGTCCAGGGAGTATGTGTTTAAAAAATCCAGGAATCTCTGTGTATGTATGTTTGGTGTCATATAAGATTCCCAGTTAATAGCAGAGTAATTAACGTCACCCATGAATATGGTATTGGGTTGGATGGTTAGTGTTTCTAATAAGTTTAAATACATAGTATGGGTTTCCTGGGTCATAGAGGGGGACCTATAGCTTGCAAGGAAGTGGTATTGGATTTTGCCTATGGTGATTTGAACATGGAGCAGATCAAGTGCATTGTCCTGTTTGACCAGCCTTGAAGTGTATTTATCTTTGATGTAAATAGAGAGACCTCCACCTTTAGTCTCCGCCTGTGAAGTAGCTGGCCTAAATGTGTGGAAAGCATTATAACCTAGCACTGTTGGTGTGCCCTCCATGGCTTTAAAACCATGTCTCAGTGACCGTAAAGACATCAGCATTCTCTAGGGTAAAGAGAGCTTCTAGGGAGTGGAGTTTTTCCTTAAACTTCTAGCATTGAGCAATCTCCTCACTTTACAGAGACTAGGTTCTTTCTATAAAGCACAGAGCTCTAGTTTTATGTAAAATGGTAAAACTGTGGATCAGAAATTATCAATGTATTTTTGGTTGTAGGCTTTCGGGCAATAGTGAATGTTTTGACATTTATGGAATGTAGTGAGTGGCAGAGAAGTTTCTTTTGTTGTGTGTATGTGACTTGGGTGAGGGGTTTACTGCTTGGTATGGACTGAAGGGTAGGAATACCTAGTGCAGTCAATAGGTAAGAACGTGGCTGGAGGGTTGGAAGTTCTTGGCACACAGAGTGCTTGACTGCTTCTTGTTCATAGGTGTGTTTGCTGTAGTCAGAAGTCGAGTGGTTGGTTAAAGCAGGGATTGTATGTATGGTGTTAAACATGTTAAAGCAAGTGGTCAAATGCTTGGTGTAGATAGGGCTTTATCTGAATGGCTGACAGTGCAATGAGTGTTGTTTTTATGTGTTGAAGGAAGGACACTTAGTGTGTAGAGTGCTTCGGGCAGACTGTGTATAAAGTGTGCCAGGTGGATATATGTGTCAGATGGTCATTTGTGTGATGCTGTATCTGAAGCAGCACATGCCTAAAATAAGTACAGTATAAGAGTAGGCCATATATGCTTGACCCTCCACACACACTCACACACACACACACACACACACACACACACACACACACACACACACACACACACACACTCTCTCTCTCAAAAGTGCATTAGAAGTACATGCGTGATGCTTGCGTTTTTAGGGTGCACGCATGAGTTAAACATATGTGAGTGTGTGTCTCTTAGCATGATCATGTGTTTGATAATGTATTCAATCAATCATCAGACTTGCTGGTAACCAAGTTCTTTAGATTTTTTTCTTTTATCTGTTGTTGTGAATAGCAGATCAGTGACGAGTCTGATAAAGATATTTTGAGCAACATCCACAATTGCATCTTCATTACTTCCTGTTATTTTCCATAACTCACATGTTTTTGAGAGTACAGGCATTGCACTGTGTATCATACTGTGCCTATAGATGGAAGGTGAAAAGTTTTCTAAACCTTTCTTCCTGTTGTGATCTCTTTAGATGACGTCTTAATTGTTCTTGCACAGCTCCATCTGGCAGTTATTGCAGAGAATTAAGACTATGAGCCTTTACTGAGCTTATTGTCTTCTCTGTGGTTTGATTCCCTCTGCCTCTATTGCCTATTGTGTGCTGCTGAGCAAATCAGTTGTCCTCACAGTACACTGGGATAATTTGAAATTGGCCTTGACTACTCAGTGGTCTCCTGCACAGCACACTTAGTAATGAACTGTTCTGTTGTTTATACTCACACTTTGTAATCATTTAATCCACCTTACCAGCATCATATTCACTGGCACATTCTTTAAGTTTTTAACTAATTCATCATGATCTATGTTATTAGAAACTTTTTCTGTAACCATGACATGCAGCATCAACTTGCATGCTTGAATCTAACACAGTCAGAGCTCTTTTCACAACAAAGTTATGCTGCAGCATAAAAGATGGCATATATCCATATTCCAATTTATGATATATATATGTTACCATCAACTTGAGATTTAACAGTGGTACAGTTGCATATTTCCAGTAACTAGATACTTTTTCTGGTTTAATGAGCTGTTGTTTGGTATATGAAAAATTCTCCAAATACTCAATTTTTGACATCTAACATTGAAATATTGTCTTCTACAGGTGGTTTACCACATTTTATAACTCAGTTTTATTTGCAAATAACTTCATAGGTTAGTACTAAGCTAACTGCCCTTGTGAGCTTAGCCAATTGTCCCTTGTGAGACTCAAACCCTGCACCTTGTGCTCGTAAGGCAAACAACTTAACCATTAGGCCACCCTCACAACCCCTTAGCAGTCGTATAGTGACAAATGAAAGTTGATGGGTTATTGAAAAAAAAAATGCTGTATTCAAAATTTTGTTTTGTCCAAGGTCAACAAAAGAAATATAACAGTGTAAAGATGTGACCAATGCTATCCTGTGGCTTCTCCCATATCCAAGCTTCCAGATGGAGTCCATACTGCTGAAGTCCCTTGTTTTTGACCTTGCAACTCCTCTTTTTCTCATAACACTGACCACCAGTTTTCTGAATGGTCATTTTTGAAGGTATGATTAGCTGTCTGAACACATGAATCTAAGAACTGAACATGAGCCTTACTGATATACATTTTTATTGACATTATATTCAGAAAGTGTTATGGGCCTAGTTTGGACCTGGTTTGAAATGATAAAGTTTGAAAGCCTTGGATTTGTCTGACCCTGTATCTGCAATCTCATCAATTAGACTACCTGTTTAGAGGATGGTAAGCAAGGTAGTACAATGTCTGCTATAGCAGCCTTATCAGAAAAAGTTAAAGCACCTACATGTACAAATCCAAAGAAAGGAGGAAAGGGGAAAACATGATAGATACTTTCAGATATCTTAAGGAAAAACAATAATATTTAGAAATTTGCATCTTTAGTAGAAGAAAAGGTATACTAGTAAAGATGAAAACATTGGAAAAATAGGGAGGGCATATTGTGATGAGATGCACAGAGGTATAACCTATCCTGAAGGGTGAACATACAAAGGCTAGAATTCCACAAAATGTTGTAGCATGTAAAATTTCTAGAATTCATGACAGTATGGTGCAGACGTAGAACCATAAACGAATGAAGAATGAGTAAGAAAATTTGGTTTAATGGACTCCCATTTTATGCTTGAAGATCTGCTGCATTTGATCTAATGCTGCCATTCAGTTTTGGGAGTCATGTTGTAGCATCTTGAATTTTTGATAAGGCAACAGGTTTAATACATGTTAAATTATGATTACAGCGTCTTCATGTGGTAGGTACAAGCAAGCTAGTTTCATGCAAGCAGTCATTTTTTTATCCACAGTTCTTTATTACTGTACTTCTTTATTGTAGTGCTTAGCAGTCAGATGACATATGAAAGCTGCATTGTAAACTCGATTGAAGAAACCTGTTTTGATTTCCCAGTCTTGTAAGGAGATTGTCTGGTGAAGCCATATATAGTAAGACTTAGAAACTGTGGCATGCAGGATAAAAAGTAAACTGTGGCTTTTTACATTTACATGAGACCTTTGCTAGAATACTACATCCTGTTTTGAAACTCACACTTGCAGGACTTCTGACAAACTGTACAGTCCAAAAAAGGGCAAAAATTAAATTAAATAACATGATTCCTTTCCATTTTAGGAACAGTGAAGAGCATGCTGCTATCATTAACTCAGGCAGTAGTTTACTCTTTACTGTGCCCCTGACACTGGTACCGTGTATTTAAACAGACAGATTGATACAAGTAGTTCCACCTGATACATATATTAGAGAATAAAAAATGAAATCCAAGAAAGGCACTGCTTTATATTTTGAATTACTAAAACTGGAATAAAAAATACACTAAATACATCATGATTCATACTAAAATTAAGTATTTAAAAATGCAGAGTAATCATAGACTATTAGAAACCTTGTCATATGCTGCTAAAAAAAAGTTCAGTTAATGAATAGAGTAAGTTCTTGTTCTAGTAGGTACGTGGGAATGTACAAGAAATAATGAAAGTGTTACTCAGTCTTAGGCTAATAATGATAATGAATAAAATTCTGCTTGTGTAAAATGTAAAAGAATCTCTTGTGTAGAGCAGAATAAGAATGACTCAGGATTTGTGAGAGAGGCTCTAAGCAATGAGTGCGGAATGCATGTCTCCCTGATTCCCATGGAAAATGTAAGAATGATGTGGTTTTATAAGTCATGATTCATTGAAGAAGTCAGTGTTTTACAAAGGCTGTAATGCATAGTTTTTTTTTCTCTGGCAGCATCCTTTGCTTGCAGATGATGTTCAGTGATGTCGATCTCTTGTGATCAGCCTCCAGTTGTTTGAAGTTTCATATATTCATAAAATTGAGAATTATACCATGACCCCCCCCCCCAAAACGTGCATGGTGATTGGCCAGCGTGCACATTGTAAATCGAGTTATACTAATGGAAAAAGGTCCGGTCGCCCGGACTTTTTTCCATTAGTATAACTCTACTTTGAACATTCTGCTATGTTAAATGGGTTTAACATAGAGACAACTTTAAAATAAGCAACGGAGATCTCCGCTTATTTTAAAGCTGTCTCATGCTAAACCCATTTAACATAGCGAGACAGTGTTTTAAAAAGCAAAGGAGAAAGCAAGATCTCCGTTGCTTTTTACTGTTCGCTATGTTAAATGGGTTTAACATAGCGAAACAGTTTCAAAATAAGCAACGGACATCTCCGTTTTATTTTAAAACTGTCTCGCTATGTTAAACCCATTTAACATAGCAAAACAGTAAAAAAAAAGCAACGGAGATCTTGCTTTCTCCGTTGCTTTTGCCCACAGCTCTGATGTACTGCGCAGGCGCGCAGTACATCATAACTGCCGCGGATGCCAGACATCTGCGGAAGGGCAGTAAACAGGCATTATACTATGCCATTATTTAAGAAAAGTAATAGTTTCTTTTCTTAAATAATGTCATGGTATAATAGCAATAACCCACTTCTGGGTGTGGGTAATTCTGTATTTACCCACGGTTGGCTTTTATCCGGGCTTACCGGGACCAAACCACGCCAACCGTGGGTAAATCCAGCATTACCCACACCCAGGCGTGGGTTATTGCTATAATAATATATTCCTTAAACTGTTAAAAGGAAAAAACAAAGGGGAGAATTCAATAGGTGCAGTGAGTTTTAGATTCAATAAACTCCATGTAGCAGCACGCACTCATGTGCATTCACTTGCAATAATGGAAACTTTTGTAGAATGGAAATTTCAGCATAAGTAGCTGAAATTTATGCTAAGGAAGCGAAACAACACAGTGGAGTGATCCAACCACCTTAAACACAACCATGTAGACTCCTGTACTGGTAGTGTATGCAGAAATTTTCCATGTACAGGAGGCTACACAGAAGTAAGAGCACGTAAAAGTCCAGAAATATGGACAGAATGCCAATGAAAATGTGAGAACATAAATGTAATGGGTGATTTATACATGGCGGAGGTCCAAAAGCATCAGGGGGTGTGCCACATTTATAAACATTTAAAATATTTTTTTCCACATATTTGTGCAGTGTGCCACTTGGCTGAAAAAGGTTTTAAATATGAATAACAGAAATATCATTGAAAAGAGGAGTATAATGTAGTGTACAGTAATACCCTGCCTTGTGTCCTTAAATTCGTGCTTCCGTGCTGTTGCTCAGCTTACACAGCTACTAACTATGTAGATTCCAAGCTGTCTGCATATTTATTATGCAAATGAGTGCAAAAAGCAGTAGATTTGTTGAATCACACAAAGCAGGAACTATGTAGTGATGTTCACTTCGTGTAAGCTCCTACGCAGTGTTTAAGTTTCTCATGGATGTCGATGACATCAATGGGGGGGTGTCAGATAGCTTTGTAGTTTTTTTTTTGTGTTTTACATGTGTTTGCACCATGCACCACTTTGTGCAAATGGTTATGGTGATGCGTTACTTGTTTGGGTGAGCAGACCACCCATGTATCAGACATGAGCTACACATCCAAAAATAGAAACTGAATGCATTCAATGAATATTACTGAGCACTGCTGGACATTGTGAAAACCTAGTAAGTGTGGCTGAGCTCTGGTCATTTCCTCTAGTTATAGGACTTTCAATAGCTATTAATGTGGTGACAGTTGTTAGGTATTAGACTTGAGTGCCGATAATCCCAGGTTCAAGTACAAAGGATGGCAAATTTTCTTATACTGTTCTGACATTGCAGGTTATAGAAATGAAATGCAATTAATGTTTTATATATGTTTCATGACAGCAGGGATGAAAATATAAAATTTTTACATGCCTTACCTTAGTTAGGCACTGCTGCGCTCTGCTGCATGATGGTGTGCTCAGCTCACTAAAGCGCAATGAAGCAGGACCTTTAAATTGTGATAATTATATCCTAAGAAGGTGAATTCCATCTTAATTATCCAATCCCACATGGTGGACCTACTCAAGAAATGTATAAATTATGCATACAGTCTACAATCTGATTTTCCCTCGATACTTTAACACCATTGGTGAAGCAACTTGGAAATTTTAAATGAGGTAATGCAAGGGCTTCTGCAGCTATTCTGCATCTACCTGTGCTAGAGGCTGAAGTCAATGCTGCAGGTGCTGCTGACAATAGGTCTAGGCTAAGAAGAAGAGTGTCATATCATTTCCCCTTACCCCGAGGAGACAGCCAGCAATATGCAACAGTTCTACCATGTAGCACACTACCCAGAAGTACTGGATGCCATAGATTACACTCATGTAGACATCAAGACACAACCTGATGAGCAGGGTAAAACCTACATTACCTGCAAGGGATATCACTCCATCAATTGCCAAGTCATGTGTAATGCCCAGAGGATTATCTTGAATGTGTGTGCTGACAACCTTAGCAATTATCATGACTCTCATATCTGGCACAAATCACAGCTGTACCAGATGTTTGCTGGGGGGGGGGGGTACATCACACAGGGCCATTTACTGGGGATGCTGGCTATGCCCTGGAACCATGTATGGTGACACCCATCAGAAATGCACACACACTCATAATAGAACACCATAATGAGGCAAATGGAGAAACTAGGAACATCATAGAGCATATCTTTGAACTTATGAAGTCACGGCTCCAGTGATTAGATATATCTAGTGGAGCTTTACAATATATTCTACTCACATGTACACAAATATTTATAGTATATGCTATGCTCCACAGTCTGATCCTGTGGAAACAGCTGCAGCAGGAACAGCAAGGGAAGGGACAGACATCCTCCCACCACCACCTAGGTCACCACAGTAACAGTCACAGGAGGAATCAGAGGAGGAACCCCCAGCAGTTATCCTTGAAGGCAGACATAGGATTGCTTAATGTGCCTTTACTTTGGCTAAGAGACAATGCATAGCACATTCACTGACAACTTAGGAACCTAGGGACTAATGCCTTTCCCCTACTCGCATAAATACTCTCACTCTCCTGTCTAGGACACAATAGAAGAGTCTTCATGGGTTCTGTTTAAGCAGCTTTATTTTATACAAATACATCACTATAGAGGCTTACTGACTTTAACTTAAGTAACTTATATACAAACTAACAACTGCGATCGTGAATGCTCTCTATCTGGCTGCTCCTTCAAAATGACACTGGGGATTGCACGTGGCTGTATTTTATACATACACGTACAGCCTCACATGCTTCATAAAGATATAGCATGCACACACTTGGACTCTGATCTACATCCTCCCTCTTTGAGAAATAGATCATCCAATTGTTATGAGATTATTTGGCATGCAGAATTCACAGGTAATCCTTAGTCATGCATTATACAATACTTAATACACATGTATATATAATCAAGTCCACGTTGCTGCGTATTTTACACTAGGCTTAGATACTCATCCATATCATGTGACATAAAACTAGGAATTATATTTAACAACTAGAACAGTTTCTGTAAAATGGTTCTGCTGTGGAATGTTCAAATCATTTTCTGCAATGTTATCAGAATTATTTTGAACACATTCTGGTCTGGAAACAATGTTTGATTCACTCTTAGACTTAAAGCCTGCATCACAGAAACAATGTTGTGATTGCAGTAATGATGATGATGATGATGATGATGATGATGATGATGATGATGATGATTCTGGTACAGAAATAAGATGTCTGTGGTTCCTCCTATACTCCACACCTTCGGAGTCTAATAAGTTGGATCTCCGCTTGGCATAGATACATGTAATCTGTCCTATTCGATCAAAATCTTTTGTCTGAATTCATACCATCTCTCCTTCCCTCAATGTACAAAGTAATCTGCTTGCTCTATCATAGCTAGATTTCTGTTTATTACACTTTTTAAACAATTGGGCTTTGACGGTTTTATTGCTCTTAGATTTAGGCTGCAAAAACTGGAAGAAGTAGGTAGAGTAGTTCTAGTTTGCCTGGAAAATAGTCATTGAGCAGGTGAGCCATGAATATCGCCATGGGGCATGTTTCTTAGATTAAGCAAATTCAAGAACACATTGGAATTGTCACGCTTTTACTTTTCAATAATTGCTTTGTACTCTGCACTGCACATTCAGCTAGACCATTGTACTGAGGATATTAAGGCTACTAGTGACATGTATAAAGTCCCATTCTTTCACAAATTTCTGAAACAACTGGCTATTGAATTGAGTACAATTGTCAGAAAAATGTTTGTGTGGACTACCATAAACTGAGAAATGACTTTTCAACTTAGTAATAACAGCAGTGGATGTTAAGTTAGGTAGTAGATCAATCTCAAACCATTTGAATAACAGTCTACCAAAACTAAGGAGTTTTGATTGTTCCACTCAAAGATGTCAGTTGTTACAGTAGACCAAGATAGTTCAGGAACTGGACTTAGCTGAAGTGGTTCTCTTTGCAAATCTGGTTTAGTACTATTGCATACTGAACAAGAATAAAGTACATAATCAATGTTTTTCGGTAATGAAGGCCAAAATACTAATTCACTAGCTCTTCTTTTAGTGGATTTGGACCCTGGGTGACCACGATGCAAAATCTGGATATATTCTTGTTGTAAGGAAGCAGGAACAACAATTTTAGGACCTTTGAAAATAAAGCCATCTTCCATCAACAATTCGTCTCTGTAAGGAAAATACATCTGCACTTCAGGTGGTACACTAGATTGCTTTGATGGGCAGCCGACATTAATAAAGTAATTGAGCGTTTGTAAAATTGGATCAGTCTGAGTATGATCCCTTAACTCATCAAGTCTAGTGTTGGAAAAATGACTCACTGACATCACATCAAAATCAAAATTCTCTGCATCAATTTGTTCTCTTGTAATTCTGGGTGATCTGGATAAATCAGCCAGATAGAGCAATTTGCCTTTTATGTAGACCATTTTGAAATTGTACTTTTGCAATCTGAGCATCATTCTTTGTAATCTTGCTGGAGCAGAATGCATAGACTTCTTTAGAATAGTATCTAGAGGTTGATGGTCAGTTTCAATCTGAATAACTTGACCATACATATAATCATGAAACTTGGAACATGCAAATACTATTGCCAAAAGCTCCTTCTCAATTTGAGCATACTGCATCTCAAGTTGGATTAGTGTTCTAGATGCATAGGCTACTGGTCTGCCCTCTTAAAGTATAACTGCACCTAGACCAAATTTTGTAGCATCACAGGAAAGAGTAACTAGTTTATTCACATAATAGTATCTTAACATAGGTGGGGTGACAATTTTCTGCTTGAGGTTTTCAAATGCCTTCTGGTGCTGTTCCAACCATGACCATGCAACATTTTTACACATGAGCACTCTTAAAGGTGCTGTCAACTCACGGAAGTCTGGTATAAATTTGTCTAAATAGTTGACCAAGCCAGGAAACGATGTGAAGCTTCTACATTATCTGGCGCTGACATCTCTAGAATAGCTGCTTGCTTGGTCGGATCTGGTCTCAAGCCTGTACTCATAAACAAATGTCCTACATACATAACCTCTGGAAGTCTAAATTTTCATTTCAGAGGATTGAGCTTCAAGTTTATTTCATGTGCTCTGTCCAGAACTTCAAGAAAGAGGTTTCTGTCATGTTCTGCTTCACCATTGCCTCCAACCAATAATGTCTACTATTATGGCACAAGAATAACCCAAAGAAATTTGCTCCATTGCACGCTGAAAGACTTCACTTGCAGAATTTGTTCCAAATGGCATCCTTAGGAATCTGTATCTGCCAAATGGAGTACCAAAAGTAGTTAGAAATGAGGATCTGCGATCAGCATCATTTGCCAAAACAAACTCTTTGCATCCAAAACAGAAAATACAGTGGCATTCGATATTAGAGCTGCAACTTCTTCGATTGTGCACATTGGATGAAACAGTCTCTTTAATGCTTGGGTCAGATCCCTTGGGTCAATGCATATTCTGATTTCATCTGGCCTTTTTTATGAGTGGCTACCATTGACGACACCCATTCAGTTGGTTCTGTGACTGGAAAAATCACACCTTGCTGTACCATTTTATCCAACTAAGCCTTAGCTTTATCTTGCATAGCTATCAGAACTCTTCTTGCTGGTCTGACTACTGGAGGGACCTCTGGGTCTGACTTCATGGAATACACAACTGGAAGTTTGCCTAACTTGTCATCGAAAACATCAGAATACTCTGAGAAAATGGCTCGGAGAAATTAGAGGTCAGAAATGCACTTACATGATGAACTCCTTTAGCAAAACAAAGCAGATTCATTCTTAAACTATCTTTGAGACCCAATAAAGAAGGCAGTGGTCTTCGGACTACATAGAACAATAAGTTGTAGCAGTTCTCGGTCAAATAACATGAAAGCATCACTGAACCTTCGGTTTGAATTTCTTTACCTCCATAAGCATCAAGTCTCGCACTACTGATTACACTGAGTTGTTTGTTAGTTCTCACTATAGAAAATGCATCTGCTAATATAACATTACACTTTGAACCAGTGTCTCCTTTGAGCTCTGTGGATTTTCCATTAATCCGGACAGTACAAAATACTTCATTTCTTGTTAATAAGTTCACTGCATCAACTCCTTTACCAAGCACTCATACACCATCTACATAAAATGCTGACTGCTTCAGCTCTATTTGATTAACTTGCATTTTTGTGCGACCTTTCTTTACAACTGTGTGAGGCTTACTTGATTTGCAAAACTTTTGTAAATGGTTCCATTCTTTTACATTTGTGACATTGCTGACCAAATGCTAAACACTTCTCTCTTTTAGATTCATAATTTGTACCATGATTGCGACAGTTAACAATAAAGCTAGATTTGGGTTTTGCTTATTCATGCTTGTACTGCACTGAGCTGGTGCAAGCTCCTTTCTTAGAACTTTCTGAAAAGCCACGTGCCTTATTTGGGAACCCTGTAGCTGCCACATGCTTAAGCCTCTGTTTGCCAAGTGTTGCATACTATCTACATTTGCTCTGGAGCCAACAGAAACCATGCTCTTGTCACTTGCAAGCATACTTGTGTGTGTTTTATGTTACCTCATGGATTTAACAAATTTCTATGGCTTTGCTCAATGTTAAATCAATGTCATGAAGTAAAATATTTCTCACAGCAGCACTATTAATACCACACACAAGCCTGTCCTTAATCAGCTCATCCTTTAAATCACCAGACTGACACATTTTAGCTCTGTTTCTCAAGTCAGTTATATAAGCTGCAAATGCATACCCTGGTTTTTGATCTATCATGTAAAACAAATGTCTCTCTAATGTAATATTCATCTGGGGGTTATACATTTCTCTGAACTTGCACTTCAAACACCCCGTCGGGGTCTTCCCTTGATTCAGCTTGTACAACAATATGACAGTCTGCACCTTCTCCTTCATATACTGCTGTGCATACACAAATGAATGCTGTCTTTCAATGGCCTCTGACCAGCCAGGTTTAGCAAAATGAATGCCCTGGTGTGTGCATCTTTATCTGAATAAGCTGCTTGTATAAAAATATAGTACTCTTGCTCAAATATTCTACAATTATCTGCAATATTCTAATCAACTACAAGTGGTAAGGGGTTTTCAAAATTTGTCTGCCATAGTTACACATACCAGCAGAGGGTTTTGCAAATAAGCACAAACATACACACATGCACATATGCCAGAGACTAATGCCAGTATTTGTCCAATGCCCTTGTGCTCTGAACTTATACCTTTTGGGCTTTATGGAATTATGTGAATGAACAAACTCTTAGTACCTTTGAATAACTAGATTTTACAAAATAAAATGCTCGGGTGTTTTGGCATTTTTTGTAATATCATTGGAATGGCTAAAATGCTAAAGTCATTTATCATCATTTTAAGAAACATTCGATAACCTTACAATGCGACTGAATAACTCACATGCTCTGTAATACATGCTCTGTAATACTCTAGTAATGTGATTTGCACCTCTTATCAGTGTAAGAAACATGTCAAGTAACTGCACAATGTGAATAAATCAAATATCTGTTGCCCAAAACTCAGTAACTATTCAAAGTAATTATACTTTGCAAATAACTGCATGTAGCACACTGAAATGTCCCAAAAATGGTGGTACTTTGCTAAGCAAATCTTTACAGTACAAGAAGCACTCTGTAATGGTGGCACTTTGCAAATAGACACTCCCAGCAAAAGAAACTTTTTGAGATGGCTATATTTTGACTGTATTTCACAAAATAGTTGCACTTTGCACACAATAAACTCCTCAAAATACATGCACAGCAATAAGAACAAACTGTAAGCACTTTTACACATTTTGAGATACTTCAAATAACTTTATTTATGCCCTTAATTCAATACAAAGTGATAGTTATGCCCAAATACAGCACTTTGCCAAAACACATAGAGTTGCCTTGCTTTATTTTTGCTTGACGTGCCCTTTTTTATCATTATTATATTTATGTTGCTTGTTTAAGCCCATTTCATGCCCAATGTACTCTTCTTGTGATTGTTTTACTCTAGACATGCCCAGCTTTGCCTTAAACACACTCATTTTGCTTTAAACATGCTCATATGGCTTTACTATTAATCATTACATTACATTTTTTTTTATTTTAAACACTTTCTTTAGTTAACAAACATTTTGTGCTTTTCTCTTGCCTGATAATGCAGTATGTGACCTTGCAATGTCCTCTTTTTGTCTTTCATATCAAATAAATATGTTTGTGCTATTTCTCATTACCTTTGATTCTTTCTGGCTCTGTTTGTGCTCTTTTCTCACAGTTTTGCCTTCGCTGTTGTCTTTGCACCTCATGGCTCCAAATATTCTTCTCTCTTCTATCCCAGTTCTGACACCATGTCACTCTCCTATCTAGGACACAATAGAAGAGTTTTCATAGGTTCTGTTTAAGCAGCTTTATTTTATACAAACACATCACTATAGAGGCTTACTGACTTTAACTTAAGTAACTTATATACAAACTAGCAACTGCAATCATGTATGCTCTCTCTATGGCTGACCCTTCAAAATGGCACTATGGATTGCATATGTCTGTAATTTATACATGCATGTGCAAACTCATATGCTTCATAAAGATATAGCATGCACATACTCGCATTCACATACATTGAAAACTATGCCAGACAACTCACATGACCTGTACCTATCCATGTATTGGCTGTGTACTGTTTGCATCAGACAGAGTCAGCCCTGATCTGCAGTTGTGCCAACTGCTGCATTTGCACGACAGAAGTTAGAAAGTGAGTCTACACACTGCAGTTTCTGACTTCAGACTTGTCTGTATCCTAACAGTAGATGTGGTTTGTTCCCCCATCCCCCAAAACAGGGGTATCCCCTTGTAACTGCAATAACTGCAACTCATCTATGCTCCCCCAAACAAGCTGTAAATAAGTGTTTGTAAAAATTAGTATGCTCACCATTTCCAGGAGAATGCTGTAGATTTGATCATACATTGTATGTGTTAGGTAACTCATGTATAGCAATGTACATTGTTATGCAGGTGGTTGTTTGATGAATGACATATGTTCTGGCAACTTGCTTCTGTGGCCAAAAGGAGTAAGGCAGCCATCCTGTCTGAGCAGGTTGTAATGCTGTTGAGAGTTTGAATTCTGATGTAAGTAGACATTTTGGATGTGTAGTTGCAATAGGTTGTGTTTTACAGACAGTGACTGTGTCCCATACTATTATCAACTTTGCCTTGCCTTAATTCTACATTTGTGGGATGCACCACATGGTTAAAACCTGTTTGATAAGGCTCAGCTGGTTTGCGCAGAGTGCGGCAGTGCAGAAACAGTGAAAGAGGAAATAGGATTTATGTCTGACCCGCGAACCACAGACACTGGATACACTCGATAGATGCCATTAGTAATCATGAATTCCCAGCCTGGATTAGGGATAGGAATGGGCTGTCATAGCAGATATATATTACATAATAGTAAAACTCAGATGCGAGCAATGCACCTAATATTTGCGCACTACTTACCAATGTGCAAACAGTATAAAAAAAGGCAAAGGAGCATGGGTGTATACTTAGTTAACCATAGCAAAAATCTGATGCTTCTCAGACTATAGCACTCTCTCTCTCTCTATGTATATATGTATATATATATATATATATATATATATATAGAGAGAGAGAGAGAGAGAAGATAGATATATAAGTCTACTGTGCCCCACATACCTATCAAACTCTTAGAGTTGCAGATCAGGACAAAGCAACAAATAATGGCAGGACAAAGGCCCAAAATAGGTACTTTTTTAATATTGCACTTACAAACTTAGAAATTTGATGGATTAACTGGTGTTGCATATCCATGAATTTACTGAAGGATATGATGTGTGAAAGTCAGATGTCTGCCATTATTTACTGAGCACATTTCTATGATTTTCCATTAATTTTCCAGAAGACCACAATATTGTCTGAAACAGACTACAAATATGAGTCAAACATCTGGACATTATGTGAAAATCTAGACGGTTGAGATGTATAGTGCCCTGTCATTCTCAGACATCATGTCTCCCCTAAGACTATATGTGGAAACATTGCAAATTGAGGACACAATAAAAGTATATGCAAATATATTGAAAAGCCATCACTTTGTTTCCCCACCAGTAATGACAGCAACAGGCACAACAACCTGGGTCACCTTGAGTTTTCCACAAATATATCACACCTTGTACAAGTTGTAAGATATGGTGTTGTGTTCTTCCTCATGGACAGGTTCAATCAATGGTGCTCACAGGTTTTCTCATCCAAACACAAACAGACAAATATACTCAATAAGGGTATTGTTGTTACACAGCTAGGCTATTAAACAGTATTTGTTTGCTAGACTACTAGCCTCAGATGACACTAAAAGGCAATGTGACTATGCAATCCTGCCAAGCTGTTGTCAAACACATGGCTTGGTTGTGTCATCTACCATAAGATCACCTGCACTCCTTTCACAATCAGACATGTGCTTTGGCATGTGTGTTAAGTACTTAGATCTGTAGACTGTAAACTTAGATAGGTAGGGATTCTAATCTCACTGCACTCAACTGTGTGTATGAATATAAACAACAGTGAAAGTGTATATTCCAATCTGACTTCACAAGCGGCATGGTTTCTATTGTTTTGGTGCTTGCACAAACATCCAGTTGAGGCAGGCCCCCAACCTGTTCTCCCCCACATGGCCTGCTGATGTCATCTACCATAAGATCACCTGCAGTCCTGCTAAAATCAGATTAGTGCAGTGGCATGTGCATTAAGAACTCTGATCTGTAGTATCTAAACCTAGATTGGTAGGGGTTCTGTCCTCACTGCAGTTAACTGCGTGTGTGGGTAAACAATAGTGGAAGTGTGTATCCCAAACTGACTTTACAAATGGCATGGCTTCCATTGGTTTGGTGCTTGCACAAATATCCAGTCGAGGCAGGCCTCCAACCTCCTGTCCCCCACGTGGCTTGTTGATGTCATCTACCATAAGATCATTTGCAGTCCAGCAAAAGTTAGACTTGTGCAGTGGCACATCTATTAAGTACTCTGATCTGTGATATGTAAATCTAGATAGGTAGGGGTTCTATCCTCCCTGTAGTCAACTGTGTGTGTATATACAGAAAAGTGGAAGTGCATATCCCATGCTGAGTTCTCAAATGGCATGATTTTACACTATTTTGGAGCTTGCTCAAACACCCAGTCAAGGCAGGCCTCCAACCTGTTGTCCCCCATGTGGCCTGCTAATATCATCTACCATAAGACCACCTACAGTCCTGTCAACCTCAGACTTGTGCTGTGGCACATGCATTGAGTACTTTGATCTGTAGTTTATAAACTTATATAGGTAGGGGTTCTAATCTCATTATAGTCAACAGTGTTTGTATGTTTGTGTGAGCTGCTGGTGGATGTTACACAAAGCATTTTACAGCAGCTTAAGGGACACTGTTTTTCTGTGTTCAACAGACACTGCTAATGTCATCAGCTATATCAGATTATTGGATATGTATATGTCACAACAGGCCATGGTCACACACTGGCTTGACAGAAGGGTCAATGTCACCTCCTCCTATGTAAGACAGACAACAGTGGCATTACTGTTATTGTATGTACAAACAGCATGCCATCTATTTGCAATGGTGATGGATAGGTTGACACATTAGATCACATAGGAGTTCATATGTACTTTGTTTTTTGTGGATGACATTGTGGTCTATATTGAGATTAGGGTACAGATGTAGAGTCCCTGGAGAGGTGGAGATATGCTTTACAGAGGAGAGGAATGAAGGTTAGCAGGACTAAGACAGAATATGTGTGTGTGAATGAGGGGGAGGATAGATGAATGGTTAGAATGCAGGAAGTACAATTGATGAAGGCATATGATGTTAAATACTCTGGACCAATAGTTCAGAGTAATGATGAATTTGGAAGACAGGTATAGAAGAGAGAGCATGCATGGTGGAGAGTGTAGACAAGAGTGTCAGGAGTGATCTTTGACAGATGGGTGCCAATAGCACTGACATGGAGGGTCTACAACATGGTAGTGAGTCCAGCAATGCCATATGGGTCACAGATGGTGCCACAGACAAAAAGGCAGGAGTCTTAATAGGTGTTGGTAGAGTGCCAGGTGTTACAGTTTGCATTGTGTGGGCCAAAGATGGACAGGAGTATTAACCATGTATTACAGTGTCAACTCAGGTTGTACGGTTTGGAGATGAGGACAGAGTGGTGGGATTGGGTTGGTTTGGACATGTGCTGTGGAGTGATGCTGGGTGTACTGGGGGATGGATGGTAAGGATGGAGCTGCCAGGTAAAAGGAAAATAAGAATCCCTAAGATAAGGTGTATGGATATGGTGACAAAGGATATGCAGGTGGTTGGTGTGACAGAGCAAGATCAGAGGACAGTTAGAAATGGAAGGAGGACATATGTTTTGGTGAGCCTCAATGGTACTGTCTAAAATAATAGGTAGAAGAAGATGACATCTCTGTTTGGAGAAACTGCATCTGTATACTTGTGGTATGAGTGTACAGTAGGAGTATCTAATGGAGTATTACTGTGTCTGGACTCAGTTTGGGCTTTAACAGTGTGTGTTGACATTACTTACACTAGACTGTGTGCAGAGGCTGTAACACTTTCCCCTCATACCTGCAGAAATATCAATACACTTGCTTTCAAATACAATTAGCTACTGCTGTTTCCACAAAGGCTAGTAACAGCTATATCACATTAGTCCCTGATGCCCTGTCTGCACATCTGCACAAATATATATACACACATGCATGCCTGATAGGCTCAAACAAAGATCCCCTGGAAAATACAAAACATACCGGTGAGTGTGTCTGTCAAAACTACATTATACAGTAAGTGAAAGAAGCTGCTGCTTAACAATACAACAATAAGAAACCAAGGATTGAAGCCCACTCTCCTCAGCATAAGCATGCAAATAAGACACCTTCAAGAACCCACACAGAGCAACCATGCTAAGCTTTTACTCAACAACATATCAAGGGATAATCAGATTGCTTTCATCATGTACATCTGCAAATGGACATAACTCAGTTGTAGTTGAATCAAATTGTGTATAATAGCACATACAGTGATCCAGTGTAACTTCCAAACCTGCTAGCAGACACATTTGGCTGAAAAGACTGCCCCCTGCCTCCACCACACCTAGTACCAACCATGTCTGACACATCACCTCCGAGCTGTGGTATCTACAATGAGGAAGTTATCACTGCCTGTTCCAAGACTAGGAGCACAGTCTCCATGGGACCAGATGAAATTCCAGCCTGTGTTCTTCATGTGCTTCAACAGTGAGCTACTCCTGTAGGCAGCATATTCAACCACTGTCTGAATACTGTTGTTGCCCACATTGAATGGAATATAGTCACCATTTTCCAACCACACAAGTGAAGCCCTGCAAAATACAAGTGTAATTAAGAACCATAAATTTACACAACCTCTGCCATAATGCAATGGATACAGTTTGCATGCATCTTGGACACAAGGAAATAGGTGACATCCAAACACTAGATGTGTTCCAGTTAGGTGTTCTCAAGGGTATCTTGTTGCTGCAAAACCTGATGGGATTCAAGACTGTGACCAGAGACATACACAAGGTCAAAGATGTGCACATATCCTATTGTAACGTGGCCAAAGCCTTCAACACAGTCCAACATTTGTTATCAGTTGGAAGCTAACCAAGGTGAATATCAAATCTTATGTTATCAGTTGGTTTTCAAGTGGGATCACAGACTAACTACATTCAATCAGTATGAGACTTCACTTCAAACAGCAGACATGTCATCTGTATGGTAACAAGTGGCAGTGGTGTGATACCTCATGTCTGACATATATGTCTCATATTTTCAGAACAAAACAGAGGTACTGTGGCACTAATGACTGCTGACAAAGCCATGGGTGTTACATGAACTGCACAAAAATGCATCAGCATACCCTATGGTAATAATAAATGGTCCCACTTATTATAAAATAACCATCAGTATGTTATTCTGCACTCCTGTATAGATAGACCTGGGAACACATGTCAACTGCAACCTGTCTACTGTGGAGAGGTATACATTCTACAACATACATCTGATTATCAATGCCATTACATCAATATCAAAATATGTTTGCAATCCCCTTTACTCATCCCCAATCGGCTGTACTAAAGAATATAAACCACCCTTGGAAATGCATTTTAATGACATCTGCACCAGCTTGACAGACCTCAGACATGGCTGGTAATAAAACATCAGCAGGTCTCCAACATGTGTCTTCTGTGGTCAAGATGATGTATCTGTCATTGTGTGCAGTATCATATAAATAGCTTTGAGACAGATTATGTGTACCTTTCAGGGCTGTCTGTGGCCAAAATGGGAGGAAAATGCTGGCCATACATAGGTAATATGGGATTTGAGTTACCTGTTCCAGGGACCGCTGTGTACACTGATACATCTCTCAGTGGTCATCTGTCCTCTGCAGTAGGCTTCAAATTTATGCCAAGCAGAGCACCTCCATTACCCTGTTGAAGGACAGGCTGGATGACTTGCTGTAAAAATGTTATCTGCAATGGATCACTACTGCTTCACTCATGGACATGGGTTGTCCTTGCTAGACAAAACCTGGCTATGCATTATATCTGACTGTTACTATTATATTGTGATGTAATGGCTATGCTTCTAAACACCATCAGGTCAGAATCCTAGTCCCATTCTATGAACCTCAAAACCTATGGCAATGTAATTGCAAACAGGAACAGTATACTGTATTGCCATTCTAATGAGATTTGTCTTCAGTGCTGACATACAGTCCTGAGCTCTGGATCTGATGGGTTGACTTTGGATGTGCACCCATACAGTTGCACTAAACAGTCCTTCAGAATTCACAGCCCTTACAAAATCATCCACTATAAAGTATATAAATTATTATTCTACCAACTGTAGAACTGGCTACATACAATCTAAATGGCAGGTACAATTACCAGTACAACAGCACAAATGGAGGTAATAAAGTCATATTAATATAGATAGTCACCCTGTGCATCAGACACATAGCTTTAGTATCCTTGAATCCAAAGGATAGATGACATGGGTGCAGCATAGTTATTATCACTTGCTGATGGTGTTGTGTGTGGGGGCAGGAGACCTAGGCTGACACAAAAGGCTGATGAGTGTGTGTGTGTGTGTGTGTGTGTGTGTGTGTGTGTGTGTGTGTGTGTGTGTGTGTGTGTGTGTGTGTGTGTGTGTGAGTAAGCAAGGGAAGCAGGCAAGATGGACCATGTAAATGTTGTGTGTGTGTGTCTGTAGGTTCCCTCAATGTGACACTGGTGTGTGAGTGTCTGCATGAACACAGTCAAGTTCAGTGCTAGCACTACATGTCTGTGTGTCATATAGCAGTGCATGGTAAAGCTGACAGTTCATCGTCTCCACCGCCAGACACAAGAACTGGCTCTGCCAGGAGTTGCACTGGCACCTCCATGCCCAATGTCAGATGCTATGCTACTACCAGAAGGTGACCATTGTCTGCTAGCCATGCTTCCTTCATGGGAACCCACAGGATGATGACCCAGTGGCCTATGTCTGGGTGTGGACAGCACACTCCCTGCTGGAGCAGTGGGTGTATTGCCACTCCGGAAGTGTGAGTGGGCACAGCCACATTGGCTCTCAGCAAATGTAGTTGCAGACCTATGCCCACAAGACTGACAATCCCTTCCCAGCAGATGTTCCATCGCAGACAATGTGCATTCCATGACAGATACACTGTGCTCCCTCACAGACCCTGTGAAGGCTGTCAGCCTAGCTAGATAGAATTTTGTAGATATTTCTATGTCATTGTAAATATTAGTAAAACCCACAAGCTGTTTCACAAATGTAAAGAAAACTGTATTAAATGTTGAGCTTCAAAAATGTAACCACAGTACACTCTGCTAGAAGAAACCTGATAAAGTAAAGCATTTCATGACTGTTTGATCTCAAAGCTCAGAGACAACATGTCTGGACTAAGAAATTTCTTCTATTGTTTTGAGACCAGAGTTAATTGCTAGATTGTGCATGTATAATGCCTCTTATTGCTGTGGTTTCCTGGCCAGGTGCAACATCAAAAAACTGTTAAAACTCTAAGTTTTTGTTAGACTGGGAAATTAAATCATAAGTGTCAAGAATGCTATAATCTAAAATGAGTCAGCAGTGATGTATCATCAATTTAAGACTTTGTCAGAGAGAGAGAATCAGAGCATTTTGGATTTTGTCTGAAGAGCATCCACTCACCAGTACTCTGTTTTGTTCTTTATGTAAGTAGGATCTTAGACTTTAGTGTCTCTCTTAGAAATAAATAGAAAATAGTAAGTTTAGTCTAGCCATTTTTGATACTTAGACTATTCTACAGTATTATTTTAAGCAATTTCCTGTAATCTCTGAACTTTTCACTTGCATTGTGTTGAATTGAGGAGATTTGTCTTGTGTTTTTATTATTTATTATTACATATTTTATATCTTTCAATGGTGGCTGTTATGTGGAAAGATAATTTAAGCTGTAGAGTACATTGCATGTATACAGTGATATTGTACAAAGCCACTCCAACAAGCCTTAAAAGTTCTGGTCACACTTACTAATTGGATAACAGTATTATTACACAGTGAAATTGGACACCGTTTGTTAAGGGCCTTATTAGCAGCTGATATTAGGAGTTCTGGTGGCAATGGATTACTACCTTATAGCCTGGGCAAAAGGGGCACAGCTAGTGAACCTGTGCCAGCCTTCCCTAGGAGTGTCTGTGTGGTTGTATATAAATCATATCTCAAAGTGTGTGTGTCGGCTACTTGGGCAGGGAAATGAAGCACTGAGTGGACAGAGGGAATGCTTGGAGGACTTTGCTTGGAACCCTGGCTAAGGACTCTACTCTATAGTTGTGCCAGTAGAGTCTTATTGGGGATCTGGAGAGAAAGGGAGAAACCAGCCCCAAACTGACTGTGATCTCTGTGTGCTCTTAAGGAAAATTGTACTTTACTGTGTGTGTATTGGTTATCCTTCCTAATGTGGACATCTCTCACTAGTTTTAGTGTTGAGGATTCAGGCTTCTTGATTACTGGGCCAGTGGACAGGCATCACATATTAACTGGTTGGCCATTGTAGGATATCCACATCACATTTTACTTAGTTGGCAATTGGCTTGTAGTGGTGTGGATAATGGATTCCTGTAGCTTGTATACAGTGATCAGTGAAGGTGTTTTTGGACTCTAAATCAGCCACCCAGTGAATATTCAGAGTTCAGATCACAATTGTTTTATTTTTTTTTTTTTTGTTAGCTTAGTTAGTCAGGGAGAGCAGGCAAGCATATCAGTAGAGGAGTATGGCAAGCTGACAAGGAGCCAGTTGTCTGAGCTGTGCCAGGCTAAGGGACTGGTGCATGGAAACCTGACTAAGGCAGGCATGATTGCAGCTTTGGTCCCAGCTGCATCAGAAAACAGCAATCAGGAGGAAGATCAGACTGGCCATGGAGATCTACAACACTCAGATAATGGACAGCTCAATCTTTCAGCAGAGGACTTAAAAATCCATCTGGAGCTAAAGAGACTTGAGTTGGAGGACAGACATTTGGAAACAGAAGCATCAGAGAGACTGAGATGTCTTCAGGCTGAGGAGAATGAGAAACTGCTATGCATGGAAGCTGAGTAGAAGGAGAGGCAGAGGCAGCATGAAAAGGAGATGCTGACTCTTCACCAGAGTCATGAAGGTAATGGGGAAGTGAGTAACAGGACCCTAGTAGCACAAAAGGTCAGTACATTTCTTCCGCAGTTTACAGAGGGGGATAATTTTGATAGCTGCATTAATATGTTTGAGAGGGTATGTAAACAGTATGATGTTGACCACAGGCTCTGATTATGGTTCCTGACCCCCTTACTCCATGGTAAAGCTGTAACTGTGCTGTCTAAATGATCTGATAGTGATTTTTTTAGATTATACTGCTGTTAAGAATTGTTTGTTAGAATTTTTTAAGCTAACACCAAAAACGTATAGGAAAAAGTTTCATGAGCATAGACGCAAGGCAGATGAATGTGTGTGACTATGTTGCTGAACTGAGCAGTTATTTTCATAGGTGGGGGAGTGGATATCAGGTCACCACTTTTGAAGGGCTGGCAGACCTTTTGGTGAGGGGAACAAGCCCTTAGCACTTTGCCTGTGGACATGAGGATCTGGTTAACTGATAGACAATGTGCTACTTCAGATGAGTTGGTGAAGAGAAGAGACCTATACCTAGCAAGCAGGGTATCCCTGGCCAGGAAAGGGACGCACAGTACTGCTCATGGGTTTAAAGTAACCCATGCTGGGGAGCCCAGACTGCCCCAGCAGAATCTGCCCATAGCAGGGGAAGCCACTAGTCCAGGTACACATCCAGGAACTAGTGTCAAATGTTTTGAATCCAACCAGTGTGGCCATGTGGCATATAGATGTCTACATAGGCAAGATGGGGAACAAAAGGTGAGGGAGCCAGTAAGTGGGGAAGACAAAATGCCAATAGTAGGTTGTCTTGAGAAAACAGGGGTATCACACTACCATCCTGCAGATGTCCTGATAAGGAAAGATTTTGATGAGGCAGTGCCATGTGTTTATGCAGTTACACACAGTCAGGCTTTGAGACAATCATGTGGATCTGGTAGCCTGTGGGAGACCCAGACAGATCACATACTTGCAGCCAGGACTGATGAGATGGTTACTTCAGGGAGGGAGCTACTCTGTACCAGTGAGACTGAAGGTGAGCCACAGCTGCTTGTGGGTACTGATGTTCCCTTGGACAGAGTGACTGCAAAGGTAGAGGTGAGTAGTAATACCCAGGCTGACAGTGAGGCACCGCTATCAGAGGATGCCAGACTTCCTGTGGAAGGGGAGCTGGGAGGGGTTACAAAGAGAGAGTTGAGACAGGCTCAGCTCTCAGACCCTACTTTGCAAGCCCTGAGGCAGGTAGCTAGTGAGGCACCTGATTCTCAAGGGAAGGGGGAATCTGTATACTGGGACAAAGTGTTACTATATAAAGAGTGGACACCTGAGGGAGGGCTAGAAGGCGAGAGAATACAGCAGTTGGTAGTGCCTAGAGCCTACCATCTGGTACTTCTAGCCATAACCCATGATATTCCCCTAGCAGGTCATATGGGCATAAAACATACAAAGAGACATATTATGCAGAACTTCTATTGGCCTGGAATTTCCAGAGATGTAAACAGGGTACTGCAGGACCTATGAGCAGTGCAAAAATGTAGGCAAGGCAGGAGACAAGGTGAAAGCTCCTTTGATGTCTTTGCCTGTGACTGAGGAGACATTTCAGAGGGTAGCTATGGATATTGTGGGGCCTCTGAGTACCCCAACTTCCACAGGGAAAATGCATATCCTAATGATAATAAACTATGCTACAAGATACCCTGAGGCAGTGGCTTTGTCCTCCATTGAGGCGGAAAAGGTGGCAAATGCTTTGTTAGAGATTTTCAGTAGGGTAGATTTCCCAAAGGAAATACTGACTGACAGAGGTGCCAGTTTCATGTTAGACCTGCTGGCTCATCTGTGGAAGTACTGTGGAGTGAAGCACCTGAAGACCACTGCCTACCATCCCCAGACTAATGGTCTTGTTTGAGAGGTTAAACTCTACAATCAAGTCCATGCTATGAGCATTTGAAGACCAGTTTAAGAGGGAGTGGGACAAATATTTGCCCCATCTGTTGTTTGCTTACAGAGAGGTTCCCCAGGAATCCACAGGTTTTTTCACCCTTTGAGTTGCTGTATGGACATAGGGTGAGAGTACCTCTAGATTTAATTTATCATGTGTGGGAAGGTGAGTGTGAATCCCACAAGGAGTCTGTTGTGGCATTTGTCCTAAACCTGAGGACAAGGCTCGGGGAACTCATGAGCTTGGCCAAGGAGAACCTGGCAAAAGCCCAACAACAGAAAAAAGGTCTGGTATGACAGGAATGCTCGAGCTAGAGAGTATGCTGCAGGGCAGCAAGTAATGGTTCTCATTTCTGTCAGACACAACAAGCTGCAGGCAGCTTGGGAGGGACCCTACAAGATAGTAAGAAAGGTAAGTGATATTAACCACATGGTAGAACTGCTAGGCAGGAGGCAGGAGCACAAATTATACCACGTTAACATGATGAAACCTTACCATGATAGGGAGGCCCTTGTGCTATTTGCAGTGGATTGCAGGAAGAGTCTGAGGGAGATCTGGTGAATGATCTCCTCAGTGAGGCTCAGACTGACACCTCAGTGAAAGGGGTAGCAATGTCCCAGCAGCTATCTCCTGTCCAGGTTCAAGATACCTGAGCAGTGTTACAGGAGTTTGGGGACATGTTCGCTGGGAAACCAGGGTGCACCCACCTGGTGCAACACCAGATGGAAACAGGACCCCAACGGTCTATTAGGCAGGCCCCTTATAGTGTGCCTGAGAAATTCAAATAGACTTTGAGGGAAGAGATACAGGAGATGTTAGACCTAGGGGTAATTTAAGAGTCCAACACAGTCCCTGGGCCTCCCCAGTGGTGCTGGTGCCAAATAAGGATGGCAGCACAAGGCTGGGTGTGGACTACAGGAAATTAAATAGTCGCACAGAGTCAGATGCTTACCTCATGCCTAGAACAAATGAGGCAGTAGAGCAGCTGGGAGGGGCTAAGTATCTTACCACCATTGATCTTACCAAGGGTTACTGGCAGGTACCCTTGACTCCTATTGTTAGAGAAAGGTCAGCCTTTGTGACTCCTTTTGGCTTGTATGAGTTCACAAAGATGCATTTTGGGATGAAAAATGCCCCAGCGACTTTCCAGAGGCTGGTAGATCATATGCAAGCATGAGCAGGAGGGTTTGCCCTTGCTTACCTAGATGATATTGCCATCTACAGCCATTCCTGGCAAGAGCACCTTCAACATGTCAGGAAGGTGCTGAGCAGACTACAGAGGGCAGGGTTGACCATTAAGTCCAGCAAATGTCAGGTGGGTGTGGCAGAGGTCTCCTACCTGGGACAAGGAGTGGGGAGAGGTAAGATCATGCCAGAACCTACTGAAGTGGAAGCCATTCAGGTATGGCCTGCACCTGTTACCAAAAAACAGGTGTGGGCATTCTAAGGGACAGCAGAGTACTACAGAAAGTTTGTCCCCAGATATAGTACCATAGCTGCTCCCCTCACAGACATGACAAGGAAAAACAGGCCAGATAAGGTAGTGTGGACCACAGCATGTGAGCAGGCATTCCAGATGCTTAAAGAAGCTTTGGGAGGAGCCCCTGTGTTATCCAGTCCAGGTTACATCAAATAATGTGTCGTGCAGGTGGAAGCTTCGAACACCGTGGGGTGGATGCTGTACTTAGCCAGATTTCTTCAGAGGGAGAAGAGCACCAAGTGGTTTATCTCAGTCATAGGCTCCAACCCAGGGAGGAGGAATGCTATGCAGCTGTATAAAAGGAATGTCTAGCCATAGTGTGGACACTGCAGAAACTTCAGCCTTATCTGTATGGAAGAAAATTTACTGTAGTTACAGATCACAATCCCCTAACATGGTTACACCAAGCCAGCCAGCAAAATGCCAAGTTGCTAAGATAGAGCCTAGGGTTGCAAGTATATATGTCAGTGCAGCACCACAGTGGGTTAGCAACACCAATGCAGATGGGCCCTTAAGACAGGAAACTGGGTAAGGTATACCTAACCCTCTCAAGCAATGTTTCTCAAGGAACACTTAAAACACTAGCTTGAGTTCTCCGGGGGGGAGGGGGATGTTGAAGGGTGCCAGCCTAGCTAGATAAAATTTTGTAGATAATTCTATGTCATTGTAAATGTTAGTAAAACCCACAGACTGTTTCACAAATGTAAAAAAACTGTGTTAAATGTTGAACTTTAAAAATTTAACCACAGTTCACTCTGTTGGAAGAAAACTGATAAAGTAAAGCATTTCATGACTATCTTAAAGCTTGGAGACAGAATGTCTGGACTAAGGAATGCCTTCTATTGTTTTGAGACCGGAGTTAATTGCCAGATTTTACATGTATAATGTATTTTATTGCTGTGTTTTTTTGGCCAGGCACAAGAGCATAGAACTGTTAAAACTCGTTTCTGTTAGCCTGGAAAATTAAATCAGAAGTGTCAAAAATGATGTAATCTAAAATGAGTCAGCAGTGATGTACTATCAATTTAAGACTTTCTCAGAGAGAGAGAGAATCAAAATATTTTGGACTTTGTCCAAAGAACATCCACTCACCAGTACTCTGCCTCTGCTCTGTATGTAAGTAGGATCTTAGACTTTAGTGTCTATTTTAGAAAAAGATAGAAAATAGTACGTTTAGTCTAGCTGTTTTCTATATTTATGTGAGACTGTTCTACAGTATTATTTTAAACATTTTCCTGTGATTTCTGAATTCTTCACTATCACTGTGTTGAACTGAGGAGATTTGTCTTGTGTTTTATTATTTATTACATATTTTTAAACCTTTCAACTTTGGCTGTTTTGTGTAGAGATAATTTAAGCTCTAGAGTACATTGCATGTACATAGTGATACTGTACAAAGACACTCCAATAAGCCTTAAAAGTTCTGGTCACACTAACAAATTGGATAAAAGTATTATTACACAGTGAAATTGGCCACTCTTTGGTAAGGGGCTTATTAGCAGCTGATACTAGGGAATCTGGTGGCAGTGGATTACTACCTTATAGCCTGGACAGAAGCGGCACAGCTAGTGAACCTGTGCCAGCCTTCCCCAGGAGTGTCTGTGTGGTTATATATAAATCATATCTCAAAGTGTGTGTGTGTGTGTGTGTGTGTGTGTGTGTGTGTGTGTGTGTGTGTGTGTGTGTGTGTGTGTGTGTGTGTGCGTGTGTCAGCCACTTGGGCAGGGACATGAAGCACTGGTTGGACAGAGGAAGTACTGGGAAGACTTGGCTTGAAAACCTGGCTAAGAACTCCACTCTATATCTGTGCCAGTGGGGAGTCTTATTGGGGATCTGGAGACAAAGGGGAAACCATCCCCAGACTGACTGTGATCTCTGTGTGCTCTTTAGGGAAATTATACTTTACTGTGTGTGTATTTGTTATCTTTCCCAATGTGGACACCCCTCACTGGTGTTAGTGGTAAGGATTGAGGCTCCTTGATTACTGGGCCAGTGTGCTGGCATCACAGACCCATACCCTTTCCAATGTGTTATTCAAATGATCCAGGAAATCAACAACATATTGGAGGCAGTTATGGATGTCAGACTGTGCTGCATCTATAACCCTGAGCATTCTCGTGGAGTTTTTTTCTGAACATGACTGTGCCTCTATGATGGCCCTAAACATACATCAAGTGACACATGATGAGACACCTGCAACGAGGACAACAGACCTCCTCCAAGCACCCCATCAATCCACCTGTGTGGCACCTTGCCAACAGTTTGGCTATGGCCAGTATCAACAGTCATTGAAGCCACAGTAGTTAACACACATCCCTGGTCAATGTTTTCCCCCCTCCAACTGTCCAATATCTATGACCTTGGTGAACTGGGTATGCGTAGGCATACTGGTTGTGTCTGGTGATATTGAGGAGGGTCGCTGGATGTCAACCTCTGTGTCAGAATCAGCCTCTCCAAACTCTGGCTGTGTCTCATTTTGGTCACCATTATCATCAGAGTCTGATGAGACACTGACATTAGGTGGTATAGGGGACACAGACCTGCTTCCATGTTCACCTGTGATAAAAGGAAGGAAAACAGGAATAAATTAATACCTGCACTACTATGGTGCAATATATGCTAAGCAATTTAGACTGTTGTCACTATTACATACATTCATACCTCTCAACCGCTTAGGGCAAGTAATGTGGACAAAGCCATAAATAATGGGTGGACAAAGGACCAAGAATAGGTATCATTGTGACATATTGCCCATACATATCTAGAAAGGTGATAGAATATCAGGTATTGCTTCACCATGACATTAATGACTGGTATGCATTTTTAATTTGAGATCTGTTATTGTTTTATGTCTGCACTCTATAATGACCTGTCAATAGTTTGCAACTCAGTCACTTTTGTGTGTCTTTTGGCTTTTCCCGGTTAGGGGTCGCCACAGCAGAACTCCGGTCCGGTAATGATTGGCAGTTGATTTTTACGTACCGGCTTGCCAGGCCTGATGCACAACCTTCAACGAAGGTATGCCCATTCACACATGTCTCCACGTACAAGATGCTCTAGCTTAGAATCAAACCGGACAGCGTCTTACTGTGAGGCGAACTCAGTCACTATGATTTTAAATACAGCCCAGAGTCCCACATCTGGACATTTTGCAAATATGTGCACAGTTGACAAGTATGTAGACAGTACAGCAATCCATACAGCTGGTCTGAGATGACTCTTTAGCAGATATGTTGGAATATTTCTACATTACTGACATAAATGTATTTTGCTTAACAACTGCAGGAGGCCTAGATCTCTGTATTCCTGATGGCCCTGAAAAAAGTAAAGTGACAGGTAATGGCAACAGCACCACATTTAACAGTAAAACAGGGGGTAATACTTTCAATAATCTGTATCTACATTAACTGCAGTGTTAAACAGGAGTGTGGCTGACAACCTCTAAATGACCTGAAAACTGCATCTTTCTTAGATGCACCCACCAAGAAAGCAACCTGCCAGACATTAAAACTATAAAAATATTACACAATGAATGCAACAGCATTTTAATGATGATCTGACAAAGCCTATATGGAAGTTCCTCCTGAGACACAGGAGTGGCACCCAAATCCAAAACATACTGGCTGATAAACTGCTGGGAGTTTTCCAGAGTGGCAGTATTTATCAGAAATTCCTCTGTGGCAATTAATGGTTGTTCTGATGCAGGCCTACCACCAGTGATCTGATGATCATGTGCCACTTAAGCAGCACACCTCTTTGCAGTAGGAATCAAGTCCGTGGCTCTGTGTTGCTCCTGCTCATAACTGTGATTTTGTTGACCAGCTGCATTTACATTTTGGATGAATTCATCCCAAAGGGCCATGCATTGCAACATATTGGCCCACCCCCTAGGCATAAGGGCATGATGTTGCCTTAAAGCTTCAATGAAGAGGTCCTTCTCTGCCTCTGAAAAAGGCGGCCTATGCTCTCTACCTTACTGAAAGACAAAATAATGCTAACACATGTAAGGATCACATAAGTAGAAATTCACTGTGTACAGATAAAGCAATACAGGAAGGTTCTCAGTATTTGCCACTTGATTACAATTTAAAGATTCAACAGTGGTCAATAAATAACACGGAAGCTACAAAACAAGGAGAGTATCATGACAAACATATCCGTGTTTGTGCCATAACAGATAGTTACTTATGCTCACACACCCAAAACAACAGTCCATTCTAGTTTGTGCCATATCAAGGACTCACCCCCCCAAAAAAAAAATATAATAGGCTAAGGGACAAATGTGATAAATAAACAACAGTGCAACTTCCAAAGTGCTCTCAAAGTACCTATCCATGAAACGTGTGTGCATAGTTATCACACAGCATTAGACCATCGTCCTCTACAACCTCTGTACCTCTCAGATGCCTAATAAACAAGGCCATGTCATGAGCACAGTTCTAACAAATGCTTAATAATTTACTTTACACCATTCCTAAGTACAATCCCAAATATGCATTATTTAGGTAACAAAATGGATACATACCTGATGGAGTACAATACTCCTCTGTCGAAAAATACTGTTCCAAAATAAATGTGTGCCTGAGTTTGAAATCTACTACAACTCTCATCCACATTGGTTTGCTTAGCTACACATTTGCCTTTTTATAATGATGTATATTCCTAACTGATTGCATCTGACCTAGTCTGTACTTCTGAGATGCTAATTGTAGCATGCACTGCTGCACTGCATGCTAATTAACCTATCCCATGGAGTTATTCACAAGATAAAAGGCATCAATATAGGCACCATGCCCTTTCTTATATGTGCAGTGAGGGAATTGTGAAGTACAGATAAAACATAAGCATTGACAGATTGCTAGTAGCAGCTACAATTTACATACACTTGTGTGTGCTGCAGGCTGAAGATGATGCTGCTGCTGCTGCTACCAATAGCCATAGACAGAGAGGGTGTGGACTTTGCAGGACAAGAACGCAGTAGAGGAACTGTGGTACTTCTGGTAGCCTTAAGTAACATACAGAGCCAAACACAGGAAACCCATCCCACTGGAATATAAGGTATGTGTTTAAGTTAGCATGTTAGCCACAGGTACTGTTAATAGACTACCAGGGGACATGCTTGGTGTTTCCTAGGCATCAGCATCCAGTATCTTCTGAACATTCTTGCATGTTATGTTACAACATGGCAGAGAGCACATATATTTTTACATAAATTCTGAGGAGAGGATCACAAGTATGCTACAATTGTAGCATACATCGCACTGCTCTCCAGTAATGTGTGCCATATATCGCAGTCATGTACACAAGAGAACAATACCTGGGGAACATGGTAGGGTCTACATTAAGCATAAGGTCTACCACTCAAACAACTGCCAAGTCATGTGTAATGTAAATCATGTGGAAGATGTGTGCAGTGGGGAACATTTCCAAGGTTCACTTAGGTGTGGACGCATGTTATGCACTGGAGTCATGGCTGAGGAAACCCATCAGAGATGCACACACATACCCACACACACACACACACACACACACACACACACACACACACACACACACACACACACACACACACACACACACACACACACACACACACACACACACACACAAACTGTAATGAGACACACAGTCCAAACAGTATTGCCATAGAGCATGTTTTTCAGCTGCTGCACTCACTGTGCCAGTGCCTACATACCACTGGCTGAGGGCACCATTACAATCCATCAACATGTCCCTCAATGCTCACAGTACGTGCTATGCTACCCAAGTTATCATAGAGGACATAGCTGCAGCAGGTTCAACAAGGGGATGGGGAGCACATCCTACTGACAATGATCCATGGTCAACACAGCCACAAGCCAATGATGACTCATAGTAGGAACCAGCTGCAGGTCTGGGTGTAGGCAGATGTAGCCACGCTCATTAAGTCCATGCATTGGCTATGAGATAAGCCATAGCACACTAACTCAACACCTAGGATGCTAAAACCATTCTCCGAGATCACTATACATCTACATTAGGGTAGCATTACAGATTACAGTTATCAACCATAACTAAGTCATACAACAGGTAGGATGCCAGACATGTAGGGTAAGCAGACTGACACAGTATAGTTAGTGCCATAGCAGGCACATATCTTTTGTCCCCTACCTCCCAAATAACAGTCAGTGCTTGCTTGTTACATCCAGTCTGTCTTTCCTTAGTTGGCAGCCACATATATTATTTCCATTTAATATCCTTTGACATTGTAAATGCTGTGATATTGAAGAGTGCACACACTGTATGTCCCAGATCACTGGACAGATAACTGATGAATGACCAAAAAACACAGACATGTAAATTATCGATGTATATTTGCAAGCAGACATCATAACGGGGTGTGTAATCAGTAAGTGCAGTATTGTAAATGTGAAACATTTCAACAGATGTACAGGTAACGTAATATTTTATTATGACTGCACATTATTTTCAGTTTGATTGTGTGCTGAACATCCTCCCAACTGTACAGATTTTTTGGAGAATGTCTAGCTGTTGGACTCATATATTTGGTCTCTTTCTCATACTATTGTTGTTTTCTGTAACATCACTGGCAAACCATTGTGGACTAAAATCAGGGAGTAATGGCACACGTTGGAGTTCCAGACTTTCATATCTTTCAGAAAGATAATGCTAATGTATAGCCTCTTATTCTATCCACTTTATAAGTATCTAAGAGCAATATTTAAAGTGTCCCTATTTTTATGCCTTTGTCCACCTGCTATTTGTGCCTTTGTCTAGATTCCTTGCTGTAAGATGTTGAGACATATGGAGCTAGATGCCTGTTGCTGCTTGCTGCAATCGTGTATGTTTGAAGTAGAGGGTTGACACCCATCCTGTGTTTGTCATGTGCATCAGATGGTGAATTGGATTTTAGAAGTATGTAGGGATGTTTTCTGTGTAGTTATATAGTTGAGTAGTGTGTGTGATACACTGATGTCATATGCTGCCGATTATATTTGGAGCCACTGTTTGTGTGTTTCTGTACATAACATAAATGGTGTCAGCTAGCTACAGCTGGTTTGTGTGCACAGCGGCAGTGCACAAAATATAGAAGTGGATCACACAGGTAGCAGATGGGACCCAGACATCTAGAAATAGACCTCAGATGTATTCTCTTAATATCTGTTGTGCTGCGTGTAATAGTTTGAACTTCAGGATCTATATTAATGTAGTACCTCTTCATATAATCTCCCCTGTTGCTGCAGATATTAAGTGTGGGCCTGAAGTTCCCATAGTCCTGGGTTCTAATCAAGGATTCTAGCTTGTATTTTACCAATGTGTCCTTGCATTATGTAGCAATGTAATTAAACATACACATGTATTCTTTAATCCTTCTGCTGGCAACAGCTGTAAATATAGTACTACCATGTATAAGGTCCATGGTTCTATTATAACAGACATCATTCTTTTTTCTGTGGTGTCCCTCCTCACATTATAGTTAACGTGTTACAGCAGCTGCCTAGTATTTCTCATATCCTAAGTATTTTCCTGATGCATGACACAGTAACATTGTCAGTGTGTAATGATATGATAATAGCTGTACTAATGAATTTCATTTTATTATTTCCCATTGCACAAATGCAGGCAGCATGTTTGCACAATGGTAAGCAGTGTGCACCATTTTCAAATGTTGCAGTCTCCAATAATGTGCATTCTCAGTATCTCTCATAACTGAAACTGGTGGGAAAAGTCACTATACATTGGTGTTCATCTGCACTGGACATGACTGGTGTTCAGGGAGAGGTTTTAAGACTTTGGTCTCAAAGATGGGGCGTGCAGGAGTTGGTCTCCTAGTGAATGATTATGGTCCCCATCTATTGCAGGAGCACTATCATGGATCAGATTACAAATCAGATGTATAGAATAGTTTGGCCCAGGATCTGTCCAGTAAAACCAGTATCCCCCACACTGGCAAATAGTGTAGGAATCACTATCGAGACCTCAGGATGAGGAAGAGGGTTACCCTCAACAGTTGGCGCAATGAATGCAGGAATGATAGCACACCACAAATGTACAAGAATGATGGCACTCCACAGATGTATAAGTATCACTTACAGGCACTGCTTGTAGGAGGTAGCAGCTGCATATGTCCATTATTAGTGTTCTTAATGGTATTCTGTTGTGTTCTGTTTTTCCCACAGCTAATGCAGAGAGGGCACTGAATATGTGGGCCTATGAAGAATGAATGAGAAGGATGAGAGATACAAGTAGTATGTATGCTTACTAACAGTACTGTTATTTTAACATTAGGAGTAAATACAGCTTATTGTGGTAAAATAATTGTATTGCATTAAGTATGAATGTTTCCATTGTAAAGCAAAAGCATGCATTCATTAGTATGTTACTTAGAACAACAGTCCAGTACTACAGAGTAGACAGGGGTGGTAATTTAGTAAAACACATTTCCAAAGTTTACAGTAGTTTAAGTTGACATACATATTGCAATGTAAGGTATGACCTATATACCAGAGATAACAAGAGCATGCTGTAGATTATCATTACAACATTGAATATGTATATGTAAAGTGTTATAGGAAAGAGTGCTTGCATTATGCTGTACTACAAAGGAAAGGTACAGTACTATAACAAACACTGCTTGTGGGTTCGAATATCACACTCCCCATATTTAAAACCAGCTCTTTAGAATACTGTTTTTGGTTATCATCAATAAAACTACAGTATTGTTACATATTCATTATGATAAAATTTGAAGTGCAGACCTCTATAGCTGTGGCTCTTATGGCCCACTGTCAAATGTAATCAGTGTACATGGAACATGCATATTGACAGTATATGATCCCAAGAATAATTGTTGGATGTGATATGATCTGCACTATACTGTGTCTGTGTTAGCAACAGGGTAGTAACCAAAGTAATAAAGGTAAGGTAAAATAATTAGCATTTCATGTTATTATAAGTAAAATGTATTTGGTATATTGTACATTGTAGATATTTTTGTATATTAACTGTGTGGTTGCTAATGCTATTTATTTGCTTTTATGTTATTCATATTTTTAATTATTTGTATTGTTATTATATGATGTATATAATCATATTTTTCATTATTATAATTATTTTTATCTATAGTTTATTATGTATAATTTTCTATTGTTTTTCTATTAAATATTTTTTCATTTCATATTTTTATTCTGTTTATAATCCTATCTATTATTTTTTTGCATTAATTTATTATATGTTTACATTTTATTTAATGTTATTCTATCCTTTATTTTGTGTTATGTTTTATTTCATAATGAAATTTTAATTTTATTTATGTTATTAATACAGCACAGCAAGGTAGGCTGGTTCTCCGTGGTCTGCCTACACTACTTTCACTGGCTACAGCACCAAGGCCCAGCACTTCTGTTCTGCAGCCTGGCTGCACACCCCCTGCAGCCCCTTCCCTACCTGGACCCTCAGATACATCTACCCCAGACAATAGGCCTGTGTTTCTGGAAGCAGAGGTAGAGAGGGTGATTTTGTCATCCAAGCTGAACTGCTAGCTCTGGTGCATAGGATTGTGTCCACACAATTTGTGCATGCCTACACTGAGTTTAGACACTGCACTCCATCTTCATCCTGAGTAATATAAGAACACACAGATGTCAGCCACTGCATCTATCGATGCAATGAGGTGACAGTGATGACAGTCAAGGGGGTGAGAATGCAATTCTCACTGTCACCAGACATGACGTTCATAGGTCTGTGATGCCCCACCCCAACCAAGGTGTTCAACCCTCTCTTGTGACTTTCACTGACCCTGTCTCTTTTCTTGTCTGTCTTGTCTGTCTGCAAATGCTTCCTCACCTTCCCAACTTTCACTCTCTCCTTAAGAAAAAAAAAAAGCAACTGTCCCAAAAAAAATTTCATCCCATAGATAACTCTCCATTTCACACACCTGTCTACTTGACACAATTAATTTGGTCCAGTTTGTCAGCCCTCTTTGTGGAGGTGACACCCCAAATTCTGATAATAAACTGTACATGTGCCCATGTGTTACTGCTGAAGAAATGGTTAGCTATGGTTTTTCATAAATCCTTCCTGCACATTCCTGCCTTTCTTTCACTTTGTTTTTCCCCTGCTTGCTCCCCATTTCTCCACTTTTCTATCTTCCCCATTTTTTTTCTTTAAAGTATTATTGTAAGACAAGAAAAGAGACAGGGTTAGTGAAGGACACAAGAGGAGGGTGAACACATTTGTTAAGGTGGGATTGAGGGGTTTGAGGTCCCACAGATGTCAGCTTGGTGACAGTATGACTGAAGTCCTCACCCATTGGACTGTCAGCACTGTCACATCACTGCCCTGCTGGCTGCATTGTCTGACATCTGCACCTATGGCTGGTCTGCAGTACCAGGATGGAAAGCAGTCTCCCCATCCAGAGTAGACATGTGCCCATGGTCAGGTACACATTCCTACTCACCACAGCTGGCAGCTCTGCATGGGTGATATATGTACCCCCTCTGCCTCTGCTCCCAGAGGGGACCTAGACCTGGCCCCTGGGGCAGAACTACCTGAGGGTGCAGTAGGTTAGGGGCAGCAGGAGGGGTGCCACCAGGCTGTAGACCAGAAGTGCTGGCCCTTGGTGCTGTAGCCAGTGCAAGTATTGTAGTCAGACCATGGGGAACCGGCCTACCCTGCCATGGGGTGAGAGAAAAAAAGAGGAACATCAGTAACCTCACAGAAAATACTCATTGTCTTCTGCAATTAAGATATTGTATTCTGTTACATTCTACTCTTAAGAATACCATCTGCAGGTGTGAGATTCAAGCTGCTGTACTCAGCTGTCTTCAAGGTATTCTTCCCTGGAGGAACAAATCATTTTTTGCTGAAGTACTTGCTGAGGAGGAAATACAAAAGATGGTTCAACAAAAAGTAAGCTGTGAAACAGAAGGAGATTCTGCGTCTTGTTCTTCTGGTAATAAAGACCACAGAGGGACTGTATCTGTGAAACCTTTTTAAATTTTTCAATGGAAATGTTGGAGAGAAGGAAGGGAGTAGGAGAGTTGACTAGACAAATCAAGAGGATGTTGGAAATTAAACAATACCAACTGCTAAGAACTTTCTTTATTACTTGGAATACATGGACAGTGATTATACGTGACAGTAGGCCATTCAAGACACAGCTCTAGAGGTATGCCCTTCAAATTCTGCAATGATGATAACTTAACAGTACTGTGTATTTTTTATTGATCACAGGTTAAAACAGTATTGTAATCAACTAAACTTTACATTTGGGAAGTGTGGTATTAGAACCCACAAGCGGTGCCTACTGTAGTACTGTACTTTTCCTTTGTAATACAACATAACACAAGCACTCTTTCATTTTCACTTTATAGACTCCTGTTCATCATTATCTGTGAATGCACAACTGTTGGTTTGTGTTGCAGACCACACCTCTCCACTTTTTAGAGCAGGATATCTTGACATATCATAAATTAATGGGTGTACAATGACCCATAACTAGGAACATATTTCAATTATTGCTGTTACACACATGGATAGTTGCACAGAATTTGTGTTAACATAAATTCTGACACCCATTCTAAATTGACTTCAGTATAAATTACTTGCAAGACAACCATGAATTATACAATGAATAGAACAAAACAGTGAATCTCAAATGTGGATATTCAGCAGAAATATGTACAGCTGAAAGCTATGCTATAGAGTAATGGATGCATGCTCGCTTTTACAGTTCAGACATGCATTCCCAAGTTCATACAACTGCATGATATAGCAACTAATCTGTCTATCACTGCTAATGCTGCAACAATAGTACTTTATATAATTATGTTTACTTACCACATGCTTGTCACATCCTGGCTAATCAGCTTGCATGGGACTTCACATTTGAGGCCATCTCTTCTGCAGCTATAGAAAAAGGGAAAAAGAAAACGCATTACAAATATCAGTGCCTACCACATTCAGCTTAAAAATTTACAGATACTACATGTAAAGCATGCATACACATCTCTGGGATACTGTGGTAGTGGTGCTGCGGTAGCGTTGTCGCCTCATAGCAAGATGTTGTCGCGTTCGATTCTCAGCTAGAGCGTCTTCTGTGTGGAGGCATACATGAATGGGGCGTGCCTTTGTTGAAGGTTGTGTGTCAGGGCTGGTAACCCGATACGTAAAAATCCACTACCAATCTTTAGCGGACCGGAGTTCCACTGTGGCGACCCCTAATCTGGAAAAGTCGAAAGACACAAACAAACACATCTCTGGGATGTGCCCTGCCTGACACTCCCTGATCCAGTGATTAAGGGTATCCTTTTTTCCTGTGGTGCAGGTCATCATAATGGTGATGACATTGCTTCCCAATGCAGGGGATACCAGTCACACTGGTAAGGGCCCTGACCAAACTATCCCAGGCTTCTGATTTATATTAGGAGCTGGTGTAGTTCTCTTGCAGCAGCCAGGACCCATGGTGCTTAACCAGGAGCCCAATAAAGACCTTGGACTCCTGGACACCTCAGCACTGTGCTCTGAAATGCTCTCCCTCACCAGTGCCTGCCATTGCTGCACAAGGTTGCACTCAAAATATCTCTGGTACAATTTCCACCTAGTCACCTTTAAATAGCATGTTTTCCCATTAATTGGGCTTACTGAGAGTGTGCACTGCCTACAGTTTGATACATTTGAAAAAGCTGCACACCACTTACCATCACAGAAGCATGGTAGAACAAGTGCATTGGTTTACATGCTGCTAAGCTGTGTGCACCTTTTTCAAATGTATCCAAAAGTAGCATACAACCAATGCTATTTCATGGTTATTTTTTTATACTAACACTTTATTTGTATAAGCTGATATGTCACAACAGTATAAATAAAGATCGCACACTCTAAACTAGAACCCAAGATCATTCACATTGCAGTCCATTGCCCTACACATAGTGCCACAGGATTTGTTGCCTTTTACTATGAATTGTTAATGTGATGGTATGCTTGCAGCTCAGCCTCACTTACCGGGTTTGCGTGATGCCTAGCAGTAATATGCAATAGCAATTGAAAGCATCTTGTTTCTATTTTTGGATGTCTAGGTCAAATCTGGTACATGGGTGGTCCCGTTATGCAAGCAATGTAAGCACTACTAAATACCGCCACGAACCGTGCAAACATGGCATACATAAATAAAATTAGGAGGAAAATCAAACTATGTAGCTATGGGTTTGGCTGCTATTTTTTTGGTATTCCTCATAAAATGTGTGGTTTTGTAAGAATCATTTAGGATGGATGGCACTACATGGTAGCATATGTTGTCATTTAGGACTAGGACAAGTTCGCTGATGACTGCAAACTGGGAGCCATAATTGACTTTCCAGCTGATACAGACATCCTCCAGAAGGGCCTAACTGCAACAGACACCTGGTGTAAAAGTCATGGCCTCAAGCTAAATGCCAAAAAATGCATAGTCATCCCATTTGGGAAAAACAAAACACCCACAAATTACCACATAGGTGGCAGCCCCTTTAATACAGAAAAGGTAATAAGGGATCTGAGGACCCAGGTAGATAGTAATCTCTCCTTTGACAATCATATTGCCAAAGTAGTTAGGAAATCCTTCAATGTTACTAAAGGGTTCGCATCTACAAATAAAGAGGTTATAGTGCCCCTCTACTCGTCACTCATCAGACCCATCATAGAGTGCAATGCTCCATTTGGGATGTACCTCACAAGACATTTCCAACAGCTGGAGAGACCACAAAAGTACCTCACCAAGAGGATTACTGGCCTCAAACATATGTCCTATGCAGCCCGTCTGAAAAAATTCCGGCTGTACTCAGTGGCATATCACTTACTCAGAGGTGATCTCTGCCTGACTTACAAAGCCATGTCCAACTCAGAATTGATGGACATGCTCCACCTAAAGAAATCCAAGTCACTGCAAGCCACACGCTCTAGTGAGCTGATCCTCGCTACAACAATAAATAGAACATGCTGGAGGGACACAGTCCTGTCACAGAGACTCCCCATGCTTTGGAACAAAATTCCAAACTTAGGCAGAGCCCCTCATTAACACTCTTCAAGAGAAACCTTGACGAGTGGATGGGTAACAGAAAATACACCCCTGAAATCACTTCATTGGCTTTGCTTGACAGAGGATCAGTTAATTAATCAATGCGGTGGCGAAAGCTGGCACACTCTGGCTAGGCTTATAAATGCCCTCGGGCAGATAGCCTAGTACCTACCTATGAACCTACCTATGAACCTATGAACTAAGAGGTTGGGAGGTATGGGGTAGGATGTCAGTGCTCTTCTGTACATGGATTCATTATCCATGTTGTTCTATGAGGTTTTGTGGCCAGCACTACTGGGGCGTGCTGCGAAACCTCACTTAGTGGTGCTGCCCAACATTAATATGTATTGCACGTTGTCAAGAGCACATCGTGGCCATGCACACGAATACACTCAGTGTAGGCACTATATACAGCCTACACAGAGTTTAATGAATTTTGCCAAAGATGTTTACTCTTTTCCAGTGTTAGCTATTTGTAATTTTGGTTCTGAAGCAGGGCATTCAACCAAATTGATAACTAGTTGGTTGAGGTAAAAATAACATAAGCCAGAATTATTTAAGTATTTTCAAGCTTTCTCTTTTCAGCCATTGATATAAGAAATAAAATACTTCTTTCATAGAAATTCATAGTCTGAACATCCAAGTACTAAAGCTGTCACTGCAGCTAATGTCCAGAATTTCAATATCTTACCAACAGCAGGGACAGATATGGACAAAACATGGACATCAACTGAGTAAGTAAAAATTGTCATTGCATATCAGTGTTACTGTTTTTTTACAAAAATTGTTATTGCATATCAATGTTACTGTTCTGTTGCTAAAATGGCAGTGGTGTAATATCCTACAATTTATTATTAATTGTGATCTATTTGTTTAATCCACCAAAACCCACACTGATGGGTAAGAGAATCTCCATCATTCTGCCACTCACACTATGGCAGGCAAAGTGGCCTGTCATCTAAGTAAACAGAGAAAAGCTTTAATTAAAAAAAGAAAAGACAAAAAAAGAAACGTCATATATTTTTATTTGGAAGCTACCTGCACCTCTTTGAGTCATGGAATCTACATCTTGTGATCTATCTTAATTTTCACTCCAAGGCTATTACTCGGAATAAGTAAGCAAAACTGTCAGCTATCGAAAACCAAAAGGAACACCAGCACGAACCAACTTTCCAAAGACCACACTTGGACAAAATAGACTTAGCACTTTCATTCACTTTATTAACGTGAACTTCATCAGAAAAAACATTCATAGACCCACCCCTTCCTTTTATAATAAATTTAATTAAATACCAGGAAATGATGTAATAAAAAAATCATTTGTATTCTAAATCAAAATAAAAAAATATATATATATAGTAATGTGAATAATGAATCCTACTTCATATCATACAATTCAGCATAAATGCTTCATCTGTACATTAAAAAACATTTCAAATTAATAACTTCATTTAAACCAGGTAATATGTCCGCCCCAAATAGGAGCTGCCAAAATGCCTCTTTGCATTACAATATGTTGTTTAAATCCCCAGCTAATAAAGCTTTGTCAACATTATCTAAAACAAAAAACTCAAACTTTTTGAATGTAATACAAGAAAGTGCATGTCTAAATAGTGAATTAGTCTTATCTTTTTTCTTTATAGATAGGGTATGCTCGTATATCCTGCATTTTAAACTTCTCTTAGTTTTCCCTATGTAATAATTTTTACATGAGGTGCAAGTAGCTAAACAAACCACACACACTCACTATTACAATTATAATATTTTTTTGCCCAAAAAGTGTGTCTCAAATGTTCCACAAGAACAAAGGATGAGTTGCTAATAAATCTACATTGTTTGCAATTCATGCAACCAAAAGTTTCTTTCTTATTGGAGCATACTCGGGCGTCATTAATATCCATATCTTTAGTTGATTCCAACATCAACTTAATGTTGGTAATTCTTTTAAACGTGAATTTCGGTGTCACCCCTAAAATAGAATCCAATTCCTTATTTCCGAGAATAATTCCCCAGTTGTTCTCAATAATATGTTTAATATTCCACATTTCTCTAACTATAGGCAAAGGAAATGCAGTTTGAAATTCATGTATATTCTTATCACTACTCTTTCTACTGATGTCCCATTAAGTCCCTAGAGTGTAAAATAGGTTTAGCTACCCCATTTCTAAGGATTGTTACTTCACCTTCTATTCTCTTCAACCATTCTAAATCATACCCTCTATTTAAAACAAAGATCTTAAAAATGATAATTCCTCAGCAAAAACGTCTTCTTCTGAAGTTAATCTACTTAATCTTATAACCTGACCCTTGATGACTCCCTTCTTCATATGAAGGGGGTGCAAACTATCCCTGTGTAAATATTGATTTGCAAAGCATGACTTTCTAAATATTTTGCTTTTAAATTTTCTTGTAACATCGTCTATACTTAAAGCCAAATCTAAAAAATTGATGTTTTTGCCAAAACCACCAATTTTAAAAAATAAAAAAATAGTAGTGTTGTTCAAATATGTGACCAATTCTACAAATTCTGAATAGTCATCTAATTATTATTAGTATATCTATAATATAATTCCACCTTACTAAAACTAGAATGTGACTTCAGAAATGTTTGTTCCCAGTTTGCCATGACTAAATTGGCAAAAGCTGGAGCAACTCTTGCCCCCATGGCTACACCTGAGAGTTGTTTGTACAGTACTTTATTGAATCTAAAATAGTTGTTATCCAACACTAACTCCATTAAAGTATAAATGGTGTTAATTTTCTCACCTGAGAAATCTGTGTTTCCAGTTAAATATTCCCTCATGTATTCAAGACCTTTTTCCTGATTTATAGAAGTATATAAACTCCTCACATCCAATGTTCCAAACTATATGGCTTGGTTAGATGTTTCATAAGTCTTTCAGAATTTCAAGCAAATGCCAAAAATCTCTGAAATAATGTTCTGACTTCTGAACTACTGGGTTTAGAACACTATCTAACCATATGGAAATATTATCAGTCTTTGATTGCTTAGCTGAAATGATTGGTCTAAACAGTGGATGTTTGTCATTGTTTTGTATTTTTGGGATACCAAAAAATGTTGCTATTTTTGGATGTTCTACAAGTAAAAAGTTATATTCCCTGTTGTCTATCTCTCCCTGAAAAAACATGAAAAAAACAGATAAAAGCAGAGCTCCTTAACAAAACACTATTTTATTCTTGAAGTGCAGTAATTTCAGTACACTTTTCATTGGGAACAGACCCAACTTCATCAGAAGATTAAAAAATCAAAAAATCAAACAGGGAACCATGGGCTGTGCTATATATATATCAAATACTACACACGCCCTTCCTGAATCCTGATTGAATAATTAGTTTGTTTTAGGGAAGGGATTCAGTTTACTGAATGCACAAGCTCTCTAATGGCAAATACCATAGAAGGAGTGCCCAAGATAAAAAATAAACACATATTTAGAATTAGTAAAAGGTAGTCTAAATGAATAACTTGTTTTAACATATTTAACCACATGCCAGCGCATAAAAATGTGTAAATTCACAGGGACATTGTCTAAACATTTAAAAGCAGTAATCAAAGCAATAAATGAAAAAAGTCATATGTAAAATGTTTAAAACCAAAGTATTGTAATATTTCTAATGTCAAGTAACCTCTTTAGCACACCAAACATTATTAATTTCAGTCACCTGATTCTGAATGAAAGTTCATACCAACTCCCTATAATAAAATGAGGAGTGACTGGTACATCCTCATTGTATTTGAGTGGGTAGATGCTACCTGTCAGTATTGACTAGAGTTGTTTGAAAAAACATGTCAAACAAAAGTGTATCCAATCTCTTAAAACTTCGTCCAACATGTTCAAAATTGACCTTTTTATATATACTTTGATCCTCTAACATAGAACCTATAGACTCCTCATAATCTTTGTTGTTCATGATTACTATCTTGCCCCCTTTATCTGCCTTCATAGTTCTAATGTCAGGATTTCTGGTCAATATTTTTAAAGCCAACATTTCTTCTCTAGATAAATTATTTTCTACATTGAGACATTGTATTCTTATGAACTCACTTTCACAAATGTTCTGAAACACCTGCAAGGTGTTGAGTAAAGGTAGATTGAATGTACTTGGTTTACCTGGTGTTTGTGTGTGTGTTCACTCATTGAAACCAACATCCTGCATTATGTATCTATGATTGAGTTTTCTTAAAAACAGTCTAAAATCCACCAGTAATTTACCTATGTTCGTCCCACAAGTCAGAATGAAAGAAAAACCTTTCCTTAACACATTTTCTGCTTTAGAAGGAAGGGGTGTGTCAGACAGATTTAAAATGTCAACATCAAAAGCACTTGTAGTGGCAGTAGTTTCCACCTTCGTTTGTTCTTCCCTTTCCCCTTTTGCTGAGTGGAGTTGTACCACTTGGTAGTCCGTTTGTTGGATGGCACAACTTTCTGAAAAGGGCCATTACTTTGCTCACCTGATGAAATAACTAATTCAGCATAACTAGTTCCAGCCTCATTCGAATTGTTTCTTCGGTCAATAGATGTACCAGCCGTATCTACAGCTGGAAATATCTATTTATGCCCCATACACCCTGACAAACTATCTTTATTCACTGTTTTCACCTCTTGAACAGATTTGTTGTTGTTCTCACATTCTTTCTTTCGTGTTGTCTGTTTTGACCAATTGAGATGTCTCTCTTATTTCGTCAGAAACAATGTATGCCTGATTAGATTTGTAGGCAGTAATGTCTCTTCTCAGCTTAGACTGCTTCCTCAAGATTATTGTTGCCCTGTGCCTATCCGCCTTTGCTTCAACACCATTATATAATTCAGTAAAGTTTTTGAAACGATTGTAACTCTTGATGCAATCATCCAAGATTTTGATGTTATTTCTAATCTTAGTGATTTCTTTCTCATAATATTCCACCAAAATACGCATCATAGAGAGTCATGTCTCATTGTACAAGTTTATCAAAGTTCTACATAAACCGTCTCCTGGTATCACACATTTAGGGAATTTGGCTGTCCTTAGCCCTTGCGGTACTATTTTATGCAAAATGCATTCATTCAAGTACTGTACTTCCAAACTCAAAGTCACATATTTCATTACCAGTCTCTCCATTTCAAAAATACTTTTCTTACATGTAATGATGTCATTTGACTGCTTACTTACTGTGTCGTTCGTAGCCACTTCAATCATAGTACTAAATGGATTTCCTTTTTCTTTACAAACATAAGTCCACACATTGCCTTCTACAGAATGCTGTCGCTCACTCTCCTCACCATTTCGGTTCATGAGAATCTCGTCATTTCTGGCGTTGGTGTCTGGACGTGAAACGTCATCATTTCTTGTGTTTAAAATGTCTGCCTCTGATTTTTTATACTGTGGATGTACCTGACACTGTAAGCAGTCTTTTACTATCTTCGTGATAGTATCCAATAATTCTTGTTTAAAATCCGGTGTAGATAAAACATCACCACCACTTTCAGCTACCGGGTAGGTTGATAGATTTAACAAAACTTCTTGTGAAGAAATCTCAGAGGTCATAGATTGTCAGCTAATTACTTCAGATGCAGCATTATTGTTCAGATATACTCTTTCATTTCCTGACTAAATGAAGCATAAGCCAGAAGCTGAAATGCCTCTTCAATGTGCCCATAAAAATTAATACAGCAGTTTTATTTAAAATATACTATAAGGCACCTATAAAATAATCAAAACCAGATAAAGCACCTCAGTGATGAGCACATGCTAGGACCAAGAAACTATTGAATACAATCAATTTATTGAGCACTTTCATCTTAATACAGACTTCATCAGAATAAAAATCAACATTTAAAAATATTTTTATATACACTGCTTTTGTTTCATTGCTAGTTCTGAATCAAGCAACATTTCCCATGTGTTAAACATGCCCCAGTTTCAATTTGAAAACAGTAACTATTCCTCAGTGCCATTAACAAAAACAAACCAATTCATCATAAAAATATATACAAGCTTGTATTTAAATAGTATTATTGAAAATAGTGCTTCCTGAATGTTTAAAATTAAATTAAAAACAAATCAAATAGTAATACTTAAGCTTAAAAAGTTTTCTTATTTAGTGTTGTTTATAATGTTATTACATCTTTCAGGACAATTTTTATTTTGTTATATGAGTACATAAATCCAAAAATAACACTGGACTACTCACAGTGTTAAAGTTCAGCAGCACACAATTTCAGTTCAGGACCAAATCATATTTGATCATTAAGGCCAGGGGGGACGCTTGCATGTAGGCATAATTACCACAATAGTTCACAGTACTCGAGCAAGGTCTCCCACTGCCCACTCTAAGTCTATAATATAAGACTGACGGTTGAAAACATCAAACACCATATGGTCGACACTATATGGTCGATGTCTTCAAACATCGAACTTATAAAAACAACAAAAAAAAAAAACAGAAAAAAGTACCCTAATGGGTTTAAGCAGGGGGGGCAAGTCCCCCTTCATCCCCATATGGGGGGCTGCACCTCCCACACCCCCCCACTACTTAAATATACCAACTCCGAGACCGCACTACATTGCAGTAAATGGAAATCTCCCCTTATGGAGATTTCCATTTACACGTTCGATGTTGTGCTCTTTTGCTATTCTTATGTCAACAATACCAGCTTTGATATTGTCGGCTTTTGAGAATATAATATAGACCACCCCCTCTTGGGCTGACATAAACTTGTTGCAACACCCAAAATTTAAAAATGGCATTCCTGCAATTCTGAAAGTGTCTACACAAGGCATTTGTCTCTAAACCTTTCTTTATCTCATAGTGGTGTTCATAAACTCATAATTTCATGGCTCTTTCCATCTTACCTACATAATAAGGCCCGCATACCTGGCAGAAACTAGGTAAACCACCATTTTTGAGGAGCAATTGCAATGCATGTTTCCCTTTTGTTTGTATCTGATGAAGTTTATCTAATCAGCATAAACGAAAGCGCTAATTTCACAAAGTTTTGGTGTCCTGCGTTGTGGTGTTCAGTTTAATTCATTTGTTTTACTTTTTTCGTGTTTTCCTATTCCTAAGTTAGGCAATTTCAAATTGGCACTTTGTGCCATATGTCTGCACTGCCAGCACATTTCACATTTATAAGTACCTTTATGGTTGTTATTACCAACATTATGTGTGCCACTTCTAGATTCTTTTTCCAAAATGTCCTTGATGTTTCATCCCTTATAGTATGTAAAATTTAGTAGTTTAGAAAACACCACCAGGGTAGTTGGCATTTTGGAAAAGAGCTCCCAGTACATTCTTATGATGTTTTGAATGTGAATAGCACCCTGGCCATATTTAAGAATTAAGGACGTAGTATAGTCCGTTTCCCTATTTCCTGTATTCCTCATAAGGGGACCAAAGTTCTATTCACAGGTCATATTTTCATTAATTCTATTCAGTAGTGACTGGGGATTAATATTTCTCAAATTTTCCCCAATAGGGGGATATATTTAGTACCCCATCCATCCTGTATTTCTCTCTTTACTGTCATAGTTAAAGTACTGGGAAAACCTCTTTTAAAAAAGTTGTCCAGTGTAATTCAGTTAGTCTAGTAAGTTGTCATGTTCAGAGGTCATGCTAGTCACATGGACAATCTGGCCCTTTACTATACTCCTTCTCTGATGTTGGGCATGGTTACAACTATAATAAAGATAAGAGTATGAAGAAATTTCCATCTTGTGCAGTTTCTGTTTAAACTTATGGCTCAATGAGGCTTTGAATATTTTGACATCAAGTTAGTCAATTTCATCACCATTAATGTCATAAGTAAATTTCAAAAACTGGGTAGTAGAATTATTTTAATTGGAGTTGCTAGCTACTGAGACTTGTCTGCATATATCAACTGGACACAAGCTGATTTAAGTATACTTTTCTCTGCACTTATTTAAGATTTGAGTCAGTAAATATTGTGTGTCTTTGATTCAGTAAATATTGTGTGTCTGTCTCTCTGCAGTTACGTTGCCTGAAGTGTGAAAAAGTGTAGTCATCTGGGCTCATTGAAAGTTGTTAGACTGCTTTGAAATTCCTGTGTTAATGTTAGTTAGCCTGTGAGATTCTGATAGCATTAAAATCTGTGTTGGTTACATTTCTAGTAATCATTTTAATCAGAGTTGCTGGCTATTGAGACTTGTCTGCATATATCAACTGGACACAAGCTGATTTAAGTATACTTTTCTCTGCACTTATTTAAGATTTGAGTCAGTATATATTGTGTGTCTTTGATTCAGTAAATATTGTCTGTCTGTCTATCTGCAGTTAAGTTGCCTGAGGTGTGGAAAAGTATAGCCATCTGGGCTCATTGAAAGTTGTTAGACTGCTTTGAAATTCCTGTATTATTGTTAGTTAGCCTGGGGGTTTCTGATAGCATTAAAATCTGTGTTGTTTACATTTCTAGTAATCATTTTAATTGGAGTTGCTGGCTACTGAGACTTCTTTGCATATATCAACTGGACACAAGCTGATTTTAAGTATACTTTTCTCTGCACTTATTTAAGATTTGAGTCAGTAAATATTGTGTGCCTTTGATTCAGTAAATATTGTGTGTCTGTCTCTCTGCAGTTAAGTTACCTAAAGTGTGAAAAAGTGTAGCCATCTGGACTCATTGAAAGTTGTTAGACTGCTTTGAAATTCCTGTGTTAGTGTTAGTTAGCTTGCGGGTTTCTGATAGCATTAAAATATGTGTTGTTTACATTTCTAGTAATCTATTTAATTGGAGTTGCTGGCTACTGAGACTTGTCTGCATATATCAACTGGACACAAGCTGATTTAAGTATACTTTTCTCTGCACTTATTTAAGATTTGAGTCAGTAAATATTGTGTCTTTGATTCAGTAAATATTGTGTGTCTCTGTCTCTCTGCAGTTCGTTCCCCAACCCCCTCCCTGTTTCCTGTTGTGGTGTTAATCTCGGTGGCTTTGGAATTGCCCGACCCTGCTGTAAATCTGTTTTTGCACACTCCTACTGGACTCATCTCATTTGCTCACTCAACTGAGTACAGTGAGATCATATTTTGATTTCAGATACTCCTACCAGTCCCATCTCCTCTGCGGTGTACAGAGAGAGCACTTGGGAAGGACATTCCCCTACAGTATCTTAATCTGCTCTGTTTCCTCTCTCTCCAAAAAAAAAATTGCACTTCATCTGCTTTACTATATTTGTGTTTCTTCCTACTTTATTACCTTATTTTGCTTTTGCCTCTTCTTAAAAGTACTCAATTGAATATATTCTCCTGCCTTTATTACTGCTTGCTAGTAGCCTGATTAAATTGTAACTGTTATTCTAAGGCCCTTGGTTTAAGCACTTGGGGCTTCAAACCAGTTGTTTTACATTAAGAAGGTTTGTGGTCTGCACTCTTGTGGCAGGACAGATAGCGTACATCCTTCTAAGTTGGGAACTGCTGATTGAAGGCTCAGTGTCTGTTATTCTAAAAGTGCATAAGTTCTGGGTTAAGCACTTAGGCTTTAGGCCAGTTATTTTACATTAAGAATGTTTGTGGTCTGCACTCTTGTGGGAGGAGAGGCTAGATTCTGCCCTTCTGAGCTGGGAATTTCTGATTAAAGGCTTATTGCGCATGCTTATTTGAACTGTTTCTTTCTGAAATTGGTACACCTTGTTTGCTGTAGCATAGACTATATTCAGGCCAGCTGGATCTAGCTTTATTTGTATAACTTGTGCACTGATCCAAGCCATCTTTTTTGGATAAGGTTTCTCTGTACCCTAGTGGTAGGACTGTGCAGTTAGAACTTGTCTGATTGAAGACTGCTGGAACACGGCTCAGTTTTGAGCTTTTTAACTGGTTAATTGGGTAAAGTGTTGTTTTGATTGTACCTGCTCTATTTTTCTGAAAAAAAAAAATATATAGATATATATATATATATATATATATATATATATATATATATATATATATATATATATATATATACTTGTTTCCCACCTTTCTGAACTAGTATAGTCCAGTTTTCAGGTCACTGCTGAATCCAGGGATATGCTACAAGTTTCTGTGTTGCCCATACCTTACTTGGATAAAAGGAAGTTTCTCTGTTCAACTGTGAGAGTGGGGAGCATTGAGCAGCCTATCTGTCCCTGGAGGAGTGGTTTCAGCCCAGATGTTAGTAGTTTATTGGCCATTTTGGGCTAATTTCTCTCTCTTTCACTTCCCTGCTATAAAAAACTGCATTTGCACAGTTTTTGCGCTTGTATTTTGCTCAGCAAGTGCATTCTAGGTGGTCTGCAGAGTCTACAGAAGCAGAGAGACAAAGAGAGTTTGGAGTGATTAAGTATCATTTTTCTGCTTTTCTTTCTGTCTTAACTAATTCCGCCTAAAACACCAGTTTTTTTTTAGCATTTCTGCAATTTAAAAGTTTGTTATTGCTACATATTGTACTTATTTGCTGCCTGCACTTGAATTAAGTCATTTTTGTGTTTAAATAATCTGTTTAACTGTTGTAGGCTGCACACTAAAGTGTGATAGACCTTTCTGTACATTTTGATTGTATCTGCTTTATTTTCTGAAAAAAAAAAACAAAGACATACTTGTTTTCTGCCTTTCTGAACTAGTATAGTCCAGATTTCAGGTTACTGCTGACTCCAGGGCTGTGCTACAAGTTTCTGTGCTGCCCATACCTTACTTTGATAGAGGGAAGTTTCTCTGTTCACCTGTGAGAGAGGGGAGGGGAGCTTTGAGCAGCCCATCTGTCCCTGGAGGGGTGGTTTCAGCCCAGAAGTTAGTAGTTTATTGGCCATTTTGGGCTAATTTCTATCTCTTTCACTTCCCTGCTATAGAAACCGCATTTATGCAGTTTTTGCGCTTGTATTGTGCTCAGCAAGTGCCTTCCATATGTTCTGCAGAGTCTACAGCAGCAGAGAGACAAAAGAGTGACTTTGAAGTGATTAAGTATAATTTTTCTGCTTTTCTTGCTGTCTTAACTAATTACACCTAAAATGCCATTTTTGTTTAGTAAATCTGTGATTTAAAAAGTTTGTTATTGCTACATATTGTACTTATTTGCTGCCTGCACTTGAATTAATTCATTTTTGTGTTTAAATAATCTGTTTAACTGTTGTAGGCTAAACACTAAAGTGAGATAGCCTTTTCTGTGCATTTAGTGTTGTTTTGATTGTATCTACTCTATTTTCTGAAAAAATATATATATATATATACTTGTTACCCGCCTTTCTGAACTAGTATTGTCCAGTTTTCAGGTTATTGCTGAATCCAAGGTGGAGTTACAAGTTTCTGTATTGGCTATACCTTACTTGGATAGAAGGAAGTTTCTCTGTTCACCTGTGAGACAGGGGAGCTTTGAGCAGCCTATCTGTCCCTGGAGGAGTGATTTCAGTCCAGAAGTTAGTAGTTTATTTGCCATTTTGGGCTAATTTCTATCTCTTTCACATCCCTGCTATAAAAGCCACATTTGTGCAGTTTTTGTGCTTGTATTCCAGGTGTTCTGCAGAGTCTACAGCAGCAGAGAGACAAAAGAGTGACTTTGGCGTAATTGACTATCATTTTTCTGCTTTTCTTGCTGTCTTAACTAATTCCACCTAAAACGCCAGTATTTTTTTAGCGAATCTGTGATTTAAAAAGTTTGTTATTGCTACATATTTTACTAGTCTAGTTTCTGAAAAAAAAAATATACTTGTGACCCGCCTTTCTGAACTAGTATAGTCCAGTTTTCAGTTTTCAGTTATTGCTGAATCCAGGTCGCAGTTACAAGTTTCTGTGTTGGCCATACCTTACTTGGATAGAAGGAAGTTTATCTGTTCACCTGTGAGAGATGGGAGCTTTGAGCAGCCTATCTGTCTCTGGAGGAGTGGTTTCAGCCCAGAAGTTAGTTTATTGGCCATGTTGGGCTAATGTTGATTGTATCTGCTCTATTTTCTGAAAAAAAACAAACAAAAAAAAATGCTAATTTCCCACCTTTCTGAACTAGTCTAGTCTAGTTTTCAGGTTATTGCTGAATCCAGGGCTGTGTTACAAATTTCTGTGTTGACCATACCTTACTTGGATAGAAGGAAGTTTATTGGTTCACCTGTGAGAGAGGGGAGCTTTGAGCAGCTTATCTGTCCCTAGAGGAGTGGTTTCAGGCTAGAAGTTAGTAATTTATTGCCCATTTTTGGGCTAATTTTGATTGTATCTGCTCTATTTTCTGAAAAAAAAAAAAAAACTTGCTTCGCGCCTTTCTGAGCTAGTATAGTCCAGTTTTCAGGGTATTGCTGAATCCAGGGCTGTCTTACAATTCTCTGTGTTGCCCATACCTTACTTGGATAGAATGAAGTTTCTGTGTTCACCTGTGAGAGAGGGGAGCTTTGAGCAACCTATCTGTCCCCGGAGGAGTTGTTTCAGCCAAGAAGTTCATTGTTTATTGGCCATTTTGGGCTAATTTCTATCTCTTTCACTTCCCTGCTATAAAAATCACATTTGCGCAGTTTTTGCACTTGTGTTCCACTCAGCAAGTGCCTTCCAAGTGTGCTGCCGAGTCTACAGCAGCAGAAAGACAAAAGAGTGACTTTGGAGTGATTAAGTATATTTTTTCTGCTTTTCTTGCTGTCTTAACTAATTCATAGGTTCATAGATTCATAGGTTGATACTAGGCTATCTGCCCTAGGGCATTTATAAGCCTAGCCAGAGTGTGTTTGGCTTTCACCACCCTTTTAGATTAATTGACTGTGCCTCTACACAGCAGGTCACAGAAGGTAGCCCTTTTAAGGTTAGTTTACTGTACCTCTGTCAAGCAGGGACAGAGAAGAGATCTCAGAGGTAAACTTACGATCTCCCATCCACTCGTCAAGATTTCTCTTGAAGAGGGTCAGTGAGGGGCTCCGCCTAACATGGATTGGGATTTTTTTCCAGAGTGAGGGGAGTCTCTGGGATATGAATCTGTCCCTCCAGCATGTCCTATTTATTTCTGTGCTGAGATTCCACCTAAAATGCCAGTTGTTTTTAGCAAATCTGTGATTTAAAAAGTTTGTTATTGCTACATATTGTACTTATTTGCTGCCTGCACTTGAATTAAGTTGTTTTTGTGTTTAAATAATCTGTTTAACTGTTGTAGGCTACACAGTAAAGTGCAATAGCCTTTTCCTGTGCATTTAAACTGTTGTTTTGATTGTATCTACTCTATCGTTTGAAAAAATATATATACTTGTTACCCGCCTTTCTGAACTAGTATAGTCATATTTTCTGGTTATTGCTGAATCCAGGGCGGAGTTACTAGTTTCTGTGTTGGCCATACCTTACTTGGATAGAAGGAAGTTTCTCTGTTCACCTGTGAGAGAGGGGAGCTTTGAGCAGCCTATCTGTCCCTGGAGGAGTGGTTTCAGCCCAGAAGTTAGTAGTTTATTGTTCATTTTGGGTTAATTTCTATCTCTTTCACTTCCCTGCTATAAAAACTGCATTTGTGCAGTTTTGCACACCGGGCAGTGCCATTTAGCTAGAATTAAACTGTTCTCTGCTCCACAAAGTCTACAATTCAATTTTTCTCTTGGAACTAGACAAACCTTCAACTTTAGCACTCAAACCATTAATTTCACAGTCAAGCACTTGCTTAAAACTCATAGCAAGCAGTAATTACCCTAGCACTAGACCCCCCATACTGTCCAGAAGGACAAGGCTCTCTATTTGTCCCCACCAGCCAATCAGAAAAACAGCTTATTCTACCTATTCAGGCATGTCCAAAGGGCAGTTTCCGGTGTACTTTCCAGTCCAACTGGTGAATCTGTGTATTTTGAGGCAATGTTACAACTGCCTCATGTACACAGACAACCCTCTCCTCCTACCACCAAGCACTAATATATGAGAGAGATGCAATTATACAACCAAACTGGAGGCAAAGCTCTCTCAACCCAAGACTGGAACTGACAGTCAAGAGGAGAAGGGTAATACTTGCAACACACCACTAATCTCACATAGACCTAATAAACCAACACCGGCAAACAACACACATGAATACAGAAAAACATACTCTGAGGCTCTAAATAAAAATCTGCAAAAGCAACAGACACCTCCAAAGCAGACATCCAAATAACCTCCACACCTCATTACCAACCATGAAACACGTACTTCACATAATCAGTGTGCCACACAATCACAGCCCTTAATGTAAAATAATATACCCAACACACTAGTAATAGGTGACTCTATAGTCAGGCACACTGATGTTCCACTAACTAGGCTGGACAAGGAGAAGGTTACAGTTAGCTGCCTGTCGGGTGCCAGGATCTGCCACATAACACAAGCACTCAGGTCACCCCAGAACAAGTACAAATACGACTCTGTCATTGTCCATGTTGGTGTGAATGACCTGAGATGTACCTCCCTGGACTACATGAAAAGAGACATGGAAGAGCTCTCTGATCATGTAGCCCAGGCCGGTATGACCCTGAGTAGCATCCTGCCCTCACCAAGAATGATGCCACAGTATAAAGAAAAAATGATCAATTTCAATAATTGGCTAAGTTTCTGGAGTCATTCAAAGGGGATCCAGTATCTGTCCACCTGGGATGACATGCTTGACAAACCACATTGCTTCACAAGAGATGGCTTGCACCTGTCACCCTTAGGCTTTTGACTACTGGCCAAGGCTCTTGCTGCCCCCATAGTGCCTTTTTTAAGCAAGGCTCAAAAAACCAACCCACCACCATAAATAGCACAAGTAACCAAAAACTGAGGGTAATGCTACTCAACGCAAACCTCAAAATGCATGCACTCTAGGTACTCCTCAGTATGGAGAACATCAACATCTGTGCAGCAACAGAAACCTGGTTTAAGGCTCCTGAAAGCACTCCAGCACTACTAGGCTATAACTCATACCATACCTTTCAGCCACAGAAACAGAACCGAAACAACAAAGGTGGGGGGGTGTATCCATATTCATCGAGGATACCCACACCTCCAGGTTAGTGGCACAGCACAATACATCAGAGATCATCCATGTGCAACTAACAATGGGCAAAACTGCAATCCAAATTGTAGTTTTCTACAGATCACCCACCATGGCCCAGGACCCCCATTCCGCATTTCTGGACACACTGGGAAATATGAAGGTCCTACCAAACACCATAATACTGGGTGATTTCAATTACCCAAATATAAGCTATGAGAATTACTCAAGTACTAACTCCCTGCCCAACGCTTCCTAGAATTTATAAACTCGAACGCCCTGGATCAACTGGTCAACACCCCTACCAGAGGGTACAAAATATTGGACTTGGTCATCACCAACATGGGCGACCGGTGTTCCACACCAGAGGTCAACCCCTCACTGGTTAGATCAGACTATAGACTAATCACTCTGGGTATCCACATTCCGCCCCCACCCCCAATCAAGGAAACCACCATGAAAATCATTTCAAAAGCAAAATTCACATTATTTAAGACCAAGGTGGAAAGGTTCACAGCCCCCATGCTAAAGGACAATGCTGTCCAAGCTGCTGAAACCTTTACAAAGGCACTCTATACGCATCTGCAAGAATGCATGGATCGTGCTATCCCAAGTAAAACCAAGACTCACTCCTCCAAGAAAAGGAAACCAGTCTGGTGGACCCCTGCCATAAACAAGCTATACAACAGAAGGAGGAAACTAGTACAGAAATGAGTAAAATCCCAAGAAGGAAAGACATCCCTAATCAGTATCAGCAAGAAACCCCTCATTAAATCATCCAAGGCTAGTTTCGAAAGAAAAATTGCCAATGACTCCAAAGATAACCACAAAGTGTTCTTTAGCTATGTCAAGAACGTAAGTGGAAACTCTCAGATCTGCTCTGAGTTAGTACAGAATGGCACAAAATACACTGAACTGACTGATATTGCCAACATTCTGGCAGACAGGTTTAGTGCAAACTTCACCCCCCCTCTTACCCCCTAAAGGGCCCATAACCATACAAGAAGAATGTAGGGCCCTGTCAATCACCAACACACAGCTTAAAATAGCCCTATCCAAAGCCAAAAACACAGCTTCAATGGGACTAGACAGTATCCCAGGCTGTGCTCTACTGGTGAAGTACTGGCTGTTTGGTGTGTTTTGCTTTCCACTTTTTTCGCTGTGTTTTTGATATAAGTATCCCAGGCTGTGTCTTACAAGAGCTCCAAAATGAACTAATCCCTCACCTAAACATACTGTTCAAACTCAGCCTCTCTACAGGCTACGTACCCACAGAGTGGCACACAGCAACAGTTATCCCGCTCCACAAAGGTGGAACCACAACGGTCCCCAGGAACTATCGCCCTATAAGCCTGACTAGCCTGGTCTGCAAGTCTATGGAATGCATCATCATGGAACTCATTAACAGAGACACTGGGAACCTCCAAACCTTGCTTGGACCCTACCCAATTTGGCTTTGTTAAGGGCAGATCAAGCCTCCTAAACCTGGTGGACTTCTTTGAGATGGTTACCAAGGCATTAGATGAGGGAAAGGAGGTCCACACAGCCTACCTAGACCTCACAAAGGCTTTCAACACCATTTCCCATTCTAGTATTATAGACAAGCTCACCAGATTGAACATAAACCCCTATGTCATGAGATGGGTTGCCAACTGGTACATGGATAGAACCCACATGGTGAGAGTTGCAGGCTCTACATCCGAACCTAGACCGGTTACAAATGGCGTCCCCCAGGGCTCAGTCCTAGGACCCCTCCTGTTCAGTATATACTTCTCAGAGGTACAGGTAAGCACAGGAAGACTATGGCTGACCAAGTTTGCAGATGACTGCAATCTATGGATCATAATTGATTCTTCATCTGATACAGACACCCTCCAGATGGGTCTCACTGAGACGTATACCTGGTGTCAAAATCATAGCCTCAAGCTAAATGCCAAAAAGTGCATAGTCATCCCCTTTGGAAAAAAAGTACCTGCAAACTACCACATAGGTGGTAGTCCCCTAAATACAGAAAATGTAATAAGGGATCTGGGGACCCAAGTAGATAGTAATCTCTCCTTTGATAATCATATTGCCAAGGTGGTTAGAAAATCCTTCTATGTGGCCCACCTAATCACAAAAGGGTTCGCATCTAGAACAAAAGAGGTTATTGTGCCTCTCTACTCATCACTCATTAGACCCATCACAGAATACAATACCCCATTTGGGATGTACCTTACAAAACACCTGCAACAGCTGGAAAGACAACAAAAGTACCTCACCAAGAGGATTACTGGCCTCAAACAGATGCCCTATGCAGCCTGACTCAAGAAACTACAGCTGTACTCGGTTGCATACCACTTACTCAGAGGTGATCTTTGCCTGACATACAAGGCCATGTTCAACCCAGAATTGACGGACATGCTCCACCTAAAAAAAACAAATCCTGGACAGCCACACGCTCTAGAGATATAAACCTCACCACAACGATAAATAGGACATGTGGGAGGGATAGATTCCTGTCCCAGAGATTCCCCTTGCTTTGGAACAGGATTCCAATATACATCAGGCAGAGCCCCTCACTAACACTCTTCAAGAGAAACCTTGACGGGTGGATGGGAAACAGAAAATTTACCACGGGGATCACTGCAGTGGCTCTGCTGGACAGTGGTGCAGGGAACTAATGGCTCTGCTGGACAGAGGCACAGGGAACTAATCTAAGGGGGTGGCAAAAGCCAACACATTCTGGCTAGGCTTATAAATGCCCTTGGGCAGATAGCCTAGTACTTACCTATGAACCTATGAACCTATAATATATTCAATAAATTGTTGAAGTTCCTCCTCCAAACCTTTCCAGAGTATAAAAATATCATCCAGGAAGCAAAAATAGCAGACCATGTTCTTGTAAAAAGGAAAATTGAATATGAAGTTCTTCCCCCAGTACAATAGAACAATGTTAGCAAAAAGTAGGGACAAGCAGCACCCATTGTTGTTCCACTTATTTGTTTATATAGTTTCTCTTTAAAGTACGTGAAGTTGTTTTCAGCTGTAAGCATTCAAACAATGAATTCAATTCATTGTTGCTTAGAAGATCACTATCAACTAATATCTCCATAACTGATTGTAGTCCTGTTGAATGTGGAATAATAGAAAATAAATCTTGGGCATCTATAGTGACCAATAAATGGTGAGGATGATACATTTTTTTAACTTTAGATAAGTAATCTCAGGAATCCATTAGTATATGACTATGGAAACCTAGTATAGCTTTCAACTTTTTGTATACAAATGTAGCAAGTGTATTTAGGGTATGTCAAATATAGACAGAATGACTGGTTTCAGGGTATATAAAAAATTAAAACATTTCTAGTCTATCATGCCCTAGTGAAGGCTGCCTTCCAAAATAAGATCAATTTTCCTGTGGGCAATAGCAATTTCATTCCTCAAAAAATGGATGTATTTCAAGTTACTGTTTAAAAGATCTAGTGATCCAAGATAATGACCCCCTGTTATCCAGTTTCATAATTCTAATATATGGGTTCCCACTCAATTCTCTTAGTACTTCCCTCTCATCAGATTTTAGATTAAACATCATCCATTTCCTTTGGGGAAGGTGATTTCTCACTTCTTCTCAACCAAAGCCTCAAAATTGCACAACATAGGGTGCAAAGGGGGGGGGGTTTAAAAGTGTTTTATTCTCTGACAGGGTAACCACATTCAGAAGCCTCACTATTGTCAAAAAGTATTTCAAAATGAATTTTCCACAAAAAAAAAATTAATGTCGATGAGTACCTCACTAATTTTGGTTTTGTTGGTCAGGACAATGGTGAAACCTTTCATGAATTCTGAAAAATGACTAAGATTTAAATCAAGTCCACTACAGCTGAACACTTAGGAATAGAACTTAGAGCTGATAGGCATTATAATTGCTCCTTAAAAGGGGTGGTTTACATAGCTTTCTACCAGGTATGTGGGGCTTATTATGTAGGTAAGATGGAAAGAGCCCTGCAATTAAGAGCTTATGAACACCACTACAAGATAAAGAAATGTTTGAGACAAATGGCTTGTGTAGACACCTTCAGAATTGCAGGAATTCCATTTTTAAATGCTGGGTTTTTGGAAGAAGTTGATGTCAACCCAGGAGGGGTGTAGTGGGACACCTTGCTAGAGTATTGTTATCTTTTGTGGCAATTACATTTAAACACAAGTGTCCCCCGGCCTTAATGGTCAAATATCTTAGGGTTCTGTACTGAAATTGCATGCTGCTAAATTTTGACACTGTGAGTGACCCAGTGTTATTTTTGGATTTATATACTACATATTAAAAATTGTACTGAAAGATGTAATAATACATTACAAACTATACTAAATATGAATTTTTTTTAAGTTTAACTGTTATTATTTAGTTTGTTTTTAATTTAATTTTAAACATTCAGAAACACCATTTTCAATAGTACTATTTAAACGCAAGCTTGTATGAATTGTTATGATCTGATCAACTGGTTTGCTATTGTTAGTGGCATTAATGAATAGTTACTCTTTTCAAATTGAAACTAGGGGTATGTTTAACACACAGGAAATTATGTTTGATTTAGAACTACCAATGAAATGAAAGCAGTGTATATAAAACATTTTTAAATGTTGATTTTTATTCTGATAAAGTCTGTATTAGAGTAAAAAAGCTCAATAAATTGATTGTATTCAGTGGTTTCTTGTTACTAGCATGTGGTCATCACAGAGGTGCTTTATCTGGTTTGGAGTTTCTTTTCTTCCCTTTCGGTTGCCAACAGCTGTTTTGGGTTTAACTTACTAAACAGTGTAAGGTAATTATAACATATCCAACTAGCTATTGTCTTAAGTTAAAGATGATGGACTCTACTATAAAGGAAAGCGCTTTCACAAAGATTGCCACAGCCAGTTTGGAATCACCTTCCCCTAGTGGTAAAGTCACAAATCACCTACAGAACTTCATGGCAAAATGTGAAGAGATATCTACAAATTGATCGAACTTATAACTGTTTCAGAGACACCCTACCACTAACACATCCATTGTAGTGCACATTTATACTTACCACAGCATTTAAACATCCATTGTAGTGCACATTTATATTTTAAAAGTGCCATTATTATATTGTCTATAACTTTATTATTTCCTATGAATGTTGGTCAACTATCATGACCTTTTTCTTTTAAGCATTTGTTGTTTACTGCTCCAAAGAGGTCCAGGTCACGGCTAAAAAGGGTGATTGTACTAGCTCATTTAACTAGGTATCAAACTGCAATAAATAAATAAACAACAACATTAATTCATGGATCTTATGTAGTTCCCAACTTTCAATTTAAAGTCAACAATTCTAATTGTTTCTGATTTAAGCAGATAGCCACTTCCAACATGAAGGAGAAACCTTGCTGAATCCTTTTTTTCCTTGACCACCAGCCCAACACTAACCTTTCTTGGGTTAGCGTCCCTTGTTCTTAAAATCTAAATGGGTAATCATGCAAAGATCCATTGTGTAGGGTCAGGAATGTACTACAAATTTAACAGTTTATATCTTAGGAGTAGAGCATAACAGTTTTAGCAATGATCAGTAACTCCCATGCTTTTTTGCAGAAAACACAGCAGTGTATTTTTTAAAGTAACTTGTAAGAGACAAGTATTGTAAGAGGAATTAAACGATTATATTGGTAATGGTATTCCACTTCTGGTATCAGTAAATTAATATCAGTGGCTATCTTGTGGGTGAAGTGCTTTGACAGTTTGTTGTTACATATTAGCTGCTTTTACATGTTGCCAACAGACAGTCCTGTATGAGAAATATGTGGTGAGTTGTAATCAAGCCACTCCTGTAGGTATCTGTGTAGCAACCTTGCATAACAGAGTTATTCCAGGGATCCCTTACCAGCAGGCCAACTGAGTCTTTCACTCTCTGATTTGACTCAGATAATATAGCTGCAGTCTTGCAATGGTTCGCTGTCAGTTTGCTATTGTGGAGTCAGTTCCACAAGTCTTAACAGTCTTTTTATAAACCTTTATATAGTAAGTTTAGTGATGTAACTGCTTTAGTGATGTAACTGCTGCAAGGAGAATTAAGTAATCTATCAACAATATGATTTTTAATTTAGGTCATTATAGTGTCATATGTGTAATCCATTGCTATGTCACTTATGAGCAATAAAAACATAATGGTGCAGTATTCAGTTCTAAGGGACTTAATATTTAACCTTTTTTTACATTAGAGGTGTTTGCTCAGACCAAAGGATTGTTTTCACTTCAGTACTATTTGGAAACATATAGGCCTAAAGTGATACATAACATATGTTAGTAGCATATAATGCTAAAATCATGCCCTGTGTAACAAAAAAAGCTACTGCCAGTCCAGCTACCTGAAATTTTGCAAATAATTATATGTCATTTGTAAATATTAATATGATTTATATAGAAGTGTGGAACCAAATGGAAAACACACCAAACAAGCCTGTATATTGCAGTAAAAACACACCAAGATTAAGGCTTTCGTCTTTCACATAGAAGACTTCATCAGAATAAAGCACAATGATTTATATAGAAATGTGACAGAATGAGATACTGCCAGCCCAGCTATCTGGAATTTTGTAAGTGGCTGTGTGTCATTTGTGAATAGCAACATGACTCATATGCCTGTGCTATAAATGTAGTAGAACTGTATGTCATATTGTATAGACATGCGGGCTGAAGAAATATTTTTATACACTACAGTAACTGTTTAACAGGGGGGAAGACTGAAACACAGAAGATTAACTTCCAAAACTTCAGAAAAATGGTTGAGATTGAGTTACTTTATATCTGAGCCATAAACAAAAGATGTTATCCCTTAGTTTCAGTGCGGTAACAGACACAATGTCTAGAACTAGAAGGTTTTTGTATTGTTTTATGTCTTCTAGCAGCTGAAAAGATCTGAGGAATATATATTTTTCACAGGGAGATGCTAAATTCTGGCAGTTTCTAGCAGTGGGGGTATTCACCTGGGATAGTCAGATGACAAACGTGATGTCATGAATCCAAAAAGATGGCTCACGCCAGTTGCAGGCAAACGTTTTATTCAAAACAGTAGTGAAAGCTTGTACGTGCTTTCATCCCAAGTTTAAAACAATACAGGACCTTCATGAAGTTCCTGTATTGTTTTAAACTTGGGACAAAAGCACTTACAAGCTTTCACTGCTGCTTTGAATAAAACGTTTGCCTGCAGCTGGTGTGAGCCATCTTTTTGGATTCATTGGTTTGTTTACCTTTTTGCTGTTTGAAAAGTGATGCCATCTTGCAAGTATTATAAGATATTAATTTAAGAACTGCCTGAGAGAGACAGAGAGAGACAGGGCATTTGATATTTATCTTTGACCTGACAGCATCAGCTGGGAAAAATCTACTCACCACATCTGCCTTGCTTGCTGTGTAAGTTAACTAGGGTACAGTAATTTCTTTTTGATTCAGTAAGGAATATAGTAAACATTTGTTTAGATATTTTCTGTTATTTATCTGAGACTGTCCTGCAATGTTGTTTTAAATATTTCCTGTGATGTTGAACTCTGAAGTCACTGTGAATACATATTTAGTATTGTCTTTTTTATTAATTATTATTAACTATATTAAACCTTTCATTGTGTCTGATATTTGTGAGACATAATTTAAGCTCTTAGGGTACTTGCATATATATTTGGTGACACTGTGCAGGCCACTCCTAAAAGCCTTGCTGTTGGTCAAACTGCCATTTAGATTAATAGTAACATTACACAGTAGGATTGGATACCCTTTGTTAAGGGCCTTAAAGTAGCTGATAAAGAGGGACTGAGGCAGATGAAGCTACCTTATAGTTTGGGCAGAAGGGGTCATAGCTAGTAAGTCTGTGCCAGCCTTTCCCAGTTGTGTGTGTGTGTGTGTGTGTGTGTGTGTGTGTGTGTGTGTGTGTGTGTGTGTGTGTGTGTGTGTGTGTGTGTGTGTGTGTGTGTGTGTGTGTGTGTGTGTGTGTGTGTGTGTGTGTGTGTGTGTGTGTGTGTGTGTGTGTGTGATACTTGGGCAAGAGCATGAAGCACTGGTTGGACAGACGGGGTGCTGGAGGTATTGGCTTGGTCACTCAGCTGAGATATAAACTCTATGGGTGTGCTAGTGGGGAGTGTTACTGGAGATCTGGGAAAGAGGGAAAAATCAGCCCCAGACCAACAGTGGTCTCTGTGTGCCCTTAAAGGAAATTGCACTTTACTGAGCACATACTTGTCACCCTTCCAGTGTGTATATCCCCCACTGTTGCCAGTGGTGAAGATTGAAGCCCCTTGATTACTGGGCCAGGGCTGGGGTGTCACACCCTGTTCTACTTCTTTCTTAAGCATAATGAAGACCACATTGAATAAATTGCTGCTTGTGTATCTCTGCTACCTTTAAACTACAACAAAAAAAAAAAAAAAAAAAATCTCGCTTTTTTTTCCCACTTTCTGAAAGTTAAGAAAGTTCAGTTACAGATTTGCTGTTCTGAACTGTTTGGTAGTTTCTAGAAGGCCAGTGCTTGCTTGGACTAAAGGGAAGTCTCTCTGTTCACCAGTGGGAGTGGTTAACACTGCACAGCCTGCCTGTCCCTGGAGGAGTGGTTACTACCTAGAAACTGTAGTTTTGTTGGCCATTTTGGGTCAATTCTAAACTCCTTGATCTGTCTCTCTTAAAACCCAGCTGCCTCATGGTTTTGGTGTCTTTTCAGGCTTGCTAGTTGTTGCTGAAGCACCTACCAAGGGGAGAAAACACTGAGAGAAGAAAAGGAGCCACGTTTGTAATTTTAAGTATTTTCTTCTAATTTTTTGTTAATTTTTTCTGCTTTGCTGCCTATTTTTTGTCATTTTCCAGCCTGCTAAAGTTTATATCTGTAACAGTAACAGTACTTGGAACACATCTAGAGCCTGTTTACTGCATTTCCTGTTTTGCCCTTAATTTAAAATTGTTTTTTTCTCTAAAAGCTGCATTTTACCTGATTTTGGCCTAGCACTCAAGCGTGGGGTCATTCATTGCACTGTTGTGATTATTTTGCTGCTTGTGTATCTCTGCTACCTTTAAACTACAACAAAAAGAAAACAAAAACAAAAAAAATCTTGCTTTTCTCCCACTTTCTGAAAGTTAAGAAAGTTCAGTTACAGATTTGCTGTTCTGAACTGTTTGGAAGTTTCTAGAAGGCCAGTGCTTGCTTGGGCTAAAGGGAAGTCTCTGTGTTCACCAGTGGGAGTGGTTAACACTGAGCAGCCTGCCTGTCCCGGGAGGAGTGGTTACTACCTAGAAGCTGTAGTTTTATTGGCCATTTTCGGTCAATTCTAAACTCCTTGATCTGTCTCTTCTGATTTTTTGTTGCAGTAAACAGGCTCTAGATGTGTTCCAAGTACTGTTGCTTTTTTCCCACTTTCTGAAAGTTAAGAAAGTTCAGTTACATATTTGCTGTTCTGAACTGTTTGGAAGTTTCTAGTAGCCCAGTGCTTGCTTGGGCTAAAGCGAAGTCTCTGTGTTCACTAGTGGGAGTGGTTAACACTGAACATCCTGCCTGTCCCTGGAGGAGTGGTTACTACCTAGAAGCTGTAGTTTTATTGGCCATTTTGGGTCAATTCTTAACTCCTTGATCTGTCTCTCTTAAAACCCGGCTGCCTCATGGTTTTGGTGTCTTTTCAGGCTTGCTAGTTGTTGCTGAAGCACCTACCAAGGGGAGAAAACGTTGAGAGAAGAAAAGGAGCCACTTTTGTGATTTTAAGTATTTTCTTCTGATTTTTTTGTTAAGTTTTACTGCTTTGCCGCCTATTTTTTGGCATTTTCCGGCTTGCTAAAGTTTATATCTGTAACAGTAACAGTACTTAGAACACATCTAGAGCCTGTTTACTGCATTTGCTGTGTTGCACTTAATTTAAAATTGTTTTTTTCTCTAAAAATTGCATTTTACCTGATTTTGGCCTAGCACTCAAGTGTGGGGTCATTTATTGCACTGTTGTGATTATTTTGCTGCTTGTGTATCTCTGCTACCTTTAAACTACAACAAAAGGAAAACAAAAACAAAAAAATCTTGTTTTTTTCCCACTTTCTGAAAGTTAAGAAAGTTCAGTTACAGATTTGCTGTTCTGAACTGTTTGGAAGTTTCTAGAAGGCCAGTGCTTGCTTGGGCTAAAGGGAAGTCTCTGTGTTCACCAGTGGGAGTGATTAACACTGAACAGCCTGCCTGTCCCTGGAGGAGTGGTTACTACCTAGAAGCTGTTGTTTTATTGGCCATTTTGGGTCAATTCTAAACTCCTTGATCTGTCTCTCTTAAAACCTGGCTGCCTCGTGGTTTTGGCATCTTTTCGGGCTTGCTAGTTGTTGCTGAAGCACCTACCAAGGGGAGAAAATGCTGAGAGAAGAAAAGGAGCCACTTTTGTGATTTTAAGTATTTTCTTCTGATTTTTGTTAAGTTTTAATGCTTTGCTGCCTATTTTTGGCATTTTCTGGCTTGCTAAAGTTTATATCTGTAACAGTAACAGTACTTGGAACACATCTAGAGCCTGTATACTGCATTTCCTGTGTTGCAATTAATTTAAAATCGTTTTTTTCTCTATTTTCTCTAAAAACTGCATTTTACCTGATTTTGGCCTAGCACTCAAGTGTGGGGTCATTTATTGCACTGATGTGATTATTTTGCTGCTTGTGTATCTCTGCTACCTTTAAACTACAACAAAAAGAAAACAAAAACAAAAAAAATCTTGCTTTTTTTCCCACTTTCTGAAAGTTAAGAAAGTTCAGTTACAGATTTGCTGTTCTGAATTGTTTGGAAGTTTCTAGAAGGCCAGTGCTTGCTTGGGCTAAAGAGAAGTCTCTGTGTTCACCAGTGGGAGTGGTTAACACTGAACAGCCTGCCTGTCCCTGGAGGAGTGGTTACTACATAGAAGCTGTAGTTTTATTGGCCATTTTGGATCAATTCTAAACTCCTTGATCTCTCTCTCTCTTAAAACCCTAAAACTCTCTTTTTGCGTGGTTTTGCGCACTGAGCAGCGTCGGGCAGCGCCACCTGAACAGGTTTAAACTATTCAAGGCTCCACAAAGTCTGCACTTCACTTTTTCTCTTAGAACTGTTCAAACTCTCAAAGTAATCACTCTATTCTCTTTATAATGCTCTGCACTTGCTAAGCACTTATAAGAAAACACTAACTAACTAAAGCACTACACCCTCCTTGACTTCCCATAAGTATTAGGCTCCCAATTGGTCCTTCCTGATCAAGTGAAAAATCAGTTCCCTTCCCTAATCTGATCAGTAAAAAAACAGTTTCCTATACTAATCTGGTATGTCCAAGGGTCAGTTTCAAGGTTACTGTCCAGTCCAGCTGGTGAATCTGGGAATTTTGAGGCAATGTTGCAATTGCCTTATGTACACAAACAACCCTCTCCTCCTTCCAACAAACTCTAATGCATGTGAGAGATGCAGTTACACAGCCAAACTGGAGGCAGAGCTCTCTCAACCCAAGACTGGCACAGTCAGTCAAGAGGAAATGGTAACCACCAACACCACAAATCCAGTCTCACACAGACCTATTGCATCTGCATACCCAACACTTAAACACACAAAAACATACTCTGAGGCTCTAAATAAAAATCTGCCAAAACAGCAAAGACTTCCTAAGCAGATATCCAAGCAACAGCCACCCCTCAACAATACCCATGAATCACATATCTCACAAAATCAGTGTGTCTCGCAGTCACAGCCCTTAAGGCCAAACAACACACCGAATACACTTGTTATAGGGGACTCTATTGTCTGGCACACTGATGTCCCGCTCACCATACTGAACAAGGAGAAGGTCACTGTAAGCTGCCTGTCAGGTGCCAGGATCCACCACATAATGCAAGCACTCAGGTCACTCCAAAGCAAGTACAAGTATGACTCCATCATTGTCCATGCTGGTGTGAATGACCTGAGATGTACCTCCCTGGATTACATGAAAAGAGACATAGAGGATCTCTCTGACCATGTAGCCGAGGCTGGTATGACCCTGACCTTGAGTAGCATCTTGCCCTCACCAAGAATGATGCCACAGTATAAAGACAAAATTATCAGTTTCAACAATTGTCTAAAGTATTGGTGTCATTCAAAGGGGATCCAGTGTCTGTCAGCCTGGGATGACATGCTCGACAAGCCACGTTGCTTCGCTAGGGACGGCTTGCACCTGTCACCCTTAGGCTTTCCTATACTGGCCAAGGCTCTTGCCACCCCCATAGTGCCTTTTTTAGGCAAGGCTCAAAGGACAAACCCACCTCCATAGACAACCCAAGGATAAAAAAACTAAAGGCAATGCTACTCAATGGCAGAAGTCTAAACCTCAAGATGAACACACTCGAGGCTCTCCTTAGTATGGAGAAAATCGATGTCTGTGCAGTAACAGAAACCTGGTTCAAGGATCCTGAGAGCACCCCAGCACTACCAGGTTATAACTCATACCATGCATTTTGGCCCCAAAACTCGGACCGAAGCACAAAAGGAGGAGGAGTATCTATATTCATCAAAGATACCTACACCTCCAGGTTAGTGGCACTGCACAAAGCATCGGAAACCATCCATGTGCAACTAACAGCAGGCAAAACTGCCTTTCAGTTTGTAGCCTGCTACAGAACACCCTCCCTATTACAGGAACCCCACTTGTCATTCCTGAGAACACTGGAGAATATGAGGGTCTCTCCAAACACTATGTTATTGGGTGACTTCAACTACCCAAGCATTGACTGGGAAAACTACTCAAGCCCAAACACCCTCGCCCAATGGTTCCTTGAATTTATAAACTCTAATGCAATGGAACAACTGGTCACCACTCCCACAAGAGGGAACAACATATTGGACCTGGTCATCACCAACATGGGGACTCTATGTTCCACACCAGAGGTAAACCCCTCATTGGTAAGATCAGACCATAAACAAATTTCCCTGGACATCCATATCCCGTCCCCACCCCCAGCCAAGGAAATCACTGTAAAGAATTTCTCAAAAGCCAACTTTGCACTTCTCAAGACTGAGGTGAAATCCTTCAAAGCCCGGGGGCCAGAGGATAATACATACAGCCCAATCTGCAGAATCCTTTACAAATGCATTCTATGAGCACCTGCAGGAATGCACAGATCGTGCTATCCCAAATAAAACCAAGACTCACTCCTCCAAAAACAGGAGACCGGTCTGGTGGACCCCGGCCATAAATAAGCTATACAACAGAAGGAGGAAGCTACTACATGACAGAGCAAAATCCCAAAAAGGGAAGGCATCTCTGATCAGTATTAGCAAAAAACTTCGATCCCTCATAAAATCATTAAAGGCCAGCTTCGAAAGAAAAATTGCCCTAGACACTAAAGATAATCACAAGGCCTTCTTTAGTTATGTCAGGAACATGGGTGGAAACTCCCAGATATGCTCTAAATTGTTGCATAATGGTACAAAATATACTGAACCTACAGACATAGCCAACATCCTGGCAGACAGATTCAGTGCAAACTCCCCCCCCAAAGCTCCTTTGCTCCAAATGCCTATCCCAACTGAATGTAACCTCCCTGACATCACAGATGCACAGGTGAATGCTGCCCTCTCCAAAGCAAAACACACAGCATTTATGGGACCGGACGGTGTCCCAGGCTTTGTCTTACACGAGCTCCAAGAAGAACTGAACCCTCACATTAAGTCACTGTTCAAACATAGCCTTACTACAGGATATGTACCCAAAGAATGGCATACAGCTACAGTGGTCCCACTCCACAAAGGTGGTGCCACAACGGACCCCGGAAACTATCGCCCCATAAGCCTGACTAGTCTGGTCTGTAAAGCTATGGAGTGTATTATCATGGAACTCATAAACAAAGACATTGGGAGCCTCCAGACACTGGACCCTACCCAATTCGGCTTTGTTAAGGGCAGATCTTGCCTCTTAAACCTAGCTGATTTCTTTGAAGCAGTTACCAAAGCCATAGATGAGTTAAAGGTAGTCCACATAGCCTACCTGGACCTCGCAAAAGCCTTCGACACAATACCCCACTCGGGCATCATAAATAAGCTTACCAGCTTAAATATCAACCCCTATATCACAAGATGGGTTGCAAACTGGCTCAGAGATAGAACCCACATGGTCAGAATCACAGGTGCCATGTCCGAATCCAAACCAGTTACAAGCGGCGTCCCACAGGGCTCATTTCTTGTTCGGTATATACTTCTCTGAGGTTCAGGCTAACACACGGGGATTATGGCTGACAAACTGGGGGCCATAATCAAATCTCCAGCTGACACAAGAATCCTCCAAAAGGGTCTCACAGAGATGGATGCTTGGTGCCAGAGCCACGGCCTCAAGCTAAATGCTAAAAAGTGCATAGTCATCCCCTTTGGGAAAAACAAGGTGCCCACAAATTACCACGTAGGTGGTAATCCATTAAGTACAGAAGAAGTAATTAGAGATTTGGGGACAAATGTAGATAGTAATCTCTCCTTTGATAATCACGTTGCCAAAGTGGTTAGAAAGACCTTCTATATAGCCCACCTTATCACAAAAGGGTTTGCATCTAGATCAAGAGAGGTCATTGTGCCCCTCTACTCGTCACTCATCAGGCCCATAATTGAATACAATGCCCCTTTTGGGATGTACCTTACCCGACACCTGCAGCAACTGGAGAGACCCCAAAAGTACCTCACCAAGAGGATCATGGGCTACAAACAGATGTCCTATGCAGCTCGACTAAAGAAACTCCATCTCTACTCAGTTGTTTACCGCCTACTCAGAAGCAATCTATGCCTGACGTACAAAGCCATGTCAAACCCAGAATTACTGGACATGCTCCACCTCAAAAAAATCCAAGTCCCTTAGAGCTACACACTCCAGGGACCCAAACCTCAGCAGAAAAATAAATAGGACATGCTGGAGGGACAGATTCATTTCCCAGAGGCTCCCCTCACTCTGGAATAGAATCCCAATTCATGTTAGACATAGCCCCTCGCTGACCCTCTTCAAGCGAAATCTGGATGCGTGGATGGGAAATCGCAAATTCATCCCTGGAATCTCTTCTGTGTCCCTGCTAGACAGAGGCACAGTAAACTAATCTTAAAAGGGTACCTTCTGTGACCTACTTTACAGAGGCACAGTAGACTAATCTAATAGGGAGGCGGAAGCCAAATACACTCTGGCTAGGCTTATAAATGCCCTAGGGCAGATAGCCTAGTATCTACCTATGAACCTATGAACATATAAACGTTTTGTGTTAAAAGCTAAGTGATTACAACCATGACTATTTCTCCACTTTAAGTGTAAATAGACTGAATTTTTTTTCCACCTGAATAAAGAACACAGATTTACAAGTGTCAAATTTTTTTACTCATTATTTAGTATAGCTTGAAAAGAGAAAACATTTTATTTTAGTTTCAGAAGTAGAGAAGAGCTCATCAAGAATGATGGTTTTAAATAAGAGATCAGTTGGGACTGTGATTCCAAACCACAGGAAGATGTGGACTATAAAGACAGATGCTGCTAAGCAACACTAATTCCTAAAGATACAGCATCAATGAAACTATAGTGGATTTTCAGCTGCTTAAAGTGTATTGGTCACTTTGGGAAGTATCTTTAACAAATAATTTAATTTCCTATTATATTTGTCAAGTTGTAGTTGCAAGTGATTTTGAAAAAAAAAGGTAATAGTCTTCTTTGATTTTTCAGCTTGACAGTTTACTCAGTTGTGTCTATATTCACACCCATAAACTGATTGTGTTATGTACTGGGCAGTGATTTACACATGACTGTAAGGCATTATGGGTAAACTGAAATAACTTACCTATTTAGAGGAAAAAATACTTGCTCACATTGTGGTTTGACTACTACATAATCCTTGTTAATTTATAATGTGAGGTGTTCCACCTGCAAAACCGCTGACAATGTGTCTTTCTATGAAGTAAAAAAACTACTGATGATGCATTAAGCATGAAAATACAGCAGCCTCTACATTAATTTCAAAAGTTAGGCCCTGTGGGTGTGGTCTTTCATGGTGTCATAGCAGGAATTTCCATCTCTGAGAAAAAAAATCCAGGGGCCATCCTTATCAACAAAATAAAATGCAAAACTATACACTTTTTTTTTTTAAAAAAACTGAACAATTTGGTAATGTATTTGGTAATAAGGTTATATGCAACTTTAAAGGTTTGTTACTTAGACTTGCTTCAGAACATGACTAATACATGTTAAGGTTCTGTAAAGTATTAGTAAGTCTAACAAAGCTGCAGCTACTTGTAGGTCTCAACTTAAAACTTAAAATCAACATCAGCATTTGTTCAAAAAACCCATCATAACATCCCCAAGCTATTTAGAACTAGTATTCCCCTTTTGGCGTTTGCTGATGATTTAAATATTTACCTCTCTTTACCAAACTCAGACTTAGAGAAAATCATGAAATCCATTAATATATTTTCTAAATTTGCCAACTACAAGGTCAACAAAAACAAATCTCAATTTTTTCCGGTAAATGTCACTTCACCATACCCCCTAAATTTTTCTTCTGAAGTTATGCCTGTTAATCAAAAACTTTGCTATCTGGGGGTCACTTTCTCAACAGATCAAACCATTTCTTATCAGGAGAACATCTCTTCTTTATGGAAGGAGGTGCAATGGGATCTAAAGAGATGGACCCAACTTAAGCTACCCTTTCTGGCAAGATCAACTATTATTAAAATGAATATTCTTCCCAGGTTCTTGTATATTTTCAACTCGACTAATTCTATCATCCCTTTATACTTTTTCAATAAGTTACACTCAATCTTCTCTAAGTTTATTTGGTCTCCAAAATCGGTGAGAATTTCGTATTCTAAACTTATATACCCGAAGGAACTGGGTGGCATTTCTCTTCCTGACTTCAAACTATACTATGATATTATTCAAAGCAGTAGAATTATTAAGATAGCAAATTATACCAATACCTCGGATGCCTGGCACCCTAACTGGGTATTACTTTACTTCAATTATATTAGATCCCTTAAATTTAATCCATTCACCTTACCATTCTTAAACAAAGACAGTCTAGACAAATATAAAATCACCTACGGTCTCAAGTATAACGTTATCAGATTTCATAAACTATTATCATCCCTAAAACTTTTGCATGCGTTCTTTTCCCTCCAACCATTACATCTAAACCCTAATTTAACTCTGAGTGGTAACATAATACATTTGGACAATTTCCCCTTATTAAGGATAAGTGCATGGCAGACTTCCTCTTAGTTAAACATCTGAAGATATCTGAGATTAGGCAAACCTTTAATCTATCTAAAAAATATACTTTAATAACTAGACAGATCTTTGAATTATTGAAACCATATTCTGACAATCCAGAGCTATCCAGGGAGAATATTGAAATTGCCAAGGTTATTTGGAAACCTCTTCTGCTAAAAAAGATGATTTCTAATGTTTACAAGTTCATGATCTCTATTAGATCTAATAATTTGCCATTATTTTCTAAATTCTGGATGGATAAGGACCCGAATATAACTCCCACAGAAATGAAAGAGGCTTTCAAATCAAGTATTAAATTTATCCCTTTTAAAAAACTATTTTATATGCAACTCATGATCACCAATAATGCGTATTTAACACCTGCAATTATTAATAAAATTCATCCCAATTCATCGTCTCTATGTCCATTCTGTAAGGATCAGGTAGCCGATATATACCACATTTTCTGGAGTTGTAAATGTGTGTACAGACTGTGGTGCGCCCTTAGAGTTATTTTGGAGAAAATGGGTTACGAGAAATCAACACTTTCTTGGCAATTTGCTTTACTACATATCCCTCCTGATAATATTCCTAAAGCTCAGCTCAAGGTGGTGATTTCAATTGTCATGTTTATCAAATATTATATCTCATTACATTGGAAGTGCCAAGCCGCACTAACATGGGAAGGTCTAAAGGAATTAGTAATTAGGCATATTAAGGCACAAAAATATCTCTTTTATAAAGGAAATCACAAGTACTTCTCTGAAAATTTTTGGAATTCATTCTTCGACTGTCTGTTAACCTGAAACGTTTTTTTTTTTTTTTTTTTTCCTGTCTGTTGTATTTACTGTTATAGATTTTGGCATTGTATAGTTGTTTATAGTTATTTGTAGATGTTTGTACAGATTTCCTATGTGGTTTGTATTGCTTGCCTATTTGATAATAAAATAAAAAGAATTTATAAAAAAAAAAAAAAAAAAAAAATCAGCATTTGTTGTCTTATGTCAGACTGTAAAATAAATAATCAGAACTTGACGAATGACTAGATAACAAATGGGACATCATTAAAGCAAAAGACTTTGACTGGCAAAATACATTTTTATGGCCTTCTTAGTCATGTAAAATTTAAGTATAACAAGACAGTGTTGACAAAGTACAAAGTTGAAGATGAACATTCAATGTTAGCCCAAAGCCTTAATTATGACCTGTATAATGTATGACTGAAAACATGACAAGTAAATTCTTTCATGTTTCAATATGTAACTAGTTTTCTCTTCTACTTTTAATTTAAAAAATATAGTATCAGCAGCCTGTAATGCAAATAAATGAGTATTAATTGTAATCAACACCTAGTAATGTTCCCAAATTTGTAAGGTAATCTATATATCTATGTATATATATATATATATATATATATATATATATATATATATATATATTATATATATATATATATATATATATATATATATATATATGTGTGTGTGTGTGTGTATATATATATATATATATATATATATATATATATATATATGTGTGTGTGTGTATATATATATATATATATATATATATATATATATATATATATATATATATACACACACATATATATATATATATATATATATATATATATGTCCGTGTCAGCAGTGCCAGAAGTTGTGCACTTGCCTTTGATGCAAAAGGCTGTGGGTTTTGTACCCACATCAGGTAGATTGATTGCTGATACTGCATGCAGCATAAGGGGGATGCTGTACTTTTGAATGTGTTGTCCTTTGGATGGGATGTTAAATAGATATCCCATCTGCTTGAGTTGGTAGTAGCTCCAGTGGATGTAAAAGATCCCATGGTACCTTTCAAAAAGAGTAGGTGATTTTATTTGTACATTGGAAAATAGATCAAAGAAAATATCTTCATAGGTATGTACTAGACTAACTGCCATTGTGGGGCTGTGATGCCCCACCACTGGCCCAGTAATCAAGAAGCATCAATCCTCACCACTACCACTAGTGGAGGATGTACATTGGAAGGATGACAGGTACACATACAGTATTTACAGATGCAGCTCTCTGCATCAAGTGCAATTTCATTTAAGAACACACAAAGACCACAGTTAGTCCGGGGCTGATTTCTTCCTCGTTCTCCAGATCCCCAATAAGACTCACCACTGGCACAGCTAAAGAGTTGAGATCTCAGCTGAGTGACCGAGCCAAGATCTCCAGCACCCTCTCTGTACAACCAGTGCTTCATGTCCCCGTCCAAGTAGCTGACACATCCACTCTTTGAGGTTTGAGTTATACATACACACACATACCTGGGAAAGGCTGGCACAGGTTTACTAGCTACGCCCCCTTCTACCCAGACTATAAGGTAGTTTCCCCTGCCATCAATCACTCCTTATCAGCTACTTTAAGGCCCTTAAAATAGGATGTCCAATCTTACTGTAAAATGTTACTATCAATACAAATAGTAGTTTGACCAAGAGCAAGGCTATTAGCCGTGGCCTACACAATGTCACCGAATAAATATGCAAGCATGTTCAGAGCTTACATATGTCTAGACAGACTAGCCACAATGAAAGGTTTCAATATATTTAATAATAAATGAACAAGAAAATACTTAGTATATACTTACAATTACATCAGAGTTCAAAATCAAAGGAAATATTTAAAACAACATTGCAGGACAGTCTCAAATAAAGAAAGAAAAACATCTAAGCTAAGCTTTGCTATATTTCTGACTGCATATAAGTGAATTACTGTACCCTAATACACTTACTTCACAGCAAGCAAGGCAGATATGTGTTGAATGGATCTTGCCAGGTCAAAAACAAAATACAGAATGCTGTCTCTCACTAAGAGACTTCCCAAATTACATCAAATATCTCAAATATTACTGCTGGGATAGCTTGCAGAATGACATCATTTCTTGTCATCTGACGCTATCCCAAGTGAAAAACAACCATTGATGTAGCTGGTAGCATTTAGCATCTACCTGTGAAAATACACACACAAGGGCTTTTCCTCAAATCATGGTATTTGCTGGAAGTCATAAAACAATAAAACACTTGCAAGACAATGCAGAACGTTCCCTAGTTTTAGACATTGTGTCTTTTACTGCACTGAAACTGAAAGATAACATCTTTTTTATGGCCCAGCCATAAAGTAGTTTAATTTCAGCTATTTTTTTTCTGAAGTTTTGCAAGTTAACCTTCTGTGTTCCAGTTTCCCCTGTTAAAGTATATACATTTAAACAGTTACAATAGTGTATATACATTTCTGTTCTTTTCCAGTAGGGTACACTGTGGATACATCTTTAAGCTCAGTATTTTACAAACCCTTTCAACACATGTCTGTACAAACCTAGTTTGATATACACATAACACACAGTTCTAATAAGGTTGTAACACAAGCATCTTACATGAAGCATATTAACATTCACAAATGGCACATAACCATTTACAAAATTCCACACATTAGTGCTGGCAGTATCTTTCTTTGTCATACTGCTATATAAATCATGTTGATATTCACAAATGGCATATAATTATTTACAAAATTCCAGATAGGATGGTAATATCTCCTTTTATGATAGGGACATTTTAAGCCTAATCAGTCTCCCTTTTTATTCTCAAATTAACCTACCCCATTTGGTTAGAGACTGGTCTTACCTGTCACATGTATTCTGTATTCAAATGAGACACTGAGGTACAGGATAGGTTCATGTCATTTATTGTACATAAATACATCGGGAGCTGTAAATGGAACATCTACATTAAACTTCATATGCTTACTGACTGACTCATTCTAACACACTCACATGTGCATCTCCATTCAAGCTTGCACTCACACTGAATCACTATAAAATGCTCAGTAATTTATATGCATGTGCTCTCTGACTACAGTGGCTTACTAGGTACAATACATATACTGATCTACATTACCCATTCCATGGTCGATAATTATATATTGCATCAAATGAAAATAACTGGGATCATACCAGATAATTTAAGTACATCAAAGAATATATATATATATATATATATATATATATATATATATATATATATACATACCAAAAGGTGAAAAAAATCCATGCACAATCCATAGCTCTGAAACAATGAGATCACACATGGATCAAATTATATATATTGCCATTTTCATCTTATAGGTTCATAGGTTCATAGGTAGGTACTAGGCTATCGGCCCTGCGGCCTATACAAACCCAGCCAAAAAGGTACCCTGGCTTTTGCCACCCAAGAAAATTATTTTCCTGTGCCACTGTCGAGCAGAGCCACAGAGGTGATCCCTGGGGTGAATTTCCTATTTCCCATCCAATCATCAAAATTTTTCTTGAAGAGTGCTAATGAGGAGCTTTGTTTGATATAGATAGGTAGTTTATTCCAGAGTATGGGAAGTATCTGGGACAGGAATCTACCCCTCTGGCATGTTCTGCTTATTGTGGTGACAGTGTTTAGGTCCCTAGAGTGTGTAGCTCAGAGGGATTGGGATTTCTTCAAGTGGAGCATGTCCAACAGCTCTGTGTTTGACATAGCTTTGTATGTTAGGCAGAGATCACCTCTGAGTAGGCGATATGCGACGGAGTAAAGCTGGAGTTTTTTGAGACAGTCTGCGTAGGTCATCTGTTTGAGGCCGGCAATCCTCTTTATGAGGTATTTCTGTGGCCTTTCCAGTTGTTGTGGATGTCTTGTGAGGTACATACCAAAAGGGGCGTTGTACTCTATAATGGGTCTAATGAGTGATGAGTAGAGGGGAACAATTACCTCTTTTTTTCTGGATGAGAAACCTTTTGTGATGAGGTGTGCCATGTAGAAAGATTTCCTGACTACTGTGGTGATGTGATTATCAAAGGAGAGACTACTATCCACCTGTGTCACAAGGTCTCTTATCACACTTTCAGTGTTAAGTATACTACTACTAATCAGTCTCCCTTTCTTCTTCTTCTTCTGGCTGCTCCCGTTAGGAGTCACCACAGTGGAGCATCTGTTTCCATTTCTTACTGCCCTCTGCATCTTTCTCTGTCACATCAACTACCTGCATGTCCTCTCTCAACACATCCATAAACCTTATCTTAGGCCTTCCTCTTTTCCTGTTACCTGGCAGTTTCATCCTTATCTATTTCCCAATATACTCTGTATCCCTCCTCAGCACATGTCCAAAACAATGTAATCTTGCTTCTCTGGCTTTGTCTCCAAACTTTTCAACCTGGGTTAACCCTCTAATATACATATTCCTAATCCTGTCCACCCTCATCACACCCAGTGCAAATCTTAACATCTTTAACTCTGCCACATCCAGCTCTGACTACTGCATTTTTGTCAATGCCACTGTCTCCGACCCATATAACATAACTGGTCTCATTACCCTCTTGTAGACCTTCCCTTTCACTCTTACTGGTACTCGTCTATCACAAATCACTCCTGACACTCTTCTCCACCCACTCCATCTTGCCTGTACTTTCTTCTTCACCTCTCTTCCACACTCACCATTACTATGAACTGTTGATCCCAAGTATTTAAACTCATCCACCTTCACCACCTCTACTTCCTGCATCCTCACCATTCTTCTATCCCCCCTCTCATTCACACACATATATTCTGTCTTAGTCCTGCCGACCTTCATTCCTCTTCTCTCTAGAGCATATCTCCACCTCTCCAAGGTCTACTCCACCTATTCCCTACTCTCACTACAGATCACAATGTCATCTGCAAACATCATAGTCCATGGGGACTCCTGTCTGATCTCGTCGTCAACCTGTCCATCACCATTACAAATAAGAAAGGGCTCAGAGCTGATCCTTGATGTAATCTCACCTCCAAGTTAAACACATCTGTCACTCCCATCTCAGACCTCACTGATGTCACACTGCCCTTGTACATATCCTGTGCCACTCTTACATACTTCTCTGACACTCCCGACTTCCTCATACAATACCACAACTCCTCTCTAGGCATCCTGTCATATGCTTTCTCTAAGTCCACAATGACACAATGCAACTCCTTCTGACCTTCTCTGTACTTCTCCATCTCAAAGCAAACATTGCATCTGTAGTGCTCTTTCCTGGCATGAAACCATATTGCTGATCACTAATCATCACTTCCCTTCTTAACCTGGCTTCCACTACTCTTCCCATAACTCCATGCTGTGACTGATCACTTTAATGCCTCTGTAGTTACTACAGCTCTGCACATCACCCTTATTCTTAAAAATTGGTACCAAAACACTTTTTATCCATTCCTCAGGCATCCTCTCACATTCGAAGATATCATTAAACAATCTAGTTAAAAACTCCACTGCCATTTCACCTAAACACCTTCATGCTTCCACAGGTATGTCATCTGAACCAGCATCATTTCCATTCTTCATCCTCTTCAAAGCTATCCTTACTTCCTGCTTGCTAATCCATTGCACTTCCTGATTCACTATCACCCCATCATCCAACCTTCTCTTTCTCTCATTCTCTTCATTCATCAGCACCTCAAAGTACTTTTTCCATCTGCTCAACACACTCTCCTTGCTTGTGAGTATGTTTCCCTCATTATCCTTTATCACTCTTACCTGTTGCACATCTTTACTAGCTTGGTCCCTCTATCTAGCCAATTGGTACAGGTCCTTTTCTCCCTCCCTAGAGTCCATCCTTTCATACAACTCTTCATACGCCTTATCCTTAGCCTTTGCCACCTGTCTCTTTGCCATGCACCTCATCTCCTTATACTCCTGACTACTTTCTTCATTTCTCTGACAATCCCACTTCTTCTTCGCCAACTTCTTTCTCTGTATACTCTCCTGTACTTCCTCATCATAGGCGCTGGAACCATAGAGTGAAAGGGGAGGAGAGCACCCCCACTTTTGCAGATCATACCTTCCAAGTGTTACTTCTTTATTGTTTCATTTTTCACGTCAATGACGTCAGCACATATTTCCGGGCTTTTGTGAGCAGGAACTTATCAGAATCAGAGTATTTCTGGGCTTTTGTGAATGGGAACTTATTGGGATCAGAGGCATTTATTTTCGTAAGCTGACACTTAGGACTTAGGATGGAGTCTGTACTGAGAGATTATTGTGTAAGTTGCACAGTGTGTGTGTGTGTGTGTGTGTGTGTGTGTGTGTGTGTGTGTGTGTGTGTGTGTGTGTGTGTGTGTATGTGTGTGTATATTTGTGTGTGCATGCATTTTAAAATCTGGAAGGCTTCTTTCCTTCCATCTATTCTAGTTGCCAATTACATCTAAAGCAACATCCGTGTTATGGGGAACAACTTAACAGTATCATAGTAGTTTGTTTTACAGAAAGAAGTAGAGTCTACACAGAAGCATACAGGTAACCCCTCACATATCCCTGAGTGACGAAGGCATCTATCTCACTGTAAAAGAAAATCAATCAGAATTGTTGGAAATAAGCAAGTCCGTAAAGCTGCTGCAACATATCCTTAAAGTTACTTGAATTATGTGTTAATGGGTATTGTACTATGCAGTGATTGTCATGTCTTTCTGCTTTCTCATTTTTCTAGGATACTTACAGCCATGTTTTTGAACAAATGATCACAATAGCCAAGAAAATACAAATGTTCTAAAACAAAGGAAAATCACAAGTTTTTGAAACTTAAAAGCTATGCTATACATTTGCAGGTATATGTTTGTATAGTGCATTAGGGACAACTTTTACTTAATTTCTGAAAGTTGTTGACTTATACAGTTATGATGACAAGTAGAGTAAGTCTGCTAGTGTTTGTGTATATTGTGTATACATAAGATGGCTGTCCTCTAGTGACCTTACCCTAGCTCTCTCACAGAACTTTCTCCACAGTCACTGAATCTTCTTTCCTCACCGGTTCTCTCCTTCTTCAGGAAACATTCCACCATGGTCTTCTCCATGAGTCATTCTACTTTATCCACACTACATTTTAACTCCATCACCTCCTCCATATTTGAAATCTTCCTCCCTTCCCTCCCTTATTTTAACAACTTTTCTATTTTGGATTCATAATTATTCAGTAAAATATGTTTGTCTAATTGACAAAACCACAAGAAAATATTGATGAAAGTCACTTTTAGTGAAAGACTGAATAAGCTTTTTTTTTTTGCTGGGAGGACAAGCCCTCCCCCTGCACCCCCACCCTCCCCTAACTTATATGTACCAACTCTAGGGTCAGACAATAATGAAGAAAAGTGAAAATCGCAATAATCAGTAGGACAAGCCCCACCCGACCTCCCTTTGGTCAGACAACAGTGAATGAGAGTGAAATGTATCCCTATTTTGGGGCTGTATTCCCCCATTATTGGCTTTGTTCTGTATTTTTGTGCTAAGAGGTTGAGAGCTATGGCGAGAAGTGAGAACTGAATTCACCAAATGATATGATAGCCATTTAAGTTTGTCTTCCTGCCCTTCAAGAAACTGCTTGTTTAACTTAATGGTATGTTGCTCTGACTATAGTGCACAGAGTTCTGGGTTCAAGACTTGGCAGTGAAATGCATGGTGGTAACACATCATTTTATGCAAGCAACTTTCCAAAATTATACAAGCAATGTTTAAAATGTGTCCCTGTTTTTTGGCCTTTTGCCCCCCCCCCCCCCATTTGAAAATAAGTTCAAGAAGCTGTGCAACATGCCTATGGCTTACACTACTGTGATTCTGTATTTATATATTGTGTGCAGAAGTAGACTGTTATCATGGAAATGTTCTGAATAGGGTAGCTTGGTGCATGCATTTTGCTTCATTGCCTACTGGAAAAATGTTCATACAATAAATTTAAAATGCAATTGTGTGTGGAAGTAGACTGTTGTCAAGGAAATGTTCTGAATAGGGCAGTTTTGTCATTATTGGTGCATGCATTTTGCTTCATTGCCTACTGGAAAAATGTTCAAACAATAAATTTAAAATGCAGTTGTGTCTGGAAGTAGACCTTTATGATGGAAATGTTCTGAAAAGGGCAGTTTTGCCATTACTGGTTAATGCATTTTTGTTTCATTGCCTACTGGAAAAAATGTTTAAACAAATTTAAAATGTGCTCTAATAAGTTGAACAAGTGTGCTGTATTATACAAGGAATATAATTTAATGCAATCAGGAAGGTGAATCAATGAATGCATGCATGTATGCATGGCCCTAAAATGTGCTTGAAAACAGCTCAAAGGAAAGTGTGAAAAGCTTAAAACCCTGGGCAAATTTTAAGCTTTACTCTTGTTACCAAAGCAATGGATGAAGGTAAAACAGTTCACACCACATTACCTTGATTTGACCAAGCATTTTGACACAATCCCCTACTCAGGTGTAGTACAAAAGATGAATAATGTAGGAGCAAACACTTATATCACCAGCTGCATTGCCAACTTGACTCACAGGATGCAGGAGATCAAAACAGGGAAGAGACCAGTCACCAGTGGAGTCCCCCAGGGTTCGGTTCTGAGACTTTTTCTGTTTGGCATATACATCTCAAAAGTAAAAGGAAATACCAAAGAGCTTTGGCCAGCTAAGTTTGAGATGACCGCATGCTAGGAGAAGTTATTGAATCCCCAAATGACTTAACCATCATGCAGGAAGTTTTGTCCCAAATAATAACTGGTGTCAAAATCATGACAATGCCCTCTGAGAACTGATCCAATTGTTTGGCATTTGGGAACTTGTGTGTACAGTGACCTAACCTTTGACCAACATGTGCCCAGAGTCATAAGAAAGCCTTTCTATATTGCACAGCTTATAAACAAATTGATTGTGACTAGATCTAGAGATGTTGTTGTTCCCCATTTACAAAGCTCTCTTTATGTCAATTATTTTGTATAATGCCCACTTTGGTATGTATCTGTCCAGCCCCAAGCAACAATTGGAATACCTTCAGAGATACCTTACTAAAAGGATACAAATCCTAAACAATAGGTCTTGCATGGGCCACCTCAAAGATTTATTACTATACTCAGTATCCTACAGAGTGCTTAGAGGTGACATGTCTGGCATACAAAGCATCCTCCGACATAATACAGATGGACCTACTGAACATATACAGATGGACCTACTGAACATCAGCAAGTCAAATGGCATCAGAAATAGTCAGTCCAGGTATCTAAACTGAATGTTGTGGAGAGATGGATATATGTCACAGAGGCTACCACTCTTCCAGAACAGACTATCCATAAAAATAAAGCAAAGCTCATCCATCCATATTCAAATTCAAACTGGATCTAAGGATGGGTAGTCGAAAATGTACTCCAGGATTTCCCCTCATGCCACTAATGGATAGAGCCAGATCCTAAATGCTGCATCCCTTACATGACCCCCTCTAATTATCTATGGTATGATTACAGTTGTTCTTTCTTGGGCTAATATACAATTATCAGCCATGGGGATAGCTAAGACCAATCAGAAAATGTTAATTCCAGCACCAAAAGGGAAATGGCTAAGCTTAAAATGTCCTCTAAGTGAACCTATGTTGTGGTAGCAAATAGTTATAAAAATTACCCTTTTTAGTTCACTAAGTGCCCCTGTCACCCTCTGCCCCCTCCCCCCCAGTCTTTAACAGCTTCCGGCATCTATGTTCCTCATTCCACCACCAGGTCTCCTTGTTCTCCTTCCTCTTTCCAGATGTCACACCAAGCACCTTTTTAGCCATCTCCCTTACTAGATCTGCTGTAGTTACTCAGCTATTTTGCCATTTTCATAATTTTCCTTATATTAAAGAAACATTCCATGACTTATTAAATAGAAGCTCTTCATAATGCATTACCTATAATCAGCAAAACATCCCAAAAATAAAGTTTTTGTTTGTGAGATATTATTATATCTTACACATATTGACCATACAATATAACATTAATTGTGAGATGGAAAAACTTCTTAACATTAAAAATTTGTATAAAACCAAAAGCATTGAATTCTAGGGCATTCTAGAAAAAGAAATGAGAAACAGATTATTCACTCCCACAAACATGACACAATCTTTATTGATAAATTTTATACTTCATTTCACCTTTTACTTGCAATCTATCAAAAGATAATTTCTAAAGAAAATCATGTACTTCAGAAATATATTTCATTCTCCTAAGTCTATCCTTAAGACTTTGTAATACATTGTTAGTAACTGTAGCCCAAAGTGTGTCATAAAAAAGAATCCATAATCATTATGTACCATAGTTTCTTAGATTGTGGTAAAGAATCATGTCAGTTTCCACACAATATACAATCAACATATTCTATTATTATACAATGGGATGTTTGTTTATGGTTAAAATGAAAACACCTTCCCAATGTACACTCTACTTTAACCATTATAGTTATAATAGTAAGCCTGATTACCTATACTATAATTTTATTAAAATCCAAAACAAATGTGCTAAAGACAAAAAAAAATTGGATTAATTAAACCTAAATCACCATCTTCTCTGGGACAATATATGATGTTATGTTTTATGGGGCTTAATCTATTTCCCCCAAAAAAGAAAAGCAAATATCTAGAAGAATCATTTTGTGTTTTTGGAGAAGAAAATTCTTGCCCAAAGCAACTAAGTTTTTGAAATATCATTGTCTAGAAACATCAAAACTCAAAAGAAATACCAAAATATGTTGATACAACCAATGTATTGCCCAAAACCCATACATGTGAATAACAGCGCAGTAAATGTTGAACCATATATACATCTGTTAAAAAACATGAAAACATTACAACATTGCAGGTGCCATTGACCGCTCACCCACAAATAGACACAAGCAGCATTACACCTTTCTAATCACTTTTAACACAACCAAATTGTGAGACAGCATACCTCAGCTCACCTCACAAGAAATTAGGGAAAGGAGGAACAGAAGAGTGTTCCGCCCTGTAAGTAAAATCACTACTTCTCACAAATACCATAAAGCATCAGGCTGGGACTGAATTTAA